>NW_024870782.1:0-402500 GCF_019054845.1 Dipodomys spectabilis | reverse complement strand
AGATAGATAGATAGATAGATAGATAGATAGATAGATAGATAGATAGATAGATGTAGATATATTTAACGAGAGATGTCTGTAAATTATGAAATTTCATATATGATATTTCTATCAAATATTGCCAATTAAATTATTCCTTCCTTTTTTAAGTATCATGATTAAATACACAATAAAGTATTAATTGAAAATTAGTCAATGTAGTATAATTGTTGTGTATAATTTCATAATATAATCGTACACTACTAATGTAATTGTTACTTTTACAACATTCTATTTCTACAGATGCCTATTGGAAAGCGTTTTTTTTTTAATTTTAATTTGTTTTAATTTGTTTTTTGGGGTCCGGTCCTGGGTGCTGAACTCTGGCCTGGTCGCTGTCTCTCAGCTCTTCAGCTCAAGGCTAGCGCTCTACCACTTGAGCCACAGCGCCACTTGTGACTTTTTTCTTTTTGCTTATGTTGTGCTGAGGAATCGAACTCAGGGCCTCTATTATGCAATGCAAGCGCTGTACCAATGAGCCACCTTCACAGTCCTGGAAAGCGTTTCTTAGAATCTCCCGCCAGCCATTCATTATTGGGAGTCCCGGGATTCAACATTCAGGCCTAAGTTGCTGATTTCAGCTTGGCTTCCCTAATATCCCGCCAAACATCAGCAATATAAGGTCATGTACATTGTCTGGGCATTGTTATTTAGAGCCAGGATGGTACAATACAAAGGGAAAAAAAAGTAAAACCACCTTATTGAACTTCTCAGTTTTATCCTTTTCCTTTTTATTTTTATTTTTTTGCCAGTCCTGAGATTTGAACTAAGGACCTAGGATCCCAGGATCATCTTTGGCAGAGATGCCAAGAATTGAGTTCAAACCCGGTACTTGGACTACAACCAAATAACAACAACAACAATAACAATAACAATAATAAGGCCCTGGCATGGAATTAGCACCATTTTATTGGCAGGCCTGGCATTTAAACTCAAGGTCTAGGTAACTCTGCGGCACTGTGGGTGAAGGGGAACATCACCGTCCTAGAAGACAAGAAGATCAGAAAAGTTCCAAGGGCCTGAATTGAAGTTCCAGTACTGAAAATAATGATACTCATATATGAGGTATATTTACATACATGGGTTTATTCCATATGACATTTATTATCCTTATTTTTTTAGTATTATTACACATAAAACATTTATTTTATTACATCATATCACATATACTGAGACCCAGGACTTTCACAGAGAGGGAAAAAAATGGGACAAAATTGGCTTCTTACTCCATGAATAAATTATTGGCCATGTTGGGATTTCAACTCACAGCCTACAATGCCCAATCCATAAATGGGGTCACAGTCTTAGCCCACCAGCCTCCAGAAAACTGAGCTACTACCAGGAAGTTCTGAGGACTTGTGATCAAGCCACAGTAGTGCCATATATGTGTGTGTGTGTGTGTGTGTGTGTGTGTGTGTGTGTGTGAGTGTGTGTGTGGATGTGTGTGCACGTGCATGTGTGTGCATGTGCGTGTGTGTGTGTGCTTGCGTGCACATGTGCATGAGTGCATCTTGGTAGTAGGGCTTGAATTCAGGGCCCGTGCTCTGTCCCTCAGTTTTTTCATTCAAGGATAGCCCTCTACCACTTGAGTCACAGCTTTTCTTCTAGCTTTCAGGTGGTTCTTGGGAGAGGAGAGTCTCACAGACATTTCTTGTTGGGCTGCATCTGAATGTTAGTCCTCCGATCTCAGCGTGTTGAGGGAGCTAGGAATATGAGAGTATGAGCCATTAGCATCTGACCACGCTTTCCTTCTTGGATAAAACAGAATACCTATTTCCTAGCCAAGCACCCATCTACAGCTATCCCTCCTTCCCCTTCCCCTAACCCTCCAGGCTTCAGAGGAAACATACTCTCCTGAGGACAAAGAAATAGGATGCACTGACAGGTTTGAGCATTATGTTCTCCACAAAGTCAGGGGCTGCTGGGAGTTGATGTAGAGGTCAGAGATCTAGGCCAGGGAAAGTAGACAGCTGTTAGAACAGAAAGTATGAAAAGCCATCCGTGCAGCTGCATGCCAGTGGCTCATGCCTATAATCCTAGCTACTCAAGGCTGACACTGGAGGATCAATCAAGATTCAAAGCTAGCCTGGGCATACTCTTATCTCCAAAGAATCACCAAAAAGCTGGGAAGAAGAAATATTATAATTCAAATATTAGAGCACCAAACTTGTGCAAACAAGCTAAAGGTTACCACCTAGGCTTTTCAAGCCTTGGTAAACACACACACACACACACACACACACACACAAATCATGTGCATGCAAAATCAGAGATTTTTACACTGTAACCTTTGGGTATTCTCTACCTTTTTCCCAATTAAGTCTGGTGGTTGTTGGCCTAGGAGTTCGATGCATCCAACACCACCTGACATCTATAATTTTGGGGAACAGACTGGCTATAACATCAGCTTTCCCCAATCCCAGCTACTTGATTGGGTAATGGTCTATCCAGACCCTTTGGGATTCCTTTTACAGACTTGCCAAGATCCTTTAAAGAGGCATCACATGCTGGGCACTGGTGGCTCACGCCTGTCATCCTAGCTACTCAGGAAGGTGAGATCTGGCTTCCAAGCCAGCTTGGGTAGGAAAATGTGCGAGACTCTTATCCTCAAAGAACCATCAGAAAATAAAATGTGTCCCTGTGGCTCAAGTGGTAGAGTGTGAGCCTTGAGAAAAAGAGCTCAGGGACAATGCTCATGGACAACAACAACAAGGAGAGGCATTGCATATTGGCTTTGGGATTGGCATGGGCCAAATATTGGAAATTTCAAGAGTGCCAAGATAAATCAGTACCTCCTTTAGTCCCATGCTCCTCTATCTTGTCCAATCCCTGGCCTTGGCCGTGCTTCAGGTCAGGATGGCTCTGGCTTGATGGCAAGGCTCCAAGGACAAAGATCCCAGACTAATTGCCAGAGGTGGAAGTCAGCCTGGGACTAGGAGCTTCTACTCTGGGTGTGGGCTGAAGCCAGGGCTGACATTTATTTCATTCTGAGCCTTGCAGGGGTAGGGAGACAGTGTAGACACAACATTGAGTCAGGTAAGATGGGAATCTGTAGGACCACTTGTGTGGGGGAGGCTGTGGGACTCAGGGGGGCACTGTTCTTGGTACTCCTCTCTCGGACGTCCCTCTCACTTTCTCATCCCTCAATAGTAAAAGAGAAACCTTAAATAAGGGTGTCAAAGAAGGGGCAGGGAAGTATTTACGTGTGAACCAGACTTGTGCTTCATATTCATCCTAGCCCCTAATTCCTATTTATCTGAGGATTGGCCATATGGGTTTGGGGAGGGGGATAATCCTAGCTGAGAATGTGGATCAGTGATAGATTGGTCGCCTAGCAAGTCTGAAGCCCTGTGTTTGATTCTACAAAGATAAAGCTGGAAGGGGAGGTGGGGCTCAACTTGTAGACCACCAGTCTTGATCAAATAGAGCTCAAGGACAGTGGCCAGGCCCTGAGTTCAAGCCCCATAACTGGAAGAACAAATCTTTGTGGATGCTTTATTTTCCCTTTGGAAACAATTTGTGCTTTGTGATAAGCATAACATGGGCCTCTTCCCTGGCCACCACTGGGCCATTAGATGTCCCTGGAATTTGGGCCTCCTCCCAGCAGCCTCTGCTCTACTCGGCCCGCAGGTTACCCTTCCTATCACCAGGCAGATGGAGGCCTAGAGAACCCCACCTGGACACCTAGTTCTGGTGGATTTGGGAACTCAGTATGTCACATAGGGAGTCATCATCCCCATCAGTCTACCGAGAAAAGGGACGGAGCACTGCAAGCCTGAGTTCACCAGCTGTGGGTAGTTCTGGATGTGGGGATCTGCAGCAGGATATGCTCTGTCGGGGAGTCCTGTATGGGGCAGCGAACCCTGACTTCTCCTCTTGCAGTTTCCACACTATCCTGAAGTAGCAATTCTTCAAAACCTTACTGTGCCTTCCTCATTTTGCCCACCCAGGAGCCTGAGGCCTCTGAAGCAGCTGCACTGGTAGGGAGCTCAGCCTGTGTCGGCATCTGGAGCTCTGTGTAGGAGCGACAGCAGCTCTTGCAGCTATCTACTCTTCATGTTCTCCTGGGACAGCCGGCACATGAACTCGGCTTTCTCCTGACACAGCTGATCCAGAATGAACATCTGTCCTTTACATGCCAGGAGGGATTCCTGGACAGTGCAGATATGTGCCGACAGCTGGTTGCATCGATGGTGCTCATCTGTAGGATTCTGGAAGTCCACCTCATCAGACAGGTTGTGGATGAAGCAGATTTTCTTCTCGGATGCCCACATGTCCCACTTCTCATTCTCTCACATATTGTGGTGGCAGCACACGGGGCGGGGGACCTGTGGCTCCGGCTCTATCTGGTACTGAGCTGTCCGGGGAAGGGGGAGTGCCTGCAGCAGTCCGGCAGGAGTTTCCCCCTGTGGATCTCAGCCTCTGAGAGTGCTAACAGAGCCATCCCTCTCAGTTTGGGGGACATCTCCATCTTCTGCCATGGGCACATTGAGGAGAGTCGCTTCTTCAGCTTTTGCTTCTCCAGGGTTCACAGCTTCCCCTTCCCCAGGGAAAGCCAGGAAGCTCAGCTGGGCCTGCAGGTGTTCCTCCTGTGGACTGGTCACTTCCAGGCACTTGAAACTGTCCTGCCACTTTGGGGTCACCACCTAGTCCCCCCATTTGGTCTCACCCTGCACTTGTTTCAGCTGCTCCAACAGCTGGGTCTGCTTCTGCAGGTGCTACTGCAGGACCTACTACTTGGAGCACAGCTGCTCATTTGAAGTGATGTGCTGCTCACAGGTGGCTCTGAGCTCCTGCAGCTAGGCCAGGGACTGCTCCTGCTGCTCCTGCAGCTCCTGAGCTTCTTGGCTCTCTCTATCTCAGCCACCTCTTTCCATTCCTCTATCTTCTCCTCTGAGCAGTCCAACTGTTCCCGCAGATGTTTCTTCACCTGCTGCTCTGAGTCCACGATGCTGGTGAGATCCTCCTTCTCACTGCTCACCCTGCAGATAGCGTCCCGCAGCAAGGCCAGCTGTTCCTCCAGCTGTGGGTTGCACATACATGCACATCGTGGAGTCTCGGGGATCTCCTGCCGATCCCTGGTTTCCTCCTCTAGTCTTCCCAGTTACTCCCGCTGCTCTGCAATATGGAGATGGAGCCTCTGGTTTTCCTGGACCTAGATGTGAAGTTGTTTCTCCAGGTTTCTCAACCCCATCTGCGTGCAGTAGGTGTGGGCCTGCAATTGCTGTTCATCCTGAGATGGACCCTCGGGGGGCCATGGCTCTGCCAGCTTTGTTCTCAGTTCCCCCAACTATTCTCTAGGTGCAGCACCTACCTCGATCCTCACTCCTTCTCCTCTGTCAGTTGGTTTACCTGCTCAGTCAGCCACCAGGCCTCCTTCTTTGGCGTGGAACTCTCAATACTCAGGTTCTGGGAGAAAGTGTCTGTCTCCAGATTTGCTGTGGTCACCATTCAGCTCAGGTTGTCCTGTAGCCTCTTCAGTACATCATGCCTCTGCAACACTTGTTGGAACTTGCAGATTCTATTCTTCCTGTTGCTCCTCTATGTCCAGAGTGCTTCCAGTTTCTCAGAAAACTCTGTGTTCACTTGCTTCATGTCATAGAAGCTTCTGGTCTTTTCCTTGAGCTGAAGTGTTACATCATTCAGCTGTTCAAACAACATTTCAGTATCCTTCTGTAAGTAGTAACCACAGAAGCCACCATCTCCAGCTCCTCCATGCACTGCTCTGAAGCCTGTAGGCAGCTGGTGAGAGCTTCGTGCTTCATTTCTCTGTCATCGGCCGTAAGCTGCATGTGGGCTGGTGCCGATTGTAAATCACTTTCTGCCAAAACCAACCACTGTATGGGTAGCTTGTGCATGTCTAGCTCTGTTTTCGGTGCTTTGTGCACTTGGGCTACCTTCTCCTCTTTCGCTTGTCAATCCTGCAGGTCTGTCTTTTCCTGCTTCAGTGGTTGGATCTTGGCACAGAGCACCTGGTTTCTTCTTTTGCTGCAGTCCAAGGAAGGCACCACATGTCAGTAGCACCTCTGCAGATTCTTGGTGGTATCTGGACCCTTGACACTCTGGACCCTGGTGGCTGTGACTGTGTCCAAAGGCAGGGGAGGCCTGTGATAGGCATCACCTTTGGCAAGACCCTCCATTGAATCACCCTCCCCAGTGGTGTTTGTCTTTGGAATCCTTCCCTTTTTTTGTGTTCTTTGTTTTCTTGAATGTTGAAGGTCTGACGGGAGGATTCTTCTGCTGGTGTTCTGGCAGTAGTTTGTTGCCTGCAGCTCTGTCTCAGAGTCTTGTTATTTCAGACATCTGAGCGCTTGGATGGGAAAGTTGGGCTGGCCACATTCCCAGGCTCTGGGAAATCCTCTATTCTCCCACTCACTGACTAGGTCACCAATTTCCTATTGTACTCCAAATTCGCGTCGACACTCTTGCTTACCACTCAGTTACCTCTACCTTCCGCAACGTCTGGTAGTGGTGTCAACCAACAGACAGCCGGATGGCTACACAGATTGTTGTGTATGTCTGTTTGTTGCCAGTCCCGGACTTTGAACTCAGGACCTAGGCACAGTTCATGAGCTGCTTTTGCTCAAAGATACCCCTCTACCACCGGAGCCACATGGGTCTACTTCTGGCTTTGTTGACACTGAAGTTGGATGGGCGTCTCAAGTACTTTGCAGCCTACGGTGACCGTGACCATGAATCTCCTTTCACAGCTTTATAAGTATCATGGAGGACTGCTGAAAGCCACTGGTGCCTACTTAATCATTGGTCTTGCTGATATTTTTGGACAGACTGGTGAATTCCCTATCTTCGGGTTTAAGTGGTGGGAGCTGGAGCCCACAATTCGAATCCTGGTCCTGCCACCTCCAAATGGCAGGAAATCCTAAGAAAGTCATTTTTTTCCTAGAAAAGGCGCCATATGAATCTTTCTTTTTTAATTTTAATTTTTTGTGAACATACTGTACAGAGGGGTTACAATTACATGGGCAAGATAATTAGTACATTTCTTATCAAGCATTGCAGCCTCCTCCTTTGTTTACCCTTCACATCCCTTCCCAGCCTTTCCACCGCCCCCACAAACAATCCTTCCCACCTCCCCCTCACCAAAGTTGTAAAGTTCGTTTTCGACATGACAACTTGTACATCTCATTGTTGCAACAAGTCCACCTGTATCCTTAAACGAATTCTTTTTCCCCATCTCCTCCAGAAATTATAACTACATCAAATATAGTGAAAGCAAGGGTTATAGTGTGGGGCAGCTACATACAAAGCAAAAAAGAAATAATCTTATAAATGTGTTAGAAACAAATGTATGAAAGAAAAAACATTAAAATACATATCTAAGGGTTCATTTTCCTAACATCACATTATTTGACATTTTCTGCTTGACTCATACACATACTAGATATTGCAAATAAGGGAAACCATGGGACCTATGTTTGTTTGGGCTTGGCTTACTTCCCTTAATATAAGTTTTTCCAAGCCTTTCCATTTACTAACAAATGGGGCAATGTCATTCTTTCTGATGGAGGCATATAATTCCATTGTGTATATATACCACATTTTCTTGATCCATTCATCTATTGAGGGGCATCTGGGTTGGTTCCAGATCTTAGCTATGGTAAATAATGCTGCAATACACATAGTTGTGCTGGTAGATTTAGTGTGGTCTTGTGTGTAAACCTTTGGGGAAATGCTCAAAAGTGGGATTGCTGGGTCGTAGGGGAGCTCTATGTGAAGTCTTTTGAGGAACAACCATACTGATTTCCAAAGTGGTTGAACAAGTTTACACTCCCACCAACAATGCAGGAAGTTTCGCTTCTGTCCACATCCCCTCCAGCATCTGCTGTTGTTAGAGTTCTTGATTTTTGCCATTCTAACTGGGGTGAGGTGGTATCTCAATGTTGATTTGATTTGCATTTCTTTTATGGCTAGGGAGGTTGAGCATTTCTTCCTGTGTCTATTGGCCATCCTTCTTTCTTCTTCAGAGGAGTTTCTCTTTAAGTCTTTAGCCCACTAATTTATTGGGCAGTTGTTTCTTTGAGGATTTGTTGTTGGGGGATATAATTTTTTGAGTTCCAAGCATATTTTAGATATGAGACCCTTGTCCATTGTATGGCTAGTGAAGATCTTCTCCCAATCCATAGGCTTTTTATTGATCTTGCTAGCTATGTCCTTTGCCATGCAAAAGCTCTGCAACTTGATACAATCCCATTTGTCCAACTTTTCTTTTAATTGTTATGTTTCCGGGTCTCTATTAAGAAAATTTCGGCGTGGGCCAAGGAGACCTAGGGTTTCTCTATTCCATTCTGTAATGTTTTCAGAGTGTCTGCTTTGTCTCCAAGGTCTTTGATCCATTTGGAGTTGATTCTGGTGCAGGGTGATATATAAGGATCTAGCTTTAGTTTTCTACAAGTAGGTAACCAATTTTGCCAGCAACATTTACTGAAGAGGCTGTCTTTCTTCCATTCTATTGTTTTTGCTCCTTTATCCAAGATTACATGGCTATACGTCTGTAGGTTCATTTCTGGGTTTTCAAATCTATTCCATTGCTCCTGAGGTCTGTTCTTATGCGAGTACCAAGCTGTTTTGATTACTATGGCTTTATAGTAGAGTTTGAAATTTGATATTGATATTCCTCCAGCAGTGTTCTTTCCGTTGAGGAGCATTTTAGCTATTCGAGGACTTTTATTGTTCCATATGAATTTTTGGATTGCCTCTTCTATTTCCTTGAGGCATGATGTTGGAATATTGATAGGTATCACATTGAATTTGTAGATAGCCTTGGGAAGTATTGCAATTTTCATGATGTTAATCTTTCCAATCCAGGATCATGGGAGGTTTTGCCATTTTCTAAGTTCTGTTTTAATTTCCTTTTTCAATTTTTTAAAAGTTTCATCATAGAGGTCCTTCACTTCTTCGGTTAAGTTAATTCCTAGGTATTTTATTTTTTGTGTGGCTATAACAAATGGATTGCTTTCCTAATTTCAGCCACACTTTTCTCGTTGTTGGCACACAGAAAAGCCATTGGTTATGGGGGGTTAATTTTATACCCTGCTACTTTGCCAAAGTTTTGAATCAGCTTGAGTAATTTGGGAGTGGAGTCTATGGGATTCTTTAAATACAAGATCATGCCATCTGCAAAGAGAGAGAGTTATTTCTTCTTTCTCTATTTGGATCCCCTTTATGTTTGCATCTTTTTTTAATGCTGTAGCTAGGCATTCTAATACTAGATTGAAGAGAAGTGGAGAGAGGGACATCCTTGTCTTTTTCCTGAGTTAAGAAGAAATGGTTTTAGTTTTTCACCATTAAGTATAATGCTGTAGGTTTGTCATATACAGCCTTTATTGTATTGGGGAATGTTCCATAGATTCTTAATTTTTCCAAAACCTTCATCATAAAGGAGTGTTGGATCTTGTCGAATGCTTTTTCTGCATCTATTCTTATTCTTGCACTTGATTATGTGATGAATAATATTAATTGACTTGCATATATTGAACCAGATTTGCATCCCTGAAATGAATCCTGTTTGATCGTGGCGTATGATTTTTGGATGATTTGCTGAAGTCGATTGGCTAAAATTTTCTTGAGAAGTTTTGCATCAATATTCATCAAAGAAATGGGTCTATAGTTCTTTTTCTTTGATGAGTCCCTGCCTGGTTTGGACATGAGGGTTATGATGGCTTCCTAGATTGTGTTCGGTTGTGAACTTTCGCTTTCAATTTCATTGAAGTGTTGTAGGAGTATTGGTGTGAGCTCTGCTTTGAAGGCCTTGTAGAATTCCGCTGTAAAACCATCTGGGCCTGGACTTTTCTTAGCTGAGAGGTTTCTTACTGTTGTTTCTATTTCAATGCTTGATATTGGCCTCTTAAGATGTTTTAACTCATCTTGGTTTAGTTTTGGCATCTCAGTATTTGCTAAAAAAATGTCCATTTCTGCCAATTTCTCAAACTTACTAGCATAAAGTTTTGAGAAGTATTCACTTATAACGTTCTGAATCTTGGTTGTTTCCCTGGTCATGTTTCCATTCTCATCTCTGAGTTTATTTATTTGGGTGCATTCTCTTCTTTATCTGATAAGATTTGCTAAGGGTCTGTCAATTTTGTTAATTTTTTCGAAGAACCAACTCTTTGTTTTGTTGATTCTTTCTCTAGTTTTTTTGGATTCTAATTCATTTAAATCTGATAAATCAGAATTAATTATTTCTTTCCGTCTACTGGATTGGGGTTTATCTTGCTGCTCTTTTTCAAGGAGGTTTAGATGTGTCATTAAATTGTTAGTTTCAGATCTCTCCAATTTGTTGATGTAGGAGCTCAGAGCTATAAACTTGCCTCTGACTAATGCCTTTGCTGTGTTCCAGAGGAGCTGGAAATTTGTGTGCTCATTTTTGTTGAATAGCATGAACATTTGAATTTCCTTTCTAATTTCTTCCATGACCCACTCGTGATTCAGCAGTGTTGTTCAGCCTCCATGTGTTACTGGACTTTTTTTGGTGGCTTTTGCTGTTGAGTTCTAATTTTGTTCCCTTGTGGTCAGGTAGAATGCAAGGGATAACTTCAATGTTTCTGAATTTAGTCAAGTTTGCTTTCTGGCCTAAAATGTGGTCTATTTTAGAAAATGTTCCATTGGCTGCTGAGAAAAATGTATATTATGATGCTGCTGGGTAAAATATTCGGTAGATGTCTCTTTAATCTAGTTGATCTATGCAGCTGTTTAGATCTGCGGTTTCTCTGTTGAGTTTTTGTCAAGTTGATCTCTCTAGTGGTGAGAGTGGTGTGTTAAAATCCCCAACAATTAATGTCTTTGGATCTGTGTGGGATTTGAGGGAAAGTAGTGTTTCTTGGATAAACTTGGGTGCTCCATTGTTTGGCGAGTAGATATTTAGAATGGTAATATCCGCCTGAAAGAGAGATCCCGTAATTAGTATGTAGTTACCTTCTTTATCTCTTCTCACGAATTTTAATTTGAAGTCTATTTTATCTGATATTAGGATTGCAACTCCCACCTGGTTATGGGTGCCGTTTGCTTGGTAGATTTTGCTCCAGCCTTTAACATTGAAAATGTGTTTGTTTTTATGGACAACATGTTGCTCCTGAAGGCAGCAGAGAGAAGGATCTTGATTTTTAATCCAACTAGACAGTCTATGTTGCTTAATTGGAGAGCTAAGTGTGTTAATGTTGATAGATAGGATTGAGTGGTATTTGGGAGTTCCTGCCATGTTATCCACCTTCTTGGGGGCTGCGAAAACTGGGTTCTTCATATGGTTCTTGGATTCTCAGTTTGGGTGCACTTTATTGGCCTTTATTGTGGTATTGTTGGTTTTCTATGTGAAGGACATCTGTAAGAACCTTTGTAGGGCTGGTTTGGTGGAGATGCATTGTTTCAATTTTTCTTTCCTATGGAAGTTTTTTATTTGGCCTTCAGTTATAAAGGAGAGTTTAGCTGGGTACAGTATTCTTGCTTGATAGTTTTTTGATTTTAGGGCATGGCATACATCATATCAGACTCTTGTGGGATTGTCTCTGCTGAGAAATCTGAGGTGATTCTAGTTGGTTTCCCTTTATAGGTGATTAATCTTTTCTCCCTGACAGCTTTAAAGATCTTTTCCTTGGTCTGAATTGATCCTTTGTGGATTATAATGTGACAGTAGGATGTCCTATTTTTGTCTGGTCTATTTGGAGTTCTAAAAGATTCTTGTATCTGAATAGGCCTATCTTTTTGCATGTTTGGGAAGTTCTCTGCTAGGATCCTGTTAAACAAGTTTCCTAGACCATTAACTTCTGTTTCTAGGTTCTCTTCTATACCCATTATCCGTAGATTAGGCCTTCTGATGGTGTCTTCCAAGTTTTGGTTAGATCTATCATATTTCTTGGACTTGTCTTGGATGGTTGTATGTTCTTTCTCTATAATATCTAGGCTGTCTTCAGTCCCTGAGATTTGATCTTCTGCATGGTCTAACCTGCGGTCAAGACTTTCTACTTTATTTTTTATTTCTTTTCCTTCTAATTGGTCAGCTTTGATGGCTTCAAATTCTTCGTTGAAGCTTTGTTTTAGATCTTGTATGAACTTCTTTACTTCCTTAATTTGGTTTTCACTGTTTATTCTCAAATCACTTAGTTGATTGGTTATGGTTTCCTTGTACTCCCATTCCTTCTGTTGGGTTCCATTCAGGATTCCCTTAATGGTCTCCCTGACTTCCTTCAACTCTTTGTTAATGGATCCCAGGAATGCCTTTAGTGATCTTTGTGTATTCTTATCCTGCTCTCTCAAGTCCTGTATTACTCTTTCCTTAGGTTCCTCCCAGTCCCATTCCTGCCATTCCTGTAGTTCTCTTTGAGTGTTCCCAGCCTCTTAACGCCATTCCTGCCTTTCTCTTTGAGTATTCTCAAGCTGCTCACACAAATCCTGTATCAGTTTTTGAATAGCTTCCTCACGCTCATGATGTTCCTGTATAAACTTTTAGATTGCCTCCTCTCTCTCCCTATCACGCTCATACAGAGTCCTTTGTAGGTTTTCAATCTTTTCCTGCATTGACCTTTTGTTTGCTTCCTTTCTCTCCCCATCACACACATACAGAGTCCATTGTATGTTTTCAATCTTTTCATTTATCATGTTTGCCAGAAGTGTTTGTAGAGCTATTTGGGAACTTTGTTCTGGATTATTCATTATCTGTTCTGTCCCTTGATTATCAAGAGTGGGAGTTGAGATACCTGGACTTGCCATTTTTCTTGTGTTTTTCCAGCTTACTCTGCCCATTTGGGATGCAAATAGCACCAGTTTTGTGCTAGAACACTAACTTAAGGCAAGCATCAACCAAAATCTGAATTTGCACAGTCAATAGTCTGCAGATACAATCTAGTTCAACAGCTACATCTACTCAACATCAAACAACTATATATTAATGGACTACACATCGCAAAGATGAATTTGGAAAACCAGCAATTATTAGGGTTAGGGAGAGATGTGGGTAAAAAATAGGAATAGAGTGATGTGGGAAGGCACAGGTAGAGTTAACTAAGTCCTAATCTCAAGTCAGGAAATAGGTTGGATAGGATGAAAGTAGAGAGAGAGAGAAAAAGAAGAAAGAGAAAGGGAAAAGAAAAGGGACCAGAAAAAATAGAAAATAATAATTAATAATATTATGTAGATTCCAAAATAAAGTATTCAGAGAAGAACATGAATATAATGAGAGAAGGGAAGGGATATAAAGGAGATGTGAAAAACTTAACAATAAAAATGCTTAAAATATTATATAGGTATAAAGAGGTAGTACTGCTATTAAGGAATTTAAGTCTCAGAGGTTTTGAATTGAGTAATAAATTTGTGGATTAAGTGTGTACACAATGGGGGATAGGGTCTAATAATCAAATACGGGTTTAACTGAGCATGTTCATTACAACAATTAAGTCTCAAAAAGAAGACGAAAGAGAAGAGAAGGTGAAAAGTATAAGAAAGGAAGAAAAAAGATCAGAAGTTCAGTAGAGCTAAACAAAATCAAAAAGGAAATTTAAAAAAAGAGAAAGAATTGCTAAGGGTCTGTCAATTTTGTTAATTTTTTCGAAGAACCAACTCTTTGTTTTCTTGATTGTTTCTATAGTTTTTTTTGGATTCTAATTCATTTAATTCTGATTTAATTTTAATTATTTCTTTCCATCTACTGGATTGGGGTTTATCTTGCTGCTCTTTTTCAAGGAGGTTTAGATGTGTCATTAAATTGTTGGTTTCAGATCTCTCCAATTTGTTGATGTAGGAGCTCAGAGCTATAAACTTGCCTCTGAGTACTGCTTTTGCTGTGTCCCAGAGGAGCTGGTAATTTGTGTGTTCATTTTTTTGAATAGCATGAACATTTGAACTTCCTTTCTAATCTCTTCCATGACCCATTTGTGATTCAACAGTGTGTTGTTCAGCCTCCTTGTGATACCAGACTTTCTTTGGTGGCTTTTGGTGTTGAGTTCTAATTTTATTCCCTTGTGGTCAGAGAGAATGCAAGGTATAACTTCAATGTTTCTGAATTTGGAAAAGTTTGCTTTCTGGCCTAAAATGTGGTCTATTTTAGAAAATGTTCCATGTGCTGCTGAGAAAAACGTGTATTCTCATGCTGCTGGGTGAAATGATTGGTAGATATCTTTTAAATCTAGTTGATCTAAGCAGCTGTTTAGATCTGCAGTTTCTCTGTTGAGTTTTGCCGAGTTGATCTATCTAGTGGGGAGAGTGGTGTGTTAAAATCCCCAACAATTAATGTCTTTGGAGTTATATGGGATTTGAGGGAAAGTAGTGTTTCTTGGATAAACTTGGGTGCTGCATTGTTTGGCGAGTAGATATTTAGAATTGTAATATACTCCTGAAAGAGAGATCACTTAATTAGTATGTAGAGACCTTCTTTATCTCTTCTCACAAATTTTAATTTGAAGTCTATTTTATCTGATATTAGGATTGCAAGTCCTGACTGTTTATGGGGGCCGTTTGCTTGGTAGATTTTGTTCCAACCCTTAACATTGATAATGTGTTTGTTTTTATGGGCAAGATGTTTCTCCTGAAGGCAGCAGAAAGAAGAGCCTTGTTTTTTAATCCAGCTAGACAGTATATGTCGCTTAATTGGAGAGTTGTGTCCGTTAACGTTAAGAGAAAGGACTGAGACGTATTTGGAGTTCCTGCCACATTATCCACCTTCTTGGAGGTTGCAAAAACTGGGTCCTTCCTATGGTTCTTGGATTCTCAGTTTGGGTGTAGTTTCTTGACCTTTATTGTGGCCTTGTTGGTTTTCTATGTGTAAGACATCTTTAAGAATCTTTTGTAGAGCTGCTTTGGTGGAGACATATTGTTTCAATTTTTCTTTGCTATGGAAGGTTTTTATTTGGCCTTCAGTTATGAAGGAGAGTTTAGCTGGGTACAATATTCTTGGTTGATAGTTGTTTGTTTTTAGGGCATGGCATACATCATTCCAGGCTTTTCTTGCTCTGATTGTCTCTGCTGAGAAATCTGAGGTGATTCTAATTGGTTTTCTTTATAGGTGATTAATCTTTTCTCCTTGACAGCTTTAAGGATCTTTTCCTTGGTCTGAGTTGATCCTGTGTGGATTTTAATGTGACACTGAGATGTTCTATTCTGGTCTAGTCTGTTTGGAGTTCTAAAAGCTTCTTGTATCTGAATAGGCCTATCTTTTTGCATGTTGGTTAAGTTCTCTGCTAGGATCCTGTTAAACAAAATTCCTAGGCCATTAACTTCTGTTTCTAGGTTCTCCTCTACACCCATTATCCTTATATTAGGCCTTCTGATGGTGTCTTCCAAGTGTTGAATAGATCTATTATATTTCTTGGACTTGTCCTGGATGGTTGCTTCTTCGAAAAAATTAACAAATTGACAGAACCTTAGCAAATCTTATCAGAAAAAGAAGAGAACACACCCAAATAAATAAACTCAGAGACGAGAATGGAAACATCACCAGGGAAACAATCAAGATTCAAAACATTATAAGGGAATACTTCTCAAAACTTTATGCTAATAAGTTTGAGAACTTGACAGAAATAGACCTTTTCCTAGCAAATATTGACATGCCAAAACAAAACCAAGATGAGTTAAACCAGCTTAACAGGCCCATATCAAGCATTGAAATAGAAACAGCAATAACAGACCTTCCAGCTAAGAAAAGTCCAGGACCAGATGGTTTTACAGCCGAATTCTACAAGGCTTTCAAAGCAGAGCTCATACCAATACTCCTCCAACTCTTCAATGAAATTGAAAGAGAAAGTTCACTAGCGAAAACATCCTATGAAGCCATCATATTCTTCATCCCAAAACCAGGCAGGGACTCATCAAAGAAAGAGAACTATAGACCCATTTCTTTGATGAATATTGAGGCAAAACTACTCAACAAAATATTGGCCAACAGACTTCAATAATTCACCTCAAAAATCATACACCATGATCAAACAGGATTCATTTCAGTGATGCAAAGCTGGTTCAATATATGCAAATCAATTAATATTATTCATCACATCAACAGGAGCAAGAATAAGAACCACATGGTTATTTCAATAGATGCAGAAAAAGCATTCGACAAGATCCAACACTCCTTTATATTGAAGGTTTTGGAAAAATTAGGAATCCATGGAACATTCCTCAATACAATAAAGGCTGTATATGACAAACCTGCAGCCAGCATTATACTTAATGGTGAAAATCTAAAGCCATTTCATCTTAACTCAGGAACAAGACAAGGATGTCCACTCTCTCCACTTCTCTTCAATCTAGTATTAGAATGCCTAGCTACAGCAATAAGACAAGATGCAGACATAAAGGGGATCCAAATAGGAAAAGAAGAAATAAAATTCTCCCTCTTTGCAGACAACATGATCTTGCATTTAAAGAATCCCATAGACTCCACTCCCAAATTGCTCAAGCTGATTCAAAACTTTGGCAAAGTAGCAGGGTATAAAATTAACCCCCCAAAATCAATGGCCTTCCTCTATGCCAACATGAGAAAAATCTGGCTGAAATTAGGATAGCCACTCCATTTGTTATAGCCCCACAAAAGATAAAATACCTAGGAATTAACTTAACCAAAGAAGTGAAGGAAATCTACGATGAAAACTTTAAAATCTTGAAAAAGGAAATCAACACAGAACTTAAAATATGGCAAAACCTCCCATGCTCCTGCATTGGAAAGATTAACATCGTGAAAATGGCAATACTTCCCAAGGCTATCTACAAATTCAACGCAATACCTATCAAAATTCCAACCTCATTCTTCAAGGAAATAGAAGAGGCAATCCAAAAATTCATATGGAACAATGAAAGACCAACAAATAGCAAAAATGCTCCTCAATGGAAAGAACACTGTTGGAGGAATATCAATACCAAATTTCAAACTCTACTATAAAGCCATAGTAATCAAAACAGTTTGGTATTGGCATAACAACAGACCTCAGGACCAATGGAAAATAATTGAAAACCAAGAAATTAGCCTACAGACCTACAGCCATCTAATAAGGGAGCTAAAACAATAGAATGCAACAAAGACAGCATCTTCAGTAAATGGTGCTGGCAAAATTGGTTAACTACTTGTAGAAAACTAAAGCTAGATCCTTTTATATCACCCTGCACCAGAATCAACTCCAAATGGATCAAAGACCTCGAAGTCAAAGCAGACACTCTGAAAACATTACAGGATGGGATAGGGGAAACCTTAGGTCTCCTTGGCTCAGGCCGAATTTTTCTGAATAGAGACCCAGAAACACAACAAATCAAAGAAAGGTTGGACAAATGGGATTGCATAAAGTTGCAGAGCTTCTGCATGGCAAAGGACATAGCTAGCAAGATCAATAGAAAGCCCACGAATTAGGAGAAGATCTTTACTAGCCATACAACGGACAAGGGTATCATATCTAAAATATACTTGGAACTCAAAAAATTAAATCCCCCAACAACAAATCCTCAAAGAAACAACTGCCCAATAAACAAGTGGGTGAAAGACATAAAGAGAAACTCCTCTGAAGAAGAAAGAAGGATGGCCAATAGACACATGAAGAAATTCTCAACATCTCTAGCCATAAAAGAAATGCAAATCAAAACAACATTGAGATACCACCTCACTCCAGTTAGAATGGCAAAAATCAAGAACTCTAACAACAACAGATGCTGGAGGGGATGTGGACAATGGAACCTTACTTCATTGTTGGTGGGAATGTAAACTTGTTCAACCACTTTGGAAAGCATTATGGAGGTTCCTCAAAAGACTCCACATAGAACTCCCCTATGACCCAGCAATCCCACTTTTGGGCATTTACCCAAATGTTTACAAACAAGACCACACTAAATCTACCAGCACAACTATGTTTATTGCAGCATTATTTACTATAGCTAAGATATGGAATCAACCCTGATGCCCCTCAGTAGATGAATGGATCAAGAAATGTGGTATATATACACAATGGAATTCTTTGCCTCCATCAGAAAGAATGACATTGCCCCATTTGTTAGGAAATGGAAAGACTTGGAAAATATTATATTAAGCGAAGAAAGCCAGGCCCAAAGAAACATAGGTCCCATGGTTTCCCTTATTTGCAATATCTAGTATATGTATGAGTCAAGCGGAAAAGGCCAGATAATGTGATGTTAGGAAAATGAACCCTTCGATATGTATTTTAATATTTCTTTCTTTCATGCATGTGTTTCTAACGCATTTATAAAATTATTTCTTTGTTGCTTTGTATGTCCCTCCCCCACAGTATTACCCCTGCTTTCACTATATTTGATGTCAATAGAACTTGTGGAGGAGTTGGGGAAAAACAAGTCGTTTAAGGATACAGGTGGATCTGTTGCATCAATGAGAAGCACAAGTTGTCATGTCCAAAACGAGCTTTACAACGTCAGTGCGGGGGGGGGTATGGGGGGGAGAAGGATTGGGACTGGGGGGAGGGGGGAAGCTGGGAAGGGATGTGAAGGGTAAACGAAGGAGGAGGCTGCAATGCTTTTTAAGAAATGTACGCATTATCCTGCCCATGTAATTGTAACCCCTCTGTACAGTATGTTTACAAATAAAATAAAAAAAAGAGAATATAAAGAAAGAAAAACGCAAATACACATGTATTCCTAAAATAAAAATTATAAGAGGAAAAAAAGTTACTAGAAAACAATATTTTTCAAAAAAGGTAAAAATTAAAGATTAAAAAAAGTTTTAGAAAAGAAAAAAAATTTATAAAAGGTACAAAAAAAAGAAGAAGAAGAAGAAGAAGAATAGTTCTTTAAGTTTTTTTAGGAGTGGTTGGAAAAATCCTGTAACTCCCTTGTGTCTGTAATCAGCCTCTTTTTAGAGTCTCTGGTCTGTTTGTGGTCCTGTGGCTTGGTTGGTTTCTTAAGTCAGTTTGTTCGAACAGGCAGAAAAATGCTCTGCTTTAACCAGGATTTTGCGATCCTCCTCCCAGGCTAGTTCAATGGCAGTAGTATCTGCTTTGAGTATCACAAAAGAGGGAGATGGCTTTTTCCTCAAGTTTGGAGATGCTGTGATGAGGCTAGGTTCTGGGTAGAGTTGAGGCATTTCAACAAGCAGTAGCTTTTCCGGGGGCTAGTTTGTGAGAAACTCACAGAGCTCAGCCTAGAGCCATTCTCAGTGTTTCTGTTTACTTAATTTCAATTGATTGTCAATGCTGCTAAAGGGAGGGGCAGCCTCTGGGTCTGATAACCCAGTGAAGAAAGCCACTCCTAGGGCTGGCACCCGAGCTGGGTGACTTTTCCCTGGGTGTAGCTGAGTCTGGAAAGTCAGGTTAAGTTCTTGTGACCTGCTAAATGACTCTAGTTTTATTCCAAGGCCTGAGTTGGAACTAACAGCTCTGCCAAGGTTTGTCGGTATCCAAGATGGAGATCTCCAGTACTGGGGGGTGGGAGAGGTGGCCTTCCCTCCTCTGCTCCCTAAGAAGGAGTGAGGACGTCAGGCTTCTACTCACACCGAGTCTTGTTTCCTGGGTTGTCTCTGGTCTGGTCACTGCAGGATGAATATGTCCCAAGAAACTCATTTTTATCCATATGAATACCAATGGAATGTGATGTATGTCATGATTGAATGGGCAGTTTCTTGAATGATTCTACTATAAATTATATACAATTATATTCTAGGATACTGATTGATTTTAATCAATACTTTATTAACCATTTAAAAAATTACATTCATTAAAAGGAGAAATAATGAAATACCTAAGAATTGGTTGTCACATAGCATAGAGATGCCATTTTTTTCTGCCAGGACTGGGATTGCAACTCATGGTCTGGGTAACTCTGTTACACTGTGTAGGAAGGGGAAGCTTGCTTTCTTGAAGTCAAGAAATTCAAGTCTGTTCCTTAGGCCTGAAATCGATCCCCACCACTAGCAAACATCCTATTTGTGTACATTTTAAATATATGATTTATATTTACATACATATATTGACTCCATATTGCATTCAGTGTACTTATTCATTTAAACTTTTGTTTTGTTCATGTAGTAACCAGTTATTTTATTGACTATTATGGCACATAGAATATTGATTACATTGATTACATAGGATATAGATCTGCATATGTATTCCACTTCATACTTGACATGCAGGACTTTCACAGAAAAGGAAAACATGTGTCACCATCTGTTTTTTACTCCACGATTCATTCTTTGGGAGTGCAGGAATCTGAACTCATGGCCTACAGGGCCAAATTTATGAATGATTGAGTGTCAACCTGCCATCCTGGGACAAACTGAGCTGACAGGCATTTCCCAGGACCTGAGATTGAGCCCCTTCGGTTGACAAAATAAGAACAGATATAAATATATATATTTATAATGTGCCAGAGATGTCTATCCATTATTCAGTTATATAGACTACATTCCTAACAATTCTTGGGTGTTTATTATGCTTCCATATAATTAATATTATTGTTTTCATCCTTAATAAACTATTAATTAAATCAGTGTCCTGAAATTATTGTGTCCCTGTAAGAAATACAAACAAGACCACACTAAAGCTCCCAGCACAACTTTGTTTATTGCATCATTATTTACATTAGCTAAGATATGGAACCAACCCTGATGCCCCTCAGTAGATGAATGGATCAAGAAAATGTGGTATATATACATAATGGAATTCTATTCCTCCATCAGAAAGAATGACATTGCCCCATTTGTTAGGAAATGGAAAGACTTGGAAAAAAATATAGTAAGTGAAATAAGCCAGACCCAAAGAAACATAGCTCCCATGGTCTCCTTTATTTGCAATAACTAGAATATATCTGAGCCAAGCAGAATAGGTCAGATAAGTTGATGTTAGGGAAATGAACCCTAAGATGTGTATTCAAATATTTTTTTTTCTTTCATGGGATTGTTTCTAACACATTTATAAGATTATTTCTTTGTTGCTTTGTAGGTCCCTCCCCCATGGTATAACCCCTGCTTTAACTGTATTTGATGTAGGTATAATTTCTGGAGGGGAAGGACAAAAACAAATCGTTTAAATAGTGATACAGGTAGACCCATTGCAACAATAAGATGTACTAGTCATTGTGTCGAAATCAAACTTTGCAACTTTGGTGGGATGAGGCGGATTGGGTGGGGGCGCCGGGGCAGGATGGGAAGGGATGGATAGGAGAGACAAAGTAAGAGGCTACAATGCTTGACAAGAAATGTACTCATTGTCTTGCGCAGGTAATTTTAACCCCTCTGTACAGTATTTTCACAAGAAAATTAATACATTTTTAAAAAGAAAAAAAACAGAAGAAAAAAATCATGAAGATGACATGATCTTGTATTTAATGGACTCCATGGACTCCTCTCCCAAGTTACTTGAGCTGATATGAAACTTTGCCTAAGTAGCAGAATATAATTTTGCCTCAATAAAACCAACCAAGAAAGGAATAAAAAATAAACAAGAAAGGAAAACACAGTTGGAAATTTGGGTTGATTCTGTCATTATGTTTTGAGAACTCAAGTTTCCCATAGAAATGTAACTCATATATAATCCTCAGTTGTGTTTTAAATGTTGTCTTAATTACATAACATTTCTAGATGCAAAAGAGCTCATGATTCCCAACCAAAAATTTGAAAAAGTAAGCATCATTCTGTTAGATTCCAAAGAAATGATGAAGAATTACAAAAGTTTAAGCCTGGAAAAATAGGAAAGTTCATTTAATATAGGAATTTGTAGACTTGCCTAAATTAGAATTTAGATTTAAAATAGATAATTTTTGTTTGTAATTTAATATTCTATAGGATACTACAAAATGCTTTTCAAATAAAAGATTTAATTTATAATTTCACAAATGATTCTGGCATTCTAATTGACTAGAATAGTCTTTCAGGTGAGGTACAATAAGAACTTAGTTAATAGATAATTTCAACAGCTCATGAGTAAAATGATAATGTGAATAATCTAGACAAATTGTCAACAAATTGATGATATTAATTTATAAATATAGAAAAAGCGCAATCTTTTGAGACTTTGGTGTAACATGGTATGAAGAGAGTAATTGTGTGACATCTTTTTTTTTTCTACCTTTACATAACACAGGAAGTAATTTCCTTAATTATGTACCTCTGTATACAATGAGAAAAATGCTAGGTTTGAGGATTTTTAATTTTGTTTTTGTTGTTTTGTTTGTCCTAGGGCTTAACCTCTGGGCTTGGGCACTGTCCCTGAGCCTGTATTTCCTTAAGGCTACTGCTCTACCACTAGAACATCAATGCCACTTGAGTCTGACTTTTCCTTATGAGTTTATTGGAGATAAGAATCCAAGGAACTTTCCTGACTGGGTGGGCTTTCAACCATAATCTTCAAATCTTAATAATAAGATATACATATCTCCTGAATATCTATGATAGATAATATATATAGTAAAATAAAAAATAAAATAAAATTAAAAATAAATACTATTTGCAAGTGTTCTGATCTCAAGAATACCATTGCGGGGAAAATGATGTAGCAAAGTTAAGTGTAGTATTCTTTCCACAAGAGGAAGGGCATCACATTAGCAGAACTGTAGTATTTTTTTCACAATAGTGATAAACTAGTCATGATGTGAATTTAGGGAACTTTAACGTGCACCTTACAATTTGGAAACTGTTGGGCTAGGATGACTTTACGGCATAAAATCTTGGGATTGATTTCATAGATATAATAGCTTACTCTGATGAACAAATGTTTACTCTTACGGAATTTTTATTGGAAGTGGCGCTGTGGCTCTAGTGGTAGAGTTCTCATCTTGAGCTGCAGAGCCCAGGGACAGTGCCCAAGCCCAGAGTTCAAGCCCCACGACTTACCAAAAAAAAAAAACAAGGAATTAATTATTATAGTTACTTCATAGTATTATCCTCTACAAGAACGTGTCTATTTTTTCTGTTGACTTTTAAGTATGTAATGCCTCATTCAAAACTGCATCTACTGAAGAATTAAATAAAATAAAAACAGGTACTCTTTTGAATGCCTCTGGTATGGGATGTTCAGAATTTGAAAATGAGTAGTTAGTAGTTATAGGAATTTTGAGGAACAGATACATTCTCTCCTCTTAACAATTAGTAAGTTTTCAAAGTTAGGAGTTTCCATAGAATTGAACTGTTTTCTGTTTTAGTATAAGACAACACTAAAATAATATTTTTTTCAAAATAATGGCAAGTATATTCTGAAAATATTGTATAGTTTGATAACATTCCAGTTGATGTCTGATAAAGAAAGAGGTAATTCAAATTAGCAACCAAAATGTTCATTTTTTAAAGGTAATACACATAGATTAATATTTACTATACTAATACAGTGAAATTATATTTTATGTAGCTCATTTTTTAACTTAATTTTATTGTCAAGGTGATATATAGAAGGGGTTGCAGTAATTGTAAGGTATTGAATACATAACATATGAAAATTTTTATCCCCTCCCTCATTTTGCTCACACTTTTCCTTCACCCCAATACCACTCACAAGTTGTATTGTAAATTTTCAACATATTGTCCTGTGACTATTGCTATTGCATTGGTTTGCCTTTTGTCCTTTGTCTCGCCATTTTATTGTTCTGCTTCCCTTGCCAAATGAAGATAAATGTATATACCATACACAGGATACTGAATCCAAGTACAACAATGGACAAACCATATGGGATAACATAAAGGAAAAAAAGAATCACATAGTACATTAAAAACAACATCCACAAAGAAAGACCTCTCTTTCCATATATAGGAGTTTATTTTGCTCAGCATCATTTTATATGGTCATTTATACATAGATATTGATTCATTCTGCTCATCTGCTAAGACTATCTTAGATATTTCCTAGTTATTACAAATGAGGGAAACTATGAAATTTGTTTCTTTGTGTCTTGCTTATTTTTTTAGTAGGATTTTTCCAAGTTTTTCCATTTCCTTATGAATAGGAAGCATAGAATTACTCCGTACATATATAAACCACATTTTGTCAATTCATTCATCTACTGAGTGGCATATTGGTTTAAAACATGATTGCATGTATGTATCACTTAAGGCCATTCAAAAATGAGAGATGCTGCCTCACCAGATATACTAATATCATGATTTCTAAGTAAGATAGTATTTTATGGTGGTACAAATGTTGAGATATAGGATGAGTCTAATATATATCTTGCAGGAATTAGCCAGGAAGATATCCAATATCATGTAGGATAAAAATGGTAGTTTCAAAATGTTTCCCTTGAGAAAGATATAGGAGGCTGCCAGAAGTATGAAGTAGTTCAGGTAATTTGGAAGAATTTAGACATGCAAGCTCAATTATGTCTCTTTAAATAATAATTATGTAAGTGGAAGGGCAAAAAAAGGGTAAGAGAAGAAAATAACTGACAGCAGGTCATCGTCCCAAGTTAGAGTAAAAAAGTCATAATCTATAACTTCCAAGTTAAAGAGAGACCAATATAATACGTCCCACTTAATTTAGGTACATGCAAAATATTTACTTGGCTTTTCCCTACTTAAATGCTCCAAAATAAATGAACACTTATAAGAAAAGTTATGTGATTGCCATTGTTTCAACACTAACTGTGATCAACCCTCTTTTTCTCACTTTGAACTTGGTGAGTTGATGATGTTGTGGCTGATTAGAGTCAGAATTAGGGACTTCTACTTGTACAATTATCCCAGAACAGTTTAAAGCAGTTTTCCGCCCAAGATATCCAACTACATTGTCTGAACCTGTACTTTGAACACACCCTCACACCTGAGCACCTTATTTGAAATTATACTTTAGCTTTTCTTGGCACATTCTACTTTGTGCCTTTGTCTTCTTTGCACATTCCTTTTGAGTTCATAGTTGCTCTATTTCCATTTTATCTGTACAAACTGCTAAGAACATTGTCCAACTACTACTACTTGTTTGTACACGCCCAGTCTATGTATGAAGGTATTTTGTCCATGTTAAGCAATAGGGTAATACTCACTCTCTGAGGAGAAAAGCTCCACAATATAACCCTATGCCCACATTAAAGGATGTAGAAATCAAAGCATTTTGAGACAGTGATATTAGAATTGAAAGGCTCCTTAAGGACATTTTCCTGGAGTTCATTAGTTTACCCAGGAGAAATATAAATATCCACAAAATTTGGAGCTAATTAGTAAGTGTCCAAGTTAACATTAGATCCTAGATGTTGTGTTAATACAAGTCACGACTGTATTATTGTTAAATCAGAATCCTTCACTACTTGACAATGTGTATGAGAAAGTGAAAGAAAGGCATTAAAGCAAAATGTCTTATCTTTTTAGGCATTTAATCGTAGTGGTGAGAGTAATGTCTGAATTTTTCCATTCAATAAAACTTGAAGTTTATAAGAACATTTTCCTACATATAAGAATTTGTGTCAGAAAGTTTAAAGTGAATATCAAAAGATCTGAAAATTAGAAAGCTTTGTTCACTGTTAGAATTTAGATGGCTTATTTATTCATAAATCTCTTGACCTACAAAAAATTAAGTCTTGAAGTTAGATTTAGTGGGCATTCTTTTTACCTAAATGAGTGTTCTCTTAATATTAATTTGTGTATTTTATGTACTCCCTCATCTTAACACACATATGTATTTGGAAGCATGTATATTTCATGCCAGTTGAGTTTTCATATGTTTTCCAGTGTCAATCTTAAGCTAAGGATTTATGATCCAGTTTTCATTATAATTTATATGGTAAGTGATATTTTTCCCTTTATTATAATATAATAAAAGATAAGAAATACACACACACACACACAAAAAGAATTTGTGTCAGGTTGGTTGACAGGATTATTTCAGTATGGAGATATACCTAACAAGAATTAGATTTCAATAGTGTATATGGCAGTTATGATGTGTCAATTGCTATTGAGGCATTTTCTATTCTAAAGAGGAATCAATTACAGGAGTCTTCAGTCACATCAGTAAAGCTGTATGTTCAACCTAATACTTGGTGTTACTTGTCCTACATTTATAATGAGTAGGCTGATAAGATATCCAAACATATCTAAATATATTTCAATAAAATCCCAAACTGATATGGATAGATGGGTCACTAATTGGAACTGTAGGACAAATTAGGCTTTTTTGTGCTGTAGTTCAATCTATAATCTCCTAGCTAAATAAAGTTTTCAAAAATATTCACAGAATACCAGTAATAAAAGTTCATGACAGTTATATCTGTATAATCTTTCTAAGGTCAGGATTAAGTATTTGTTCCCAACATTTAGAATCAACAGGATCTGTTGAATTAATCGGTCCAGAATTTTGTCCTCACATTCACATCTCAACATTTTATCAATATGACTTTCACCAAAACACTGTTCTTATTGAACTTGTCTATGTCCTTTTAGTTTTCAAATCCAAATAGTAGATTTCATTCAATATCTTCCTGAAAATTCTTTCCTTCCTTTTCTTCTGTAAATCTGTGTTTATTCCTTTTTTGTTTCCTTATTTATCACATTCCTCCAATCTTGTCCACACTGGTACTCACATTGTTCACACTTTCGTCAGAACTTTCCTTTTCCTCTTCCCTTTAATAATGTCCCTGATTTTATTACTTTTCATATTCATGGTCATGAATATTTTGATGATGTCCAAACAGACCTATCTTTGCATCTGTTTAACATAAATATTAGAACTATCAGAGAGTTTTTTCCTCTAAATCCATCTTTATCACCAAGATAAATCCATCTAAATCCATCCTTATCACCAAGAATGTAACTAACACAGTTAGGAGACAGAGATGTGCAAAAACTTTAGATTTCCTCTTACCCTACCTCCATCCATTAGATAAGATGAATGATCAAGATTTTCTCAGTTTCTGTCACTAATGTAATTTCTATGTACTCCTTTTTATGACCCTGACACACCAGCCTATTGCAAATACTCATCACCACTCACTCAGTCCTAAAACAACTATTTACTAAGTATGCATTTCTCCCCATAGTCTTTTCATATTGGTCCTCTCCTTCACCCAATGACTCTCCTTGTAAGCACACAGAGTGAAGAACTCAGACAAAAATTCGAGTACCACCATTATTTACTCACAACATTGAATGTTGGTCTTACATTTAATGGATGTAATCTACCAGAAATATTGAAGAATATATTTGTTGACTTCTAGAGCAAAGAAAAAGAAAGTAAACAGTCCTTACATTTTCTAACTTAGCTTACAAATAAGGGAAGAGTCAAATTCAGTTTGTTGGTATAAAGTCAGAAATAGTTTCATACAGAAATAAAAATAAATTTTAACTCCTGGCTCTGCAGCTTGTGTCCTTTTATTGAATGGTATCTATATGAGAATGTTATTTGAACTAATCACACTAAGTTGAAACCTACATCTTAGTCCATCAAAATGTGGAAATAAACGATTTTATTTACAAGAAAATAATACCACCAAGAACAGTGAGTATACATTACAAAGACTGCTGGAATAACATTAGGGTTTTTACTGTCTGTACCTGTTTACGTGATTGTATTTCTTGATATTCAAACTCTCCTCTTGTTATTCTGTTTTGTTTTGTTTTGTATTGTTTGGTTCGTCGGGGGGCCTGGACTCTTGGCCTGGCATTGTCCCTCCGCTCTTCAGCTCAATGCTCTCTACCACTTGAGCCACAGTGCCACTTCCCGCTTTTTCTGCTTATGTGGTGCTGAGAAATCAAACCCAGAGCCTCATGTAGACAAGGCCAGCACTCTGCCACTGAGCCACCTTCCCAGCCCTCCTCCTGTTATTCTTATTATATGTAATATAACGCTGTTTATAACTATGCATTCAATGTGGGAAATCCAGCTTCAAAGTTATCTACGTATTTTTTTCCTTTTCAATCACAACATCGTCATTATCAGGCTACACTGTGGTCATCATCCTCCCCATCAAAATTATTATTAGCAACATAAGTGCTAATTATTGAATGTCGGATATGTGTCTATGATTTTATTATTTGTCTTTTGATTAATAATTTTAATGTTACCACTGTGCATGAATCCATATTGAAATTTTGAACAAATAAAAAAAAACCTAAAACATATCAGATAGTTTGACTATGTGTTTATAACAAATTATGGCATAGATTTTTTGAAGCATTGCAAATTCCTAATCACTATGAATTAACTTCCTCTCTCCCCCTAACTACAATCAAATATTTAAGAGTTTGGGCAGAATCTTTTCAAGTAATATACTGTAAATGTTACTACAATAATATGTGTATATCTAAAATTCACTTGAAAGTAATAAACTCTACTTTCTATTGAAATATTAGTTATTTTATTCTAGGAAACTTTTAGAAAAATAGACTGTATATCTTTGAAATGAAAAAGTTCAAAAATAGTAGCATAAAATTTTTAGAGCGAGTCTGTCTTCTCTCTCTCTCTCTATATATATATGTCTTCTCTCTCTATATATAAATGTTATGTGTAGAATAGTATATTTTTAGAGATTATTTGTCCTCAGAAATATATAAATATACCTAAATTCATGTGTAGAATGATATACATCATAGTGAAACAAGTAACTTAACATATAATTAAAATTTTAAAAAATACTTCATGAAACAAAGTGCCGGTAACTCACCCTTATAATAAGAGCTATTCTGGGTGCTGAGATCTTAGAATTGTTTTAGAAACTAGCCCAGACAGAAAAGTACTTGTTAGATTCTTATCTCCAATTAACCACTAAAAACAACACCCACAACAAAAAATGTATCACATTAATTTCACAAAAGCATCTTTTAACTGCTGTGAACATTTCTTAGAAACATGAATACATACCCCTGGAAAATGTTAAGGAAAAAAGTATAGTATACTTAAGGCTATGTTAAAGACATGACTATTTAGATTGTTTAAGATATTTAGGTAATGATTAGAAGTTAAGAATAATGATAGGTACATCATATATTGGGACTGGTTTTTTTATTCTATTTTACAATAGTAATAAAATGATATTTATAATGATTATATAAAATTACTCTTGCTTAGTATTTGAATTATCATAAGTGATAAATATTTTTAAATGATTTCCAAAGCAAAGGAGTATCAATTCTTTTGTAATTTCAAAACAATTAAGAAAATTATTTCAAGGCTGGTTCACTCTAAGTCTATATTTGTTTTCTTGTTCTAGTTTTCCTATGTTAGTAGAAATCAAAATTCCAAAAATTTAATGGATATTGGCATTTAGGAACATCTTCACATACGCTAATATTAGAGTCCCTTAAGTGGAATTATTTTATTTCATTTGTTACTTTCACAAATAAATCAAGATGATTGTGTATTTTATTTTTTTCACTGCTTTTGGCTCTTATCTTGAGAATACGTTTTTCTTAGAAAACTAGAGATAAGCAATTGGATTGAGCATGTAACATATGACTTTCATAAAATGCAGATGCATAGATTTGTGTCTTCTGTCATTTGCTAAAAGTTTCTTCCAGAAAAGTTTCTCATTTACTTAGAAGTTTTACCCCTTCCCCTCCACAAATTATACCAACATCAAATACAGTGAAAGCAGGGGTTATACTGTGGGGGAGGGAAATACAAAGCAACAATGAAATAATCATAAATGTGTTAGAAACAATCGCATGAAAGAAAACATTTGAATACATATCTTAGGGTTCATTTCCCTAACATCACCTTATCTGACCTTTTCTGCTTGACTCAGACATATACTAGATATTGCAAATAAGGGAAGCCATGGGAAAACATTAGGGATACAGGTGGACCCATTGCAACAATGAGATGTACAAGTCGTTATATCGAAAAGTGAACTTTGCAACTTTAGCGGGGGTAGCGGGGAGTACTGGATGGGGGACAGGGGAGGATGGGAAGGGATGGGAAGGGGAAACAAAGGGGGAGGCTACAATGCTTGATAAGAAATGTACTCATTATCTTGCCCATGTAATTGTAACCCATCTGTACAGTATTTTCACAATAAAAATAATAAAAAATTATTAGAATTGATGCATAATTCCTAGGTATTCCAGTTATACTTTTGGATTGAGTTATCTCTGTATAAACCCAAACGGACAAAATACCCTCAAAATAAACAGAAATCACATCTTTGCTTTAAATGCAGTAGTTTACAAAGAGTTTTTAGCCAACGCCAAAAACATCTTTTTATCTATTCTGCATTTTGTGTGAAGAAGTTTTAACAATAGTTTTTTTTTCCTGACATGCAATTCACTTACAATATATTATCTCCTTTTATTGTATACATTTTAATGCTTTGGAAGTGAATTGTGCCTTCATAAGTTTTCAAAGCCCGATTTTCACAAACTTGCATTCCTTCAAATAGAAATGCTGTAAATTTTAGAACAGACATTAAAAATAGATATAAAATTCAGTTACAGGAATTTGCCCATCATACAACCTCTATAGTGTGTCTTTTCAAAATTTGTTTTTGGGGATCATTTCCAGGGTCTCACACATACTATTCAAGTTCACTGTCAATTAACTACAATCTCTATCCAAAAAAAGTTTTTACTTCTGTTTAATACATTCATAGAAGTGTAATGCCTGGATCCTATAAAATTCTCTTTCACCTTTTGAAGACTTGAAATCTTATTTGCTAAAATGATTGCAGTATTATACAAATCGATCACTATTAGAAGTATATCAATTTCTCCACAAATGCATTACTATATTTTGCGTCCCCTTTTTATATTATGGACTTATTAGTGAGTTTTTATTATTTCTTAGACACTAAAAAGGAGCTTATTTCATATGCTCCTCCTATTGACTATTAATTTGCATGTTATTTAATGAAATATACTATTCAGGAAAAATTTTTTATAGAATTAGAAGATATAAAAATACTTATGTTTTAGGGGCTGGGAAGGTGGCTCAGGGGTAGAGCGATGCCTCGCATGCCTGAGGCCCTGGGTTCGATTCCTTACCACCACATAAGCAAAAAAAATCCAGAAGTTGCTCTGTGGCTCAAGTGGTAGGGCGCTAGCCTTGAGCTAAAGAGCTGAAGGACAGCACCCAGGCCCAGAGTTCAGGCCCCACAACCGGATCCCTCCCAAAAAATACTTAAGTTTCAGAATCATTGTAGCATTAACAAATATATGCCCTCTATCTGTTGGATATGGTTTTGTTTCTGTTATAGTGTCCTTTGAATTATGAAAGGTTATCACTTGATATAATCCAGTTCTTGCTTTTCTTTAGCCACTAATGTTTTCCATGCCAAATTTTTAGAAACCTTTACTAATCCGATGTCATGAATTTTTACATTTATGTTTTATCAGTTTTTACATCTCACATTTAGTTTGATAATCATTCTTTATAAGGTTTGAGGTAGGCCAGGTGCCGGTGGCTCACGCCTGTAATCCTAGCTACTCAGGAGGGTGAGATCTGAGGATGGTGGTTTAAAGCTATCCCGGGTAGGAAAGTCCATGAGGCTCTTATCTCCAATAAACCACTAGAAAACCGGAAGTTTTGCCGTTGCTCAAGCGGTAGAGTGCTCACCTTGAGCTGAAGAGCACATGGACAACGCCCAAGCCCAGAGTTCAAACCCGATGACCAACATACATACACACAAACAAAGGATTGAGGTAGTAGTCTAAGATTATTCTTTAAATCTAGAGAGGCAATAGTGCCAATACAAACATTTAAGATTCTGTTTTTATTTCATAAAATCTCATAGCATCCTTTTCAAAATCTATGGACCATAAATCTAAGAATTTATTTTTGAAAAACTGTTACCTTCTTCATTGGACTGAAAGTCAGATAACATGGAAAAAATAAAATAGAAAACAAAGCATTGTATAGAGATGTTACAATGTAAAAATGTTGTAATAGGAATATAATTCATTTCCAAAGAAATAAGAGAAAGAATAAAACTAACAATTGCTAATGTGGATAGAAGATGGATCACATTTTATCATATATAATTTTGAAAAAGCATAGTAGGAATGAAACTTTTAAGAAGTCATAACTTAAAAGACTATTTGTATTATAACTAGACAGTATAGTTCAGTGATAAAACATTGGCCTAACATATGTGAAGCAATTGTGTGATCTCCCAAGCATTACAAAGTACACACAAAGCACACACACACAAAACCCACATAAGCACACACACACACACACACACACACACACACACACCACATACACACACTTGGAATATTTTTATTATCATATTAAACAGAGCAAATTATCACAAACAGTAAAAGTATTTTAATATATGAAATTATAATATTGCTCATACTACTTAAAAGTTTAGTAGAAATAAAACAGTCACAAAATACTTGGATTCTTATAGATTAAGTAAATTGAAAATTAAGAAATAAAAGACATGAGAAATTTGCAAACAAGTTTTAAATAATAAACATTTTGAAACATGTATCCTTTTATTTTGGCAAAAGATTGATGTTACTGGTGTTTTAACTCAAGATTTAGAATATAATAACCAGGTGCTCTATATCTTGCTAGGCATGGCTATATCTCTAATCATCTCACTCTGGAAATTTTATGATAAGTTCTCATAGTTTCCCAGTCTCTCCCGAATTACAAACGCTATTTACACTTCCCACCATAGTTAGAAAGTAGAAACCACAAATCACTATGCCCAGCTCAGTTTTTTTTAATTCAAGTATAAATATTTTCAAAAAGTGACCATGTAATGCAGCCTTTTTTAATAAAGTATGTGCTTCTTGAAAATACAGTATTCATTACCTGGACAAATATGTTTAGAACTATAAGAAAATAAATTTATTTAAATTCATCAACCATATAAAATTTAAGAAAATAATTTTTAAATAGTCACATGTTAACTATTTTGAAAGCAAAAATATATCTCTGAATAATTTACATGTGTTAAAATTATGCAAAACTAAATTAACTAATCCTACAACTCTGAAAAAAGAATTACCCTAAAGAAACAAAAGAAAATAATTAAGTTCAAAATTTGAAATTTAGAAAATAAAATGAAGTGTATTCTTTTGTTGATTTAAATAACTGTAAGCCCTCTGTATATCAATTTCATAATAAAAAATGCATGAAGAAAGAATAGTACCCATTGGTCAATAGCGACAGGAAAAGCATCAGTAGTTTTTTTTTGAGTGTGCAAAAAAATCAATGGAAGAGATAACAATGTTCCTTCCATAATAAATGTACTCCTTACTTTATTTAGCTAACTAAATAATCCCCTCTGTACATTACCTTTACAATAAAATTAAATTGAAATTAAAAATGAACTATATAATATACCAATTAAGAATTCATAGAGAGCTAGGAAGGTGGCTCAGTGGTAGAACTCTTGCTTTGTATATTTGAGGCCCTGGGTTCAATTCCTCAGCATCACATAAACAGAAAAAAAAAGCTGGAAGTGGCGCTGTGGATCAAGTGGTTGAGTGCTAGCCTTGAACTAGCCTTGAGGAACAGTGCCCAGGCCCAGAATTCAGGTCCCACGACCGGACCCCTCCCCCCCAAAAAACCAGAATTACTAGAAACCATTGGTTTAAAACTTTTAAAAAAACTGCCCTAAGTACCCAAGTAATATAATTTGATGATACTATTTAAATACTTCAACTTCAGCAGAGAACCCAAAAGTTTAATAACTGTTACAAAGTAAATTAATAAATCTGAATATATTACCATTAATAATAATCATAAGATGAATTTATAGTGGTAGTCAAATAGGTAAGAACTTAGGCAATTTGCCATTAGTTTGCATTTAATATGTGAGAAAGAATTTTCTAGGTTTTTTTAAAATATATAATCAGTTTAATGAAGAAACTGTTCTGTCACATCATATGATAATTAGATGAAGCTGATTTTAGAGCAAAGAGAAGATTGTACTAAGTTTTTGCATGCTAAAGTATATGCTTATTTTGGTTGTGGGAAATTGTGTTCAACTTGGGTATTGTTTTTGTTAGACTGGTGTCATATCAATGGTTAATTTTAGGATAGGGGTTCCCTTTCAAAAGAACATGCACCTGATCTGACTTTTTAGACTTCTCATTATCAATGGCATAAGAGTTGCACACCAAATTGTCTAGCTTCCTAACTTGGCTGTCCTGGATTCGGCAGTCCTTCAAATCTTAACCTGTAGATAGTGCAGGATGGTGGAAATGATCCAATGCACCCAGCTATAGATTGAGAAGGAAGTCCACTAAAGTTTTGGCCTGGGTTGTGTTCTCAAGCTTCCTCAGTAGTTAAGAGTTCAGATGGGAGCCCCTGGTGCCAAGCAGTCAGAGTATTTCTTAAAGCAACTAGACATATATATGACTTAGGCATGTAAACACCTCAGGACAAGAATAAAAGAGCAGTGAAGTATAGAGGACAGGCCCAATTTTAACTAGCTACTTGGAGGCTGAGTAAGATTAGCTAGCTACTCTGGAGGCTGAGATATGAAGACCACTATTCAAAGCCAGTCCAATCATGAAAATACATGTGATTATCTCCAAAAAGCCAGAAGTGGAACAATGGCTCAAGTGGTAAACCACTATCCTTGGACACAGAAGCTTAGGGATGATGAATGAATAAATGAGCACTTGCACATGCACGTGCGTGTATACACGTGCATGTACACACACACACACACACATGAGTATTTCAATGCAAAGTTCATTTTTTACCATGCTGTACCCTATTTCCCTGTATTAGTTTACAAATTAACAAAATCAACTAAGCACCTATTTACATAGAACTCATCATGTTTCTCTAAAGTCAACTCTCTTTTTAGAAGCATGCTTTTATTTGACCCATATGTAAACTATTCAGGAGTTTGATTCTTCTCCCTCAATTCTGTAGAATTAGATGATTGTTTAGCTTCCTCCTAGCAATACAATTTTGTGAAATCTTGCATCAAGCAAAGTATTTCTTTCACTAGAACTCAAGCCTCTGTCAAAAAATTAATAATAGTTTTTTCTTCTCTTTGCTTGCATCTGTAGTTTTATTACCTTCATATATTTCATGATCTGTCTGTGCATGACAAAGACTGCTGTGGAAATAAAAAGACCCGTCGCAGCACTTATCATTTATGTACCATCCATAGATATGAAGATGTTTAAATATTACTGAAATTGCTTTGGAATAAATCATGTACACCTTGACTATCATGAAAAAGAAGAATTGGTTTCTCAGCACTTTAGGTAAGAACTTGATTGAAAGGAATAAAAGGAAAAGTGAGGAACAACTCAACACATACATTCAAATGAAACAAAATAACCCAAGAAAACAAATTAATTCAGTAGTCAAGAATCTGCAGGAAATGCAAAGACTTAAAAAAAATCAGCTATGACAAACTTATGAAAATCCTGACTACATGGGAGTCTACTCTTGTGAGGATAGAGGTTAAAGCCCAGAGTGGACAGAAAGATCTGTACACAATACCATGCACCTGTTATTCTAAATTCCAGGAAGTATAACATAACGTGGACTGAGCCCAAGGTCATACACAAGGATCTGAAAAATAATCAGGATAATTTAGGACTGGGGACATGACAAAGTGGTAAAAACACCCATTTAGGGGGCACAAGACACTCAATTCAAACTCTAATATTTGGGTATTAAAGTAAAAAGCTATGATTTTAAATAATTGGAATAATTGTAAGATTTGAGTGGAAAAGTGCATTAGAGTGATAGAATGAACCCATGGTTCAATGCTTTCAACTTAAGTGAAAATATTTTATGGTACTTCAGACAAAACAGAGTTACCTTGCAAATGAACATGGTTGTGCATTTGGGTGATGGAAATACTTTAATTACACAGGTGTAAATTAAATAGATTTTATTTGGGTAGATTGTACTTCTTAAACTAAGAACCTGGATGATGTCCCTGAGATTTTTCTCTCAAGGCTACCACTCTACTACTTTGAACCACAGTTCCAATTCTGATTTTCGGTTGGTTGTTTGGTGATAAGATTATCCTGGACATTCTTGCCCAGGATGGCTTCAAACTATGATCGTCAGATCTCAGCCTCCCGAGTAACCAGGATGCCAGGCATGAGCCGTTCGATAGTTTTAATAATTTAGTAAATTGTACAGTTACTGAAATTATACATTATCATTATAACCTGCATAATATATGTGTGTATGTATATATCAATGTATATGGATAGAAATATTTTAACATATTTTTGTATCTACAGTACATTTATGAAATCATCCATTATAAAATAAAATGGAAACAAAAGTTAATAAGGAGCAAAACAAAGGAAATTATCACATGTTTCTTGTTGTTCAATGGAATACGAATTCGAGAATCAGTTTGGGAAAACCATCTCTATGTTAACAAAATGGATAAGAGCTATTAATTCTAATCCATCTATTTGCCCATGTTGTGCAACCTCACACATGAGTGTCAAAATCAAACCACACTTTTTGCCTTTGCTTTTAACTCACCTGACATAATTTACAGGTTAGATGAAGTAATCAAATAAAGATTAAAATAATATTATGTGAGGTTATGAATTAGAGCTGAACATGATTTTGAATATGATAATAGCTAATTAAGTTGCATATTTCTTACATTTACTCTGTCTTGTCCCTCATTCTCACATTAGGAAAGTATATAGAAGGTTCTCACTAAATTATATGTACAATTATGAAAAAAATGTATTGAAAGAATATGGGCACAGTGTGGTTTTAGCTTATTGAGACCTGTAGGAGTAAGTGTGTTTTTGAGGACTTGCAATACATTGTGATGAAGATGAAGGGAGGGATGTTCTTATTCTGGAAAACTGGCTAGAGGATTGCTCCCACAAAGGAAGTGATGAATTCTTCCAAAAGGTTACAGTAAAATCACTTTCACAACCATGTTCACTGCTGCACTATTCACTGTAGCCAAGTTACAGAAACAGCCCAGATGCCCTTTGGCAGAGTGATGGTTAGAGAATGTGTGGCACATATACACAATTGGATTGAACCCATCCATTTTGAAGACTGTTACATTATTTGCAACGAAATGAATAGGTCTAAAAATATATTAAGTGAACTAAGTCAGAGCCAGACACACAAAGGACCCATATTCTGTGTCATATTTGGAAGCTAGAAATTTATACAAGTTTACACAAAAATATTAACCAAAGCATGCTATTTGCAGAGGAGTATTTCAAAGGTGTAATTTCTTATAAAATTGAACTTTATTCCAACCAAATGAGGACCAGGAAACTATCACTTGAAATATGTGAGTGGAAGTCAAAAGGAAGGAATAAAGAGAGTTATGGAGGAAGAGAGTGATGGCATAATATTCAATGCAGATAGTATGAAACTAGAAAAAATTAAAGTGGGGTGAGGTTTGGAAGGGTGTGGAAAATTTATTTAAAGATTCATTTTACTTAAAAAAACTGATATGTTGAATGAAAATTCCCTTGTACAAGTATTTAAGATAATAAGAATATAATTAAAAACAATGGAGACATCTGATCTTAAATTCTATTTCCATCTCTTTTAAAAAATAAAATTATTTGCTCTATAATTTGATCAGAGGGATGGATTTTGTGGCTAGCTAGATCATTGCACATCTGTCTCTCTCTTCCTCTCTCCCTTTCATGGTTCTCATAGGTAATATGATTGCTCCATAATTATCCTAATTTATTTTGCTTTTATATTTTTGGTTGCATCATTTTACTTTCTGCTCTGCCATATCCCAATTCATTTACACAGAAGACATTATTTCCTCTTTTCTCATTCTTAGAATAAGCTGCACATGAAGACAACACTGGTCCTCATTTCAGTCTGTACCTTTAAATACGGAGGAAAATCTTTCCTCTGCTCTCTACCAATTTACTACTCTCCAGTTAGAATAATTTAGAATAGTAAAAATGAAAAAAGAGAAAATAAAAAATAGTGAAAAAAATAAACAGATGCAGAAAATTCACCGGATTTTTCTGACCATTTCATCCAATGTGAACTATTGGGGAAATACATGGACAGCAAATTCTCACTGGCACTCAAAGTCTCTGGTTAGGCAATTCTGATGAAGTTGAGGAACAAGGTGAAAAAGTGAGAAATGGTATCAATCGCAAGAAAAAAATGAAATAGTATCCAAGCAAATTTCTTCTTTGTTCTGCTGAAAATAATCGCCTTACTACAGTGCAGAGACTACTTTCCAAAAAGGCCACTCATGTGATTACTAGGGATGACGATGAGTATAACCCTCTTCATGGAGAAGCCTACAGTGGACACTTAGACATTGTCCATGAGGTGGTGGCTCAAGGCAGATATTCATGCAATAACTGCGAATGTCTGGACATCCCTGAACAGTACTTATACATGGAATAATAACAGAGTGGCTTCTTTATTTCATCATAATGCAGATACCAATGGCCAAATTAAAGGCCTCTTGACCCCCTTGCATCTTGCTGCTGGGAATAGATATAGCAAAGATACGCTGGATCTCCTTCTGTTGAACCATTATATCAAGCCATGTCTGAAGCACAACTTGGAAGAAACTGCATTTGATATTGCCAAAAGTGTAAGTATGTATCACTACCTCTTTGAAGTTGTGGAAAGCTGTACAAATTGTTCTCCTAAGTCCTAATGGATCAGTTAAGTTTCTTAAATTTCAAAATTGCCAGTCCATCCTATGTGTCCATAGAAAATATTTTCACAATACAAAGCAACAGCAATACCTTACTTTAAAAGTTCATGGATTCCATGGTATTCTTCCAAGTGAATTGCCTGACTTTGATGTCAAAATATATTCGAGTTGTTTGTATACATCTATAGTGATTTCTATAGAGTTTGTAATTTTTTAAATCAGAAATAATTTTAACTTATCTGTTGAAGTGAGTAGTACAGAAACTAAAGATATTTCTGGTGCTTGTCTGAAAAAGTATATTTTAAAATATTTAGTATTCTGTTTGTATAATGTCCATAATCTATTTCATTCTCTCCTAGATATAATACTTTGAATTTGACATTGTTTTATAATACATAGGTTCATTAATAAATGTGTCCTTTCAGATTGCATTCCATATAGAAACATTTTAAGATAAAATGACAATGTTATCTTATTTCAAAAGTTTTGTAAAGGTTATGCTATGTAAAGGCCTTTCTAAAACGGTGAAGATTGAATACACTGATGTCAAACTAACTTTTATTTCTATTAATTACATATATTATTACACTTGTATATTTGTAATCAACTTTTTAATAACTGTTTTTCATTTCTTGCATCTGAAAAATGAAAAATATGGAATACTTCAAATATTTCATATCATCTTGGTGCAAGAGCCATGTAAATCTCTGTATTGTAATTCAGGTAGACCTGCTGCTGAAGCATGTACTATCCTGTAAATTTAAGTAATTAATGCTGCAATCTTAAGACAGGCATAGATCTTTGGTTGCCTATTTGTATCAAGGAAACCTTATTGTTCCCAAAATTGCTATTCATCTTAATTCTGTAAAATTCTGTGTATGGTGGAAAAAACCTATGTTGTTTGTTCGATTGTTTACATTTGCAAGTTTTTGTCAATGACTATTTTAAATCATTTTCATTTGAAATTTGATCATACGTTGAAGCCTTTATAGATAGGTGCAAAGGTGATTGATTTTCAAGTACTTATTTATTAACTGAGTTAGCTTTGTGGAGCTAATGGATTCAAAGTAAGACTTGCTTAACAGCTACTTCTAAACATCTGCAGCTTAAAATTTCCCAAATGAGGTCTTGCTGGCACAAATGTCTCCTTGACCCTTTACCCTTGCTCCATGTAGGAACAGCCCACCCAGAATGTCTTACCCTGACAGCATAGATTGTCTTACTGGAGCAAAACTAATCATAGTTACAAGGGATTATAGAGAGACGAACAGTTCAGACAGAACTGTTCGGACTAGAAGGTATTTTTCAAAATATAACTGCTTATTACACCCTACCATTTCAAAAGTAGCTAAAGCCAAGAAGGTGAAAAAATTGTTCATATGCATGATTACCTAATGTCCTGGCCTGTCTACCATCCAACCAGGTAGGAAGTTACACCACTGATTTTCTATCACCAAATATATTCCATAGCTCCAGGAGAAGTCCATATGTTTCTCCTCCTTATTAGGCCTTAAATTGGGAGTGTTTTAATCACAGTGTTTCCTCTTGCCTCTAGGCTGTACATCTCTGAATGGTAAAGCTTTAGTTCTAATTCTATCAAACACTGAGGTAGAGGTAATGGAATAATACTTTAAAACAGTTGCCTTTGATACCTTAACCATAACAGAACAATGAAAAACATTTTCTTATATTATAGATAATTATATATTTTATATTTATATGTGCTGATTTTATATTTCACACAGTAAATCTTAGTAGAATTAATTGATAATTTGACTAATTTATATTATTCCAATAAATAGATTGGAATATAAATAATCAGGATTAGAATATATATTAGAATATAAAAAGTATCAATGCAATGTTTTTGGTATAAACTTGTGATACCTTCTACGTGTTCTTGGTCTTCTGAATTCACATGGTAAAAAAAACAATGTTTTCCTCTAATCTATAAGGGATTTTACTCTGCTGCTCTGTTTAATGTTTTAACTCGCTGGTCCCAAATTGTTTTTCTCCATATTTTTGAAACATTCCTACTGATTATACTCAAATTTTGCTGATATGATGTCTAAAAAGTATTATTCTTCCACATTATCCATGGGTCCTAGGATCCCAGGTCCCAGTTATCCGCATCATCAGATAACTAGGACAAGAGTTCCCACCTACGCCCATGCAACATGCCAAGAGAAAGTCATTGAAGACCCATCTCAATTTCTCATTTCTTATATTTCAGGGCCCCAATTCCTTGAAATGCAGGAATTAGCAGTGAGCAATTGGGAAATGCAAGGCAACTTAAAATGCAAGATGAAATCACAAAATGTGAAAGTACAGTAATTCAAACTTTCAATTTTCAGATGACCATCCCATATGAGTGAAAAAGTCCACAAATGTCACAAGATTATTTGTAATACCCCTCTCTTAATGATTGATGAATGATTTCAGTCCAGTATCAGCAAGCTAAAAAATAGTTCCTGAAAGATAGATCCATAATTGGTCTACCAATGCTAGGAATACTTGACATAGAGGTCAAATATATTTCAGAAAAACATTAATTGAGAAGATCTTTAGTGCTTCAAAACACTGGTACTTCAGTAAAATTTGGTTCTGTAGTATAAAAATGTTGTCATTCTCAAACAAATGATAACCTACATTTAATCTGCTGAAAGTATATTCCTTTTCAAATAAACTTTAAAAAATCACATTTGCCAAAAAAAACACTTTACAAGTGATGATGTTTAGTGAGGTTACTAGTTTTTCAAGTGTAGGGAGCAAGTTACAATAGAGTTGATTTATTTACCCAGCACTAATGCCAAACAGGTTCAACCATTCCTTAAAGTGTATGAATAGTACCCGCCACCATTTGTGTTTTTCAGTAGGTGGCTTCGCAAATTTGTTAAATAGATCAGCCTCCCATATTTCAAACCAAAACATTAGCTAATAAAGTAAATTTCATCACATAATAAGTACATTTTAAAAAGTCATGAATAGTTGCCTTATCATATGGTGTTTTATGTTTTCCCTGTCTAACATAGTAAGAAATATGACTTAAAGAATTGAATATGAGTACTCATCAGAGATTTGACAAACATACAATCTGTCTTCTATTTCTATCATTTTCCTTTACAGTAGTAAATTTTAGTTTTCTTCTTTTGCCAAAACTTATAGGTAGTAGAAAATATTATCCCATGTAAAATAAAATAATCACAAACCATTGTACAAAGCCATTTATAAAAACTGGTAGTTAGGAATACATTCTAAGCTATTTTTAAACTTTCTTGTTGACTACAGATTAACCTTCCAAATGGATGGCAATGAAATCATGTCTAGGTGCTTCAGGTCTCCAGTCTTGCAAATTGTTACTTCAGATGAATGAATTATGAAAATATAAGCTGACATCAGTTCAAGTATATGCAGAATTGAAACTCCATGGAATGTATATAAACCTTTCAAAGTACTGACAGACAGTTTAACAGAATGACTATCAGGAAGTTGAAATAATGGTAATAATAGTAAAGACATAGAATGAATGAAGAATGGAACAAGGGGCAAGTACAGCTAGAATACCTAATATACACATGTGAGAAAGGAAGTGGCAAATCGGAAATAAATCTTGTAGAAGGGGTTGGTTGAGAATGATAGAAGGAGTGACTCTGATCCCGAAACATTGGGCAATTAGATGGACATATTTAATTGTAACACACTTTCAGAACCTTTTGAAATTGAGTGAAAAAACACAACAAAAAACAAAAACACACAAAAAGCACAACCAAACATCAATCTCTATAGAGTACGATTATGACCTCTCAAAATTTTAAATAGTTAATGAAGGACAATCTTGGGAAAAGCATACAAAGCTGTTCGAAGTGAGCAATTTTGGGTAGAGGAGGATTTTTAACAGATGTAAATAGATTGTTTAAAGTTATAAATCACCTACATCTGCTGCAAATATTTTCTTCTGTGAGTTCTCTTGGTCTAAACTGGATATTCTAGTCTTGAGCCACACTTGATAGCTTGTGAAGATAGAATGGAAGAAACAAGATCAAGAACCCATTCCCATTACTCCATTGGAGAGGAAACAGTCCTCTACGTTTTCTCTCATTTCTATTGACTAGTTTTACTCATAAGTTTAAGTCAAGTGATTTGAATTATATATTTCCTTCTTTGTTCTGGCAAAGTAATTGGTCAAAATAATTCACTAAATATTATTAGCCATTTTTTTCTATCATCTGTTTTCTTGTCCAAGTGAGTCCATTAAACTTCCCCCTTGCCACGGAAACCCAGCATCAATGTTAATGAGGACAATCTCTAATGTAAAACTTTGTCTCCAAAATACCAGTCCAAGAAGCTGTGATCACAAATATTTAGCTATACATTTTTCTTTTTTCTTTTACCTTAAAAGTCTTCTTGTGTCTAAAGTGCCCTCAAAAATAAGTACTCCACCAATTTTTGGATGAGTCACTTATAACCTCAAAGATATATTTTGCTAACAAGATGCTTAGAGGAAACTGAAGTATACTGCACTTTTATCTTCTCTCTTAAGACTCTCCTTAGATACCATATCAGGAACAGTGAAGTTATTCTTTGCAAAAATATTTCAATAGATTATTTTTTTCTCTTCGTCTTTCATTTGCTCAACAAGATGTATGGAGAAGAATAGAGTTGAATCACCCATACCTTGGATGACAGTGTCTTTTACAAAAGGACAATGCTCCTATGTCCTATTTCTCTATCCTCCTCTTAGCTCTTGCCTGATTTCCAACTAATCACAGATTCTTAGCTTCAAGTCTAATGAAGGTGAAGGACTATAAGGCCTCCCCCATTGCTACATTGTAGGGCTAGATCTCTGGCAGGAGGTAAGTGTGAACGACGCACTCAAGGAACACACGTTAGGAGAACAGGCTTAAGCAGGTCTGGTTTATTTCTGCACAAGGGTTGGGATTTTATAGCCCCAGGTTTCCCAACCTCCTGAGTCCTTCCCAGCCAATTACTTAGCGGGGAGTTGATGATGGGCACTGCTTGGTGACAGGCACTGATTGGGCCCCCAGGGGCATGTAGGGAGCAAGGACAGTTCATGGCTTGCAAGCTAGGCAGACGTGCCTGTGGGTCACGTCTCTATGAGCAGGAAGTGTGCTTCAACTGCTACTCTAGCTGACTCAACCAGATCTGACCGACTCTACCCACAATTTTCCCCTTTTCTATTAAAAGGACCATCATTATGGTGACCCGTTGTTGGAGGCGTTTTTGCCAGGAGTGCAAGCATTTAATAATTCCTAGGAGAGTAAGCCCTACAAGTGCAAGGCCTCCCCAGATGACCAGAGAGGATGGCAAAAACCATTGTTGTAACTTTTAAAGCACATCTTCTAAAAAGCAGGCAGCGGGAATAAGCTGTATGGTGGTCTGGTTTAGGTAGGTAAGATCATGCAGCAAGTTTTGGGTGAAGTTTAAGTACTTAAGGGACCAAGGGCCTTTGATGTAGTTACTAAGTTCAGTGAAATTGGGTGCGGGAGTGGAAAGCTGACAGACAGAAGTAGTCATAGCATTACATAGTCCTCCTTGTTGTAATCAAAGAAATGTAATCTGTTCTTGGAGCAAGTCTATTCGTTGTTGGAGCACAAGGAGGCCTCCCTTAAGATGATTGAGGGATGAGCTGGTTTATCTGTTTCATGGTGGACACTATTTGGGACAGCAATATAGCAGCGGTGGTAGCTGAAGCCTCTGTAGCAATGATTACGGACCCGATTGCAAGGATCAATCCTACTGCTCTTTTAGTGCGCGGACGAATCAATTGAACCTGGGAAAACTGAGAGTCATTAGTAGCCAGAACAATGAATGGGGGAACACGTACTAAACCTGCAAAAGGATATGAGTCATTGGGTTGCCAGTGATTGCTGAGAGTGCCAGTAGCGGAGGAGTTGTCTCCTAGACAAAAAAAGAACGGGGCTCTAACCACTACCATTCCTGACACCTGGTCATATCCAGATCAGTTACAGAGACGAGTATTGGCCAATAGGAAAGGGGACAAACCGAGGCAGGAATATGATGAGCAAACGATTGGCATGGGGAATCCTAGGTCTCCCAATCGTCCTCCTGAAGAGTCATAAAACTCCTTTAGATTTTGTGGTTTGTGATCTTTTTCAGATTGGTTGTATATAGCTGGGTCTCTACCCTTAAAAGAGTTTTAAAAGAGAAATTATGAAGATGAAGCAGTGGGTGAGGCTTCAATAGACTTGAAGCCAAGAAGCTGTGTTTAATTGGAAATCAGGAAAGAGCTGAGAGGAGGACATACAAGTAGGACACAGAAGTGTTGTCCTTTTGTAACTGACCTTTCTTCCAAAGAATGGGTGATTTACCTCTGTTCTTCTCCATACATCTGGGTGAGCAAATGCAAGAACAAGAGAAAAATAATATATTGTAATAATTTTGCAAAGAATAACTTCACTGTTCCTGATATGGTATGTAAGGAGAGTCTTAAGTGAGAAGATAAAAATGGAGTATTTTTTGGTTTCCTCTAAGCATCTTGTTAGCAAAATATATCCTTGAGGTTAGAATTGATTGAAACAAAAAGTGATGGAGTACTTATTTTTCTGGGCAATTTAGACACAAGAAGACTTTCAAGGTAAAGGAAAAATAAAAAAGTTAGCCAAGTATTTGTAATCACAGCTTCTTTGACTGGTTTTCTGGAGACAATTTTTACATTAGATTTGTCCTCATTAACATAGATGTTGTTTCATGGCAACCAAATGCAAGAGGAAAGTTTAATGGACTCGCTTAGTCAATTAAACAACATAATCAAAAAAATGGCAAATAATCTTTAGTGAATTATTTGACCAATTACTTTGCCAGAATAAAGAAAGAAAATGTAATTCAAAAAGAATTGACCTAAAAGTATGAATAAAATGTAGTGAAGAGAGATGAGAGAAAAAATAGTGGATTGTTTTCTCTACAGTGGAGTAATGGGTTCTTCATCTTGTTTCTTCCATTCCATCTTTCCAAGCTATCAATTGTGGCACAGGACTGGAGTATCCAGTTCAGACAAAGAGAACTCATAGAAGAAAGATAATATTTGCACAGATATAGGTGATTTATAACCTTAGATAATCTATTTAAATCTTTTCGGAATCCTCCCCTACACCAAACTGCCCTCTTTGAACATCTTTGTTTGCTTTTACCAAGACTTCCCTCCATTAACTGCTTAAAATTTTTGAGAGGTCTTATTCATACTCCCTAGAGAGTGCTGTTTGGTTGTGATTTTTATGTGTTTTTGTGTTTTTTAACTGAATTTCCAAAGGTTGTGCAAATGTCTTACAATTAAATATGTCCACCTAATTATCCATTGCTCCTGGATCACAGTGACTCCTTCTATCATTCTCAACCACTCCCTTCCCCAAGATTTATTTCCAATTTACCACTTCCTTTCTCAAATGTGTAGATTGAGTATTCTAGCTGTACTTGCCCCTTGTTCCATTTTTCATTCATTCTATGTCTTTACTATTATGCCTGTCTGGTTTCAACTTCCTGATAGTCATTCTGTTAAACTGTCTGTTAATATTTGAAAGGTTTATATACATTCCATGGAGTTTCAGTCCTGCATATACTTGAACTGATGTCAGCTTATATTTCCATAATTCATTCATCTGCAATAACAATTTGCAAGACTGGAGACTTGAAACACCTAGACATGATTATATTCTCATTCATTTGAAGATTAATCTTTAGTCAACAAGAAAGTTTAAAAATGGCTTTGAATGTATTCTTAACTACCAGTTTTTATAAAGGGCTTTGTAAAATGATGTGTGATTATTTTATTTTACATGGAATAAGACTTTCTACCTCCTATAAGTTTTGGAAAAAGAAGAAAACCAACATTTACTACTATAGAGGAATATGATAGAAATAGAAGATAGATTTTGTCACATCTCAGATGAGTAACCATACTCAAGATTTAAAGACATATTTATTACTATGCTAGACAGAGGGAAAACAAAACAGTATATGATAAGGCAAGTATTTATGACTTTTTAAAATGCCCCTTATTAAGTGATGAAATTTACTTTATTAGCTAACGTTTGGGGTTGAAATATGGGAGGCTGATCCATTTAACAAATTTCTGGAAGGCACCTACTGAACAACACAAATGGTGCGTGGTACTATTTCTAGATTTTAATGAATGTTTGAACCTGTTTGACATTAGTGCTGGGTAAATAAATCAACTCTATTGTATCTTGCTCCCTACACTTGAAAAACTTGTAATGTCACTAAGTGTCATCTACTTATCAAAGGTTATTTTGGCAAGTGTGATTTCAAAAAGTTTATTTGAAAAGGAATACACTTTCAGGAGATTAAATGTAGTTTGGTTTGAGAATGACAACCTTTTTATACCACAGAACCAAGTTGTACTAAAGTACCAGTGTTTTGAAGCACTACCGATCTTCTCAATTAATGTTCTGCTGAATTGCATTTGACCTCTAAGTCAAGTTTTCCTGACCATGGTAGATCAATCACGGATCCATCCTTACAGGAACTATTTTTTGGGCCCACTTATGCTGGACTGATATATTACATTAGTCATTAGGGGAGGGGTATTAAAAATAATCTTGTGACATTTTCTGATCTTGTTCACTCATATGGGCTGGCCATCTGTAAATTCAGTTTGAAATACAGTAATTTCTCTCGATTTTGTGACTTCATCTTTCATTTTAAGTTGCCTTGCATTACACAATTGCTTGCTGCTAATTCTTGTTTCTCAAGGAATTGGAGCCCTGAAATATAAGAAATGAGAAATTGAGATGGATTTTCAGTTACTTTCTGCTGGCATGTTGCGTAGGCTTAGGTGAGAAGTCTTGCCCCTGTTATCTAATGATGCAGGTAACTCAGCCATAAGATATTAGAACCCATGGGTCTATAGAAGAATAATGTCTTTTAGATATCATATTAGCACAATTGGAGTATAATCTGTAGGAATGCATCAGAAATATGGAGAAAAACAGTTTGAGACCAGTGAGTTAAAACAATAAAAAGAGCATCAGAGTAAAATCTCTTATAGATTAGAGGAAACAACATTGATTTTTAACAATGTGAATTCAGAAGACCATGAACACATAGAAGGTATCACAAGTTTATATCGAAGACATTGCATTGATACTTTTTATATTCTAATATATATTCTAAGCCTAATTATTTATATTCCAATTCTATTTATTGGAATAAATAAATATCAATTTACTTTTCAAATTATCAATTGATTCTAGTAAGTTTCACTGTGTGAAATATAAAATCAGCACATATAAATATAAAATATATAACTATATATAACATAATATAATGGCACATGTTTTGCATTGTTCTGTTTTTGTTAGGGGATCAAAAGCAACTCTGTTTTAAAGTATTATTCCATTATCTCTACCTCAGTGTTTGGTAGAGTTAGACTTAAACCTTTACCTTTTGTAGATTTACAGACTAAAGGAAAGAGGAAATATTACCAATTTAAAGCCTAATATCAAGGAGAAACATATGGACTTCTCCTGGAGCTATGAAAATATTTGGTGATAGAAAAGCATTAGTCTAAGTTCCTGCCTGGTTGGAAGGTAGATAGGCCAGGACATTAGGTAATCATGCATATGAACAATTTTTTCACCTTCTTGGCTTTAGCTACTTTTGAAATGGTAGGTATAATAAAAAATTATATTTTGATAAAAACCTTCTAGTCTGAAAAGTTCTGTCTGAAATATTCATCTTTCTATAATCCCTTGGAACTAAGATTTGTTTTGTTCAAGTAAGACAATTTACACTATCAGGGTAAGATATTCTGGTTGGTCTGATATTACATGGAAGAATGGTAAAGTGTCAAGTAGACATTTGTGCCAATGAGACTTCATTTGGGAAAATTTCAGCTGCAGAAGTTTAGAAGTAGCTCTTAAGCAAGGCTTACTTTGAATCTGTTAGCTACACAGAGCTAACTCAGTTGGATAAATAAGTACTTGAAAAAGCCATCCCCTTTGGACCTAGCTAAAAATGCTTCAAAGTATGATTAAATCTAAAATGAAAAAGATTTAAAATAGTCATTGACCAAAAAATTGCAAACGTGAGCAATCAATTGAACAATATAATTATTTTCCATTATACACAGAATTTTAGGGAAAGATCAGTAGCATTGTTAGGAACAATAATGTTTCCTTGTTACATATAGGCACCCAAGGATATAATCCTGTATAAATATTGCATCATTAACTACCTTAATTTAGAGGACATTATATGCTTCAGCAGCACATATATCAAAATTACACCAATATAGAGATTAACAGGGCAATTGCAAAGGATGATATGAAAATCTGTGAATTATTCCATAATTTTCATTCTTCAGATGCAAGTGAAAAACAATTATTAAAAAGTTGATTACAAAATTACAAGTGTAACAATACATGTAATTCATATAAATAAAAGTTAGTTTGACATCAGTTAAATATTCACCTTAGAAAGGCCTTTACATTGCATAATCTTTATAAAACTTTTAAAATTAGACAACATTGTCATTTTATTCCAAAGAAATATACTATAAAGACCTAGTAAAAAAGGAATCTTAAACTGTTTTGGTATGGAATGCAATCTGAAAGGACACATTTATTAATGAACCTATATATTATAAAACAATGTAGTATTCAAAGTCTTATATCTAGGAAAGAATAAAATAGATTATGGGCATTATACAAACAGAATACAGAATATTTTAAAGTATAATTTTTCAGATAAGCACCAGAAATATCTTTAGTTTCTTTAGTACTAATTTCAACAGATAAATTAAAATTATATCTGAATAAAAAAAGCAAAAACTCGAGGGGGTCCAAGATGGCGACGGGGAAGTAGGGGAATGCCACAGCTCTCCCCAACCAAAAAGAGAGTTCGAGTTCCAACATTTAATCTCCCCAAGATACCGACAACAAAAAAATCAACATCCAGAGAAAAACAGGAGTAAAAAGAAGAATTTCACAACAGAGAAGCATGAAGACCCCTCCCCCAACGTCTAATGGTCACAAAGCAGCGTGCCAAGCCATGGCCAGCCTGGCCTGGTGGGAGCTGCCGGTGGCCCAGAGACACAGGGAGCTGTATGCAGATCACCCGCACCAAAGCCCCTTGAGGTACCAGTGTCAGACCCGCTGATCGTGATGAATGAAGAAACCTCTGAGCAGGGAACTTACACAAAGATCCCACCCCTTCCCCTCACTCTCCATTCGAACAGAGAGGCACCATCCCACCAAAGCTACTCAGCCCCATGGCAGGAACCTCAGAGATACATGAGATGCCCACAGAACACCAGAGCAGAAGAACTGAAAGGAACTGATGCTGATCAAGAGAGCGCAAACAGAGACAAACCCCAGAGATCAGCACCTGGACAGAGGCCCCTTCCCCACCCCTCGGGTGGAGGCCGGAGGCCCATCCCGTGGAGTGGACCCAAACAGTATCAATGGAGGCAGTGACAGAAAAGAAACACATGGAGCCACCACCTCTCAGCCTAGCCCACAACTACCTCAATTGAACTCTCACTGCAACGGCAACCAGCAACCTACATCACACAGAAACAACTAGCTCCAGGGTGAGTACTCCACAGGGGACAGTGTATTCCTCAAAGGAGACCAGAGCTGGTGGGAATCCCCAGACCCCCTACCCCAAAACCTGCACCACAGGACCCACTAAAACTAGAAACTGTTCAAGAGCTCCACCAGCCCATGGATCACACTCAGCTGGCAAGGCTTGAACAAGAGAGACCCTGGAAGGAAGCTTAAATGCCCAAGCCTGGAACAATGCCACTGGGTCAAGACACCCAACAGTGGAAGAAATTTGAACTGTGTACTCCAAGCTGCGTAATCTAGGTGGGATACATAGCAGCATAGGTCCATCAGGTGTGCCCCAGGCTGGGGTCTGGGACCAGGCCTGGGGATCTGGTGCCTGAGCAACATAACTAACTCCTCCCAACTGAAATCAGAAGGTGAGTATACACTTCAGCAGAGGGGAGAAAAACAGGGGAAATGCACCCCTGGTAATCATGCCTGTGACAGCAAAAGACGCAGGGGGTTCAGGACAAGAGAAGCCCAAACCCCACAAGAACCCGACCCATGTATTCTAGGCTGGGAATTGAACAAGACAGGCCTCCAGCACCTGATAATAGTCAGGAGCTCAGGCTGGTAAGTTGCTCAGCAATACAGTGCTTGTCTTATGTGCAAGAGGCCCTGGATCTGATTCCTCAACAAAACATAAGCAGAAAGGGCCAGATGTGGTGCTATGGGTCAAATGGTAGGGTGCCAGCCTTGAGCTGAAGAGCTGAGGGACAGCACCCAAGACCAGAGTTCAAGCCTACAACTAGTCAAAAAGTAAAACAAAACAAAACATCAGGAGACCATAGCAGACTCCAGCATCTGGGAGAGTACATCCAGCACATCCGAACTCACCAAGAGCACCTGTAGAAACAAACAGGAGCAATCTAGGCTGCTCAACCCTTCTAAAGGCGGGAACTGCCAGTGATCTACAGCAGAGAGCTGAGAATCCTGTGTGGGTCAGACCAGCAGCTGGAGGTCGGCCCCCAACAGAACTGAGATCAGGTACAGACTCTCTCTACCAGCACAGAAACAGTAATCAAGCAAAGACAGACACCTATTGACCAAAACAAAATTTCAGATTAGTCTGCAATAATCCCTGAATCCCCAGGAGAAAATCACAGAGAAATATTACAAGGTTTATCAACACCTAGGATAGCAAGCTATCTCTAAAAGCCAGCAGCAATCCAGGGGAGAGCCCCAGTGGGAGAAAAGCAGGAATGGAAGACAAACACTATATCCAAGACATGCTGGAGGCAATGACTCAAGAATAAAGTGAGAAATAGACCAGAATTTGAAAGAACACTGGGTCGAAATACCAAAAGAGGTGCAGGACATCAAACAGGAGATGCATGCAAAAATAGAGGTAGCACACACCTCACTAAGCCGTGAGATAAGTGACAAAATAGAGGCAGTACATACCTCATTAAGAGGTGAGATTAGTATTTTGAAAACCAACATTGAATCCATTGAAATCAACAATGAGTCCCTTTCCTCCATGCAAACCACAATGGAAACCAGTTAACAGAGTGAACAAAATGGAATACAGAAGACAGAATACATCAACTGGACCAAAAAATGACAGATATTGAAAAATCACTTAAATTATACCAAAGGGAAATTCAAGGACAAGCAGATAGTGCCAAGAAATTTAACCTTCATATACGAAGATGAGGAATATCAAAGCAAGGGAATGCAGCACCTATTCCACAAGATAATCAGTGAAAATTTTCCCCATCTCTAAAAAGAACATCTTACCCACATAACAGAAGCATATAGAACACCTAACAAGCAGGATCCCAGGAGAAACACTTCTAGACACATTATAGTATAAATGATAGATCTGAATGATAAGGAAACAAACTTGCATGCAACAAAAATGAAGAAGGAGCTATACTACTATAGGAAAAATATTACAATCACTACAGATCTCTCCACACAAACACTGAATGCAAGAAAGGCCTGGGAAAGTACCACATGAGCACTGAGAGCCAATAACTGCCAACCCAGACTGATATACTCGGCAAAGCTAGCATTCACATTCCATGGAGAAATGAAAATTTTTAATAGCAAAGAAAAAACTAAATTAATACATAAACATTAAGCCAGCATTACAAAGACTACTAAAAGGTGGAACACAACCTGAGAAAAGCAACCAGGAACAGGGACCTGCACCCAGACAAGCATTAATAGAAGTCTATCTGAGCAAGGACAGAGGAAAAGAAAGAAGAAAAACAGTGACCATAATGCATCTCTCTATTCTATCTCTTAAGATTAACGGACTTATTTCACCAATCAAAAGAAAAAGAATTGCAGATTGGATCCTAAAACAGGACCCATCCATCTGTTGCCTTCAGGAGACCCACCTCTAAGCCAAACATGCAAACAAACTCAGAGTGAAGGGTTGGAAAAGGATCTACCAATCAAATGCCCCTAATAAGAAAGCAGGTGTAGCAATCCTTATATCTGATAAAAATAAACTTGTCATTAAAATCATTACAATGTCAAACCATCCCTGCATCTCTGGGATGAAGCCTAACTGGTCATAGTGTATGAATTTTTTTATGTGTTTCTGGATTCTTTTAGCTAGAATCTTGTTAAGGATCTTTGCACCTGAGTTCATCAAGGAAATTGGCCTGTAATTCTCCTTTTTGGTTGGGTCTTTGCATGGTTTGGGGATGAGTGTGATATTGGCTTCTCTGTTTCTCTGAAGAGCTTGAGGAGTGTGGGTATTAGTTCTTCTTTAAAGGCCTTATAGAATTCTGCTATGAATCCATCTGGTCCTGAGCTTTTTTTTGTTGTTGGAAGACCTCTGATTGCTTCCTGTATCTCGTTGTAGGATATTGGCTTATTTAATTGGTTCACTTCTTTGCTCAGTTTGGGCAACTTGGATTTCTCTAAAAATGCATCCATTTCTGCCAGGTTTTCTTCCTTTAGAGAGTATAACTTTTGAAAGTAGCCCATTAGGATTGTTTGGATATCTTGGGTACGTGTTATGATTTTTCCCGTGGCATCCCTAATCTTGTTAAAATGGGTTTCCTCTCTTATTTTTTTAAATTAATCTTGCCAACGGTCCATCAATTTTGTTTATTTTTTCAAAGAACCAGCTTTTTGTTTGGTTAATTTTGGCTGTAATTATCTGATTTTCTAATTGGTTAATCTCTGCTCTTAATTTGGTTATCTGGCTCCGTCTAGTAATTTTAGGTTCCATTTTTTCATGATTTTCTAGCTGTTTTAATTGCAACATGAGATTATTTACTTGGTCTGTCTCCATTTTCTTGATGTGGGCAATGAGGGCGATAAATTTACCCCTCAGGACAGCTTTTGCTGTGTCCCACAAGTGTCTTTGCGAAGTTTTTTTTTTTTTTTCCATTTTCATTGAGTTGTAGGAAATGTTTTATTTCTTCTCTGATCTCTTCCATTACCCAAGCATTGCTAAGAAGTGTGCTGTTCAATTTGCATGTATTAGAGAAATTTCTGCGGTATGCTTTGTTATTGAGAACTAGCTTGATTCCAGTATGGTCAGATAGGATACAGGGGATTATGTCGTCCCTTTGTATTTGCTTAAGTTCCTTGCATGAACTATGATATAGTCTATTTTGGAGAAAGTTCCATGAGCTGCTGAGAAGAATGTGTACTGTGTTGTGTTACGGTGAAATACTCGGTAGATATCAGTTAATTCCGCTTGAAGTATGGCCTCACTTAATTTGGTAGCTTCTTTTCCAATCCTCTGGTTGGTAGGCCTGTCCTTTGGTGAGAGTGGTGTGTTGAGGTCTCCTAGTATTATCGTATTGGGATCTATTTTATTCTGTAAGTCAATAAATGTAATCCAACTCATCAACAGAGCCAAGGTCAAGAATCACATGATTTTTGCCACAGATGCAGAAAAGACCTTTGATAAAATTCAACATTCATTCATGCTAAAGGCTCTGGAGAAAATAGAAATAGCAGGAACATTTCTTAAAAACAATTAAACCAGTTATGACAGACCAATAGCCAATAATACACTTAATGGGGAAAAGCTACAACCAATTCTCCTAAAATCAGGAACAAGGCAAGTATGCCTACTGTCTCCACTGCACTTCAATATAGTCCTGGAAGCCTTAGCCAGGTCAATAAGGCAAGAAAAATACATGAAAGGGATCTGCATAGGAAAAGAAGAGGCTAAACTATTCCTTTTTGCAGACAACATGATACTATACCTTCATGATCCCAAAAACTCCATCCCCAAACTCTTAGAAATCATAAATCACTTCGGCAAAGTAGCAGGATACAAAATAAACCCACAAAAATCAGTTGCCTTCCTGTACACTGACAATGTACAAGAAGAGAGGGAAATAAAGGGAGCAACCCCATTCACAATAACCTCCCCCAAAATAAAATATTTAGGAATTAACCAAAGATGTAAAAGAACTATTTAATGAAAACTGTAAAAAGATAAAGACAGAAATTGCAGAAGACTCTAGGAAATGGAAAGACCTCCCAGGCTCTTGGATAGGCCAAGTTAATATAGTGAAGATGGCAATACTGCCAAAATTAATATACAAATTCAATGCATTCCCTATTAAAATCCTAATGACTTACATCACTAAAATACAGAAAACAGTCCAAAAATTCATATGGAACAACAAAAGACCTAGAATAGCCAAACCAATTCTAGGGAATAAAGGCAAAATGGGAGGGATATCCATGCCGCACTTCAAACTATACTACAGAGCTATAATAATAAAGACAGCATGGTACTGGCACAAAAACAGACCAGAAGACCAATGGAACAGAATAGAAGATCCAGAAATAAATCCACAGGCCTAGAGTCAGCTGATATTAAACAAAGGAGCCCAAGACATACAATGGAAGAAACACAGCCTCTTCAACCACTACTGCTGGGAAAACTGGGCTGCCACATGCAGAAAACTAAAAGTGGACCCCAGCCTATCACCATGCACCAACATCAACTCAAAATGGATTAAAGATCTTAACATTAAAACTGAATCTCTGAAACTACTGCAGGACAGAGTAGGAGAGACACTTGAACCAATAGGCACAGGAAGGAACTTCCTGAACAGAGTCCCAGGATCACAACAAATTGGAGAGAGACTCAACAAATGGGCCAACTTTAAAATATAAATCTTCTGCACAGCTAAATCTATTGCAACCAAGCTAGAAAGACAAATAACTAATTGGGAAAAAATATTTACCAGAAATATATCAGACAAGGGGTTAATATCCAGTATATACAGGGAACTCAAGAAACTAATCCCTCCTAAACCTAACAAACCAATTACTAAATGGGCAAGGGAAGTAAAGAGGGACTTCTCAGAGGAAGAAATAAAAATGGCAAAGAAAGACATGAGGAAATATTCATCATCCCTGTTGGTGAAGGAAATGCAAATAAAGACAAAGATACCACCTTACCCCAGTCAGAATGTCACACATCCAGAAATCATCCAATGACAATTGCTGGAGGGTATGTGGAGAAATAGGAACCCTATTACACTGCTGGTGGGAATGTACACTTATACAACCACTTTGGAAAGCACACTGGAGGGTCCTTAGAAAGATAAAGATTGACCTCCCTTATGACCCAGTCATACCACTTCTAGGCATCTACCCTGAACAATAGGAAACAATATACAAGGACACGTGCACCTCAATGTTTATTGCAGCACTGTTCACAATAGCTAGGATATGGAAACAACCCAGATGCCCCAACACAGATGAATGTATCCAAAAATTGTGGTATCTACAAACAATGGAATATTATGCAGCCATTAGAAATAACAAAATAATGGCATTTGCAGGGAAATGGATGGAGCTAGAAGGTGATCATGTTGAGCAAGGTAAGCCAAGAGCAAAGAGACAAACGGTACATGGTCTCCCTGATAAGTGGATGCTAAATCCAAAATGTTAGGTGATACGACAAAATTAACAGGACTTAAGAAACAAAGAACTCCCACTCATCTGGTCGAAACACTACTAAATATCCCCATACTGCTGATCACATGTATTTTGTATTGTGTACACTGTTATATGTTATAGACTGTGATAGACAATTTGCTCCAGGAAATTTAGAATGAACTTGTGACTTTAAAGGATCATCATTATTTCACAATACTGTGAAATTTGGGAAGTTATGTAATCACTTAATCACAATTTTTTAAAAAAAAGAACCTCGGGGAAGTAAGGAGGGCAGGGATGGTAGGAGGAAAACAATGGAGGGGGTAACAATGCTCAATAGGAAGTGTACTCATTACCTTGCTCATGTAACTGTAACCCTCTGTATAGTATCTTTACAATAAAAAAATTTAAAAAAAAGATCCAATCAACAGTAAAAAAATAAACTAAAATCAATACAAAAAGACAAGGATGGACACTACATATTAATACAGGAAACAATACAAGAGGGGGATATTACCATAATCTACCTAACATTCCCCAAACATTGATGCACCCAAATATGTTAAGCAAATACTCTCAAACTTACAGAATAAAATAGATCCAATATGATAATACTAGGAGACTTTAACACCCCACTCTCACCAAAGGACAGGTCTACCAACCAGCATATTGGCAAAGAAGCTATCGAATTAATGAGGCCATACTTCAAGCAGAACTGACATTTACCAAGTATTTCACCCTAAAAACAACACAGTACACATTCTTCTCAGCAGCTCATGGTACTTTCTCCAAAATAGACCATATAATAGTTCATGTAAGAAACTTAAGCAAATTCAAGGGGATTGACATAATCCCCTGTATCCTATCTGACAATAGTGGAATCAAGCTAGTTCTCAATAACAAAACATACTGCAGAAATTACTAAAATACATGGAAATTGAACAGCTCACATCAAAGCAATGCCTGGGTAATGGAAGTGATTAAAGAAGAAATTTAAAAAATTCCTACAACTCAATGAAAATGAAAATGCATCACAAAAACCTTTTGGGACACAGCAAAAGCTGTCCTGATGGACAAATTTATTGCCATCAGTGCCCAGATCAAGAAAATAGAGACAGACCAAGAAAATAATCTCATGTTGCAAATAAAACAGCTAGAAAAACATGAAAAAATGGAACCTAAAGTTACTAAACACAGCCAGATAGCCAAACTAAGAGCGGAGATTATTCAAATAGAGAATTGGAGAATCATAGCCAAAATTAACCAAACAAAAAGCTGGTTGAAAAAACAAATAAAATTGATAGATATTTGGCAAGATTAATTTAAAAAAGAAGAGAGGAAACCCATATTAACAGGATTAGGGATGCTACGGGAAAAATCACAACACGTACCCAAGATGCCCAAACAATTTTAACGGACTACTTTCAAAAGTTATACCCTCTAAAGAAAGAAAACCTGGCAGAAATGGATGCATTTTCAGAGAAATACAAGTTTCCCAAATTGAGCAAAGAAGAAGTAAATCAATTAAATAAGCCAACATCCTACAACGAGATACGGGAAGCAATCAGAGGTCTTCCAACAACAACAACAAAAAGCCCAGGACCAGATGAATTCACAACAGAATTCTATACGATCTTTAAAGAAGAAGTAATACCTATACTCCTCAAGCTCTTCAGAGAAACAAAGAAGGAGGGAGCTAACCCAAACACATTCTACGAAGCCAATATCACATTCATCCCCAAACCAGGCAAAGACCCAACCAAAAAGGAGAATTACAGGCCAATGTCCTTGATGAACACAGGTGCAAAGGTCATTAACAAGATTCTAGCTGACAGAATGCAGAAACACATAAAAAAAGCCATACACTAAAACCATGTAGGCTTCATCCCAGAGATTCAGGGATGGTTTAACATACGTAAGTCAATAAATATAATCCAACACATCAACAGAGCCAAGGTCAAGAATCACATGATTATCTCCACAAATGCAGAAAAAATTTTTGATAAAATTCAACATTCATTCATGCTAAAAGCTCTGGAGGCAATAGAAATAGAAGGAACATTTCTTAAAACATTATAATCCATTTACAACAGACCAATAGCTAATACTATACTTAATGGGGAAAAGCTACAACCAATTCTCTTAAAATCAGGAACAAGGGGACTGGGAAGGTGGCTCAGTGGTAGAGCACTTGCCTTGCATGCCTGAGGCCCTGGGTTCGATTCCTCAGCACCACATAAGCAAAAAGAAAAAAGCCAGAAGTGGCGCTGTGGCTCAAGTGGTAGAGTGCTAGCCTTGAGCTGAAGAGCTGAGGGACAGCACCCAGGCCCAGAGTTCAGGCCCCATGACCGGACCCCCCCAAAAAAAATCAGGAACAAGGCAAGGATGCCCACTGTCTCTACTCCTGTTCAATATAGCCCTGGAACTCTTAGCCAGGTCAATAAGGCAAGAAAAAGACATTATAAGGATCTGTATAGGGAAAGAAGAAATTAAACTATCCCTTTTTACAGATGACATCATACTATACCTTCACGATCCCAAAAATTCCATCCCCAAACTCTTAAAAATCATAAATCACTTCGGCAACGTAGCAGGATACAAAATAAACCCCCCAAAACCAGTTGCATGCCTGTACACTGACAATGTACAAGCAGAGAGGGAAATAAAGGAAAGCAAGCCCATTCACAATAACATCCCCCAAAATAAAATATTCGGGAAGTAACCTAACCAAAGATGTAAAAGAACTATTTATTGAAAACTATAAAAAGTTAAAGAAAAAAATTACAGAGGACACTAGGAAATGGAAAGACCTCCCATGCTCTTTTATAGGCAGACAATATAGTGAAAATGTAAATACTGCCCAAATTAATATACAAATTCAATGCAATTCCTATTAAAATCCCAATGAGGTATATCCCTGAAATATAAAAAACAGTCCAAAAATTCATATGGAACCAAAAAAGACCTAGAATATCCAAAATAATTCTAGCAAATAAAGACAACATGGGAGGTATACCCATGTCAAACTTCAAACTCTACTATAGAGCCATAATAACAAAGACAGCATGGTACTGGCACAAACACAGACCCGAAGACAAATAGAATAGAATAGAAGATCCAGAAATAAATCCACATGCCTCCAGTCAGCTGACATTTGACAAAGGAACCAAAGACAGACGATGGAAGAAACACAGCCTCTTCAACCACTAATGCTGGAAAAACTGGGTGGCCATATGCAGAAGAATAAAAGTGGCCACCAGCATATCACCATACACCAACATCAGCTCAAAATGGATCAAAGGCCTTAGCATTAAACCTGAATCTCTGAAACCACTGCAGGCAGAGTAGGAGAGACACTTGTACTTATAGGTCCAGGAAAGAATTTCATGAACAGAGTCCCAGGGTCACAACAAAATGGAGTGAGACACGACAAATGGGACTACCTTAAAATAAAAAGCTTCTGCAAAGCTAAAGCTATCGCAACCAACCTAGAAAGACAACCAATTAATTGGGGAAAATATTTACCAGCAATATATCCGACAAGGGGTTAATATCCAGTATATACAGGAACTCAAGAAACTAATCCCTCCAAAACCTAACAAACCAATTACTAAATGGGAAAGGGAACTAAAGAGAGACTTCTCAGAAGAAGAGATAAAAATGGCAAAGAAACACATTAGGAAATGTTCACCATCCCTGGTTTTGAAGGAAATGTAAATAAAGACAACCATGAGACACCACCTTACCCCAGTCAGAATGTCCCAGATCCTCAAGTCAGCCAATGACAAATGCTGGAGGGTATGTGGAGAAAGAGGAACCCTACTACACTGCTGTTGGGAATGTACACTCATACAACCACTTTGGAAAACAGTCTGGAGCGTCCTAAGAAAGCTAAATATTGACCTCCCTTATGACCCAGTCATACCACTTCTAGGCATCCATCCTGAACAACAGGAACCAGTATACAAGGACACATGCACCTCCATGTTTATTGCCGTACTGTTCGTAATAACCAGGATATGGAAACAACCCAGATGTCTCACCACAGATGAATGGATCCCAAAATTGTGGTATCTATACACAATGGAATATTATGTAGCCATTAGAAATGACAAAATAATGGCATTTGCAGGGAAATGGATGGAGCTAGAAGGTGATCATGTTGAGCAAGGTAAGCCAAGAGCAAAGAGACAAACAGTACATGTTCTCCCTGATAAGTGGATGTTAAAATGTTAGGTAATACGACAAAATTAACAGGACTTAAGAAACAAAGGACTTCCACTCATCTGGTCGAATCTCTACTAAATAACCCCATGCTGCTGATCACATGTATGGTATATATGTGTACAATGGAGGGGAACCAGGAAGATGACATAGAAGTAGAGGGAATCAGGGAAAAACCCGTCAGCTGCACTGGAGACTGACCAAAATGAACTAAGCAAGTTAATGGCAGGGATGGGAGGGAGAAAACAATTGGGAAAAAGGGAACAGCTGATGTTATGCAAAACAAAAGAAATGCACATACCAACCAATGTGGAAGGAATAACTGTATCGCAAAGCTCATAGAACTCATAAATGTTATAGACTGTGATAGACAATTTGCTCCAGAAATGTTAGAACGTGTTTGTGACTTTAACTGAGCATCACTATTCCACAATACTGTGAAATTATGTAACCACTTAAGTACAATAAAAATACCAAAACTCTCCAGAAATCATTATAGATGTATAAAACTAACTCTTGAATACATTTTGACATCAAAGTCATGCAATTCACTTGGAAGACTTCCATGGAATCCATTAATTGTTACAATAAGCTATTGTTGTTATTTGGATCGTGAAAATATTTAGTATGGAAACAAAGAATGCAATGGCATTTTTGAAATTTAATAAACTTAACCGAACAATTATGATTTAGGAGAGCAATTTGTGCAGCTTTGCAAAACTTCAAAGAGATAGTGATACATACTTATCCTTTTGGCAATATCAAATACAGATTCTTCCAAGTTGTTCTTCAGACCTGATTTGACATAATGGTTCAACAGAAGCAGATCCAACATGTCTTTGCTATCTCTATTCCCAGCAGCAAGAAGCAAGGGGGCCATTGGTATCTGAATCATGATGAAGTAAGAAAAAAGCCACTCTAGTATTATTCCAGATATAATCACTGCGCAGGGTTGTCCAACCATCTACAGTTATTGCATGAATATCTGCCGCTTGAGCCAACAACTCATGGACAGTGTCTAAGTGTCCACTGTAGGCTTCCTAATGAATATGGGTATACTCATCGTCATCTCTAGTATTCACATGAGTGGCTTTTTTGGAAAGTAGTCTCTGCACTGTAATAACCTGATTATTTTCAGCAGCCCAAAGAAGAAATTTGCATGGATCCTTCTCCATTTTTTTTGCAATTGATACCATTCCTCACTTTTTAATCATGTTCCTCATATTCCTAAGAATTGCTTAACTAGAGGCTTTGAGTGACAGTGAGAATGAGGTGTCCATGTATTTCCCTAATAGTTCACATTAGTTGAACTGTTCAGAAAAATACGGTGAATTTTCTGCATCTGTTTTTTCACCGTGATTTATTTTCCCCTTTTCCATTTTTACTATTCGAAATTATTCTAACTGGAGAGAATGGAATTGATGAGAGCAGAGGAAAGATTTTCTTCCATATTCAAAGATACAGACTGAAAATAAGGACCAGTAGTGTCTTCATGTGCAGCTTATTCTAGGAATGAGAAAAGATGAAAGAATGCCCTCTATATAAATCATTTGGGAAATGGCAGAGCAGAAAGTAAAATGATGCAACCAAAAATATAAAAGCAAAATAAATTACAATAATTATAGAGCAATCCTCTTATCTATGAGAAACATTAAAGAGAGAGGAAGAGAGACAATGTGCAATGACCTAGATAGCCACAAATGCATGCCTCTGATTAATTTATAGAGCAAACCGAATTTTATGTTTTAAAAAAGATGGAAATAAAATTTGTGTATTTACTTGAATTTGGTAAATACATTTTTAGCAGCCTCCATGAAGAGACGTAGGTTTAATCTTATTGCAGACAAGAATCTAAATTCTTGATAATTGTAGGAACAGATCTGAATGAAATCAGTTGAATCACACTTTGCATGTACAATGAAGGAATAGGTCCAGGCTAGGAAAGCAGCAAAAGGAGGTAGGCTGATTGTATCTGTGACAAAACTTTGTGGAAAATGGTATTGAGCATTACTTATGTTGATTCACTTGCACTGGAAGCATGATTCTGGACAATTGCTTACTGATTCTCAACTATTGCTTTGATCATTATATTCTCCAAAAAGATAAAGTGAGATTTAATTGATAGCAAAGAACTACTAATACATTTTTATTTCGCATTAAGCACCTTCAATCATTGAAACCACATGAAGAAAATAGACAGGCTTATTTTTTTAGATGAAAACAAGTGTCTTTAAAAAAACAAGGAATGTAACTAGTCATGTAAAGGACTTCTATTTTAGTACTACATTATACATTTTTTTTCTAATTTTGGGTACCAATAAATAATGGATCTATTAGAAAGCTCTTAAAACTCATATGTCCAATTGTGAGTTCTCTTATACTATATCATGGTATTTTTTGTGTATGTTCTTAAGAAGAAATTTACATTACTAACTTGAATTTCTGACAGGACAAAATCATCACTGTACATCTTGCTTCTATACTCTCATTTTTAAATTACTATCTAAGTATGTGCATTAGATAACTATAAAGGAAAAAGCAAAAGCCACACTGGTGGCTCATGCCATTAATCGTAGCTAATCAGAAAGATGAAGTCTGAGGACTGTGGTTTGAAACCAGATCAAACAAAAAAAAGTCCATTAGATTCTGCTTTGAAAGAAACCAACAAAAGCTAGAACTGGAGCTGTGGTACAAGCAGTAAAATGATATCCTTGAGAAAACTAAAACAAAAAAATAACAAATTCTGGGACAGAGACAGGCCCTGAGTTCCAGCTTTAGTATTAGCACCAAACAAATAATTGAATTAATTAGTTAATTAAGTAATTAAATATAAATAAAGTGGTCACATGTGGATAGGCAGGTAAAATGTAACATTTGTGGTGCCTGGATTGTGTTTTATTTTGTAGTAAGGCAAATTATCATTTGTACTAATCATTAATTTTTTATTTGAACTTTTTTGTACAATAAATCATGAATTTAGCATGCATGTATAGGTGTGTATACATGTATGCATATGTGTGTATGTGTATATGTGTGCATGTGCTGTTGCAATGTTGCTTGCCAATGTGGACAGGGTGAGGCTGAAAAGAGCTAACTTTGTTGCAATGTTTTTATTTATCAGAATTCTGTCATGTCATTTCAGTTGGACCACTCTTTTGTACATTTTATTTGTCAAATAATATCATCAGAATCAAAGGATTTACCATATTAAGTTAGATAAAAGAGACTGCTTTCAGCTCTTATTATATGTTAGGTGAGAAGATTCAGACATATTTAGGTAGTAAATTAGAGCTATATGATGACTGTCGTTACAAAATAAGTATTTGACCTCTTAAATTTGTTATACTTTTAACATATGCTCATGGAGTGAGTTTGACCAACTGGACCAAATAGGTATTGCTTTCTGGTTATTCCCGTGAAACACAAAGTGGATAAACTCTTTCTAGCTTTCTGTTGAAAAGAACTTTCTTTGTAAGATCATATCTATTCACACTACGAGGTAATCAACCCAATATTTATCAATTTTGAATATCCCATCATATTGACTGAAAATCGGTATTGTTGATATGCTTGTTAGATATTTCTTTCAAAAACAAACGAACCAAAAGCATGTGTCATCTCCACAAAGTGGATGTATCTGAAGTTGTTTTGTACATGCAAAGGGCTAATGGCTCTTTTGTGGGAGTAACTATCGCAACTTAACAAATAAGGCTTTTCGAATATCTTTTCCAATATAAATAACATCCCAGAGCGAGTCTTGCAATTTCAGAAAACCCTTTGAATATTTTAGTATAATTTCATTTCATTGACTATAGAGCTAAAGACATTTCTGAAATAAATATTGTTAAGATCTGAAAAAGGAAGTGGGTATATAGACATTTTATGCATAATCTTATGAAAATCTAGTTTTTATGAAACTAAATGAAATAGAATAAAAGAATGTAAGTGAATTTGGTAAGCTAATTATTAGTTTAACTTTGTTTTCTATTAACACAGTCCTTTGAATGTAGATGATGCAGTTAAATTATTTCTTTGTGTTTCTGTACTTCAGTTATTTTTCATATCATTGTAGTTATGGGAGTGAATTTGGAGTATAAATAAAGGTCCTTTAAAATGATTAGGATTAATCTTGTGCTTTGTGTCCTACTCCCAAGAAAATGAGTTATTTTCAAGTGTTAATAATTTATAATTGAATCTTCATTTCATAAGAAAATTTTTAAAATGCAGTAGTATTGATGACTTTTTAAACCAATTGTATTGACAAGGTGGAGAGTCTTTAATTCATGCTTAGGTCTTGGGTCTAAGATTTTTAACCTCTTGTTCCTGACATTAATGATACTTCAGACTGCATGTTGGGGTATATGAAAGGTAAAATATTTATCCGGGGTCAAAGGTGATTTTTATATCAGTCTTGATTTAATAACATTTTATTTTTTGGTTGTGGGGCCTAAACTCCACTTCCAGCTTTTTCTGTTTATGTGGTGCTGAGGAATCGAACCCAGGGCCTCATGCATGCAAGGCAAGCATTCTACCAATGAGCTACCTTCCCAGCCCTTAATAACATTTTAAAGTAGTACATTTTCCTTAGAATGTTGGGTATAAAAAGCAATCAAAATACTTATAATGGTAAACAACCTAGGTGAGCTACAATGTGGAAATTATTGGTCCATAACACCTGCAGTCTGTTTCCATCGGGAATTGGGCAGGACACACTTTCGGTATGACTCTGTTAAACAGAGATGGGGTCCCCAAGCAGTGCAGTGTTGAGTGAAGGGATAGAATATGATTTCTACTATTTTGAGCTAGAAATCAAGAATGTTATACTTTAGCAGTTCCTTTCACCAGGGATGTTTGAATTGATTATGAGCTTGGAATTTTCATATTATAGCTACCTATTTTCTAACAAAGATAATGTCACATATTATTAGAGTGTACACAATAATTCTGGGAAATTTTCCTAGAATTAGTAGACAAGGTGCTGGTATTTTAGTCATAAAATAAAATGAGGTTATTTGATAGAGTGGGAGATGGGCCTCAGGCTAACACTTACCAGCGTACAATGCTGTACTAGTAATTCCAATTCTGAAGATTTCAATAACATCATCAGAGAATTAAAAATGGAAGTAGTTCCACTTTATGGGATTATTGTGAGGATTAAGTTTGATACCATAGTTAAAGTACTTGGAAAAACTATCATTCAGCATTTGATACTTTCTACCTCTTATTTTATCATGTGATGAATTCTAACATTTTTTACTGTGATTTTTATATTGTGTCTATTTACAATATGCAATGTGATATATTGATATTCATTGCATTGGTCAGTTTTTTGGCATTATGAGGAAAATGCCTGCAAAGAAAATTTCTGAGGAGGAAACTATTATATTGATTCATGGTTTAAGAGAATGCAGTTTAAGATCAGATGTCTCCATTGTTTTTAATTATATTTTTATTAAATAGTTGTTCAAAAGAATTTCCATTCCACAAATCAGGTTATAAGTACAATGTATCTTTACATAACTTTCACATTCTCTTCCAAACCTCACCTCACTTTCATGTTTTTTATTTGAATATTATGCCTTCACTCTCTTCCTCCATAACTCTCTTTATTCCTTCCCTTTGACTTCTGCTCACATCTTCCAAGTGATAGATATCTGGTATTCATTTTGTTGGATTAAAAGTTCAATTTTATAAGAAATTACACCTTTTAAATACTCCTCTGCAAATAGTATGCTTTGGTTAATACTGTTGTGTAATTGTAACCGCTCTGTATGGTATTTTCACAATAAAAAAATTACTGATTTATGGTCAATAGATTTGAAAAGGATGCCATGACTTTATGAAATAAAAATAGAATCTTAAATGGGTGTAGTGGCACTATTTCCTCCCTAGATTTAAAAAAAGTTCTTATACTACTACCTAAATCCTTATACAAAAATTTAAAATTTTTAAATAAAAAATGATTATGAAACAAAATGTGAGATATAAAACATAAACATAAAAATTCATGGCATTGGATCTGTAAGGTTTCTAAAATATGACATCGAAAGCATTAGTGGGTAAAGAAAAGCAAGAATGAACTGGATAATATCAACTTACAATCTTTCATAATTCAAAGGACAATATAAAAGAAGTGAAAACATATCTAACAGATAGAGGACACATATTTGTTAATGCTACAATGTTAATGCTACAATGATTCTGAGTCTAAGTATTTTCGTATCTTCTAATTCCATATATCTTTATCCCAAATAGGATATTTCTTTAAAGAACATTTGTAAATAGTAGGAGCATATGAAATAAGTTCCTCTTTAGTATCCAAGAATAAATAAAGAGAAAACTCACTAGTAGGACCATCATCTAAAAAGATGACACAAATATAGTAATACACTTGTGGAGAAATTGATATACTCCACATAGCAAATGAATTTGTATAATACTTCAATCATTAAAGCAAGCAAGTTTTCAAAAGGTCAAAGAGAATTGAATAGGTTCTATCCATTACACGTCTATGTATGTATTAAAGAGAAGTAAAAAACTTGTTTGGACAGGGAATGTGGTTGATTGAGAATGAACTTGAGTACTCTGTGTGAGACCCTGGAAATAATCCCAAAAAACAAATTTTGAAAAGGCTCACTATAGAGGATGTATGCCTGACAAATTCCTGTAAATGAATTTTATATCTACTTTAATGTCTGTTCTAAAATTTACAGAATTTCTATTTGAAGAAAAGCAAATTTGTGAAAATTAGGCTTGGAAAACCTATGATTGCACAATTCATTTCCAAAGCACTAAAATGCATACAATAAAAGGAGATAATATATTTCAAGTGAATTATATGTCAGCAAAAAAACTATTGTTAAAATACTTCACACAAAATGCAGAATACCTAAAAAGATATTTTCTGTGTTTGCTTAAAAACTTAGTAAACTACAACATTTAAAACAATAATATGATTTCTGTTGATTTTGAGGATTTTTTGTCTGTTTATTTTGAGTTTATTCAGAGCTAACTCAATTAAAAAGTGTATGTGATAACTGGAATAACTAGAAATTAACCAACCCTTATAAATAATTGATAACCTTTTCTGGAAGAAACTTTTGGCAAATGACAGAAGACACAAATCTATGCATCTGCATCTTATGAAAGCCATGTTACTTGGTCAATCCAATTGTTTTTCTCTACTTTGCTAGGGAAAAAGTATTCTCAAGATAAGAGCCAATAGCAGTGAAAAGAAACAAAATACAATATCATCTTGATTTATTTGTGAAAGTAACAAATGAAATAAACAATTCCACTTAAGGGATTCTAATATTAGTATCTATGAAGATGTTCCTGAATGTCAAAATCCATTGAATTTTGGGAATTTTAATTTCTATGAACATATGAAAACTAGAACAAGAAAAGATATATAGTCTTAGAGCAAACCAGCCTTGGAATAATTTTCTCAATTGCTTGAAATTACATAAGAATTGATATTCCTTTCCATTGGAAACATTTAAAAATGTTTATCATTTATTATAATTCAAATACGAAGCAAGAGTATTTTATATAACCAATATAAATATCATTCTATTACTATCATAAAATAGAATGACAAACCACTCCCAATATATTACCTACCGATCATTATTCTTAATTCCTAATCATTACCTAAATATCTTAAACAATCTAAATAGTCATGTCTTTAACATAGAAGTAAATATTCTATACTTTTTACTTGACATTTTCCAGGGGCATTTATTCATGTTTCTAAGAAATGTTCACAGCAGTTAAAAGATGCTTTTGTGAAATTAATGTGATACATTTTGTTGTTGTGGGTGTTGTTTGCAGGCCTGGGCATTATCCCTAAGCCTTTTTATGCTCAAGGACAGCAATCTCCAATTTGAGACACAGAGCTAATTCATGTTTTTAGTGGTTAATTAGAGATTAGAATCTAAGAAGTAGTTTTCTGTCTGGGCCACTTTCAAACACATTTCTAAGATCTCATTACCCAGGTCGAATTATAAGAGTGAGTCACTGGCACTTGGTGTGCTGTATTTTTTTTTATTTTAATTATGTTTTAAGATTTTTGTTTCACTATAGTGTACATCATTCTACACATAAATTTAGATATATGTATATATTTCTGATGACAATCTCTAAAAATATATGTCATTCTACACATAATATTAATGTTTATATATACATATATTTCTGAAGACAGACTTTCTAAAAATTTTTGCTATTTTTGACCTTTTATATTTCAAAGATATGCAGTCTATTTTTGTGAAAGTTTCCTAGAATAAAATAACTAATATTTCAATGGAAAGTATAGCTTTTACTTTCAAGGGAATTTTAGATATTCTTATGACATTGTAGTAATATTTACAGTATATTACTTGAAAAAGTTCTGTCCAAACTCTTAAATATTTTTGTGTAATGAGGCAGAGAGAAGAAGTTAATTCATACTGGTTAGGAATTAGGAATGCTTCAAAAATCTATTCCATAATCTGTTATAAGCTCACAGTCAAGCTACTTGATATGGTTTAGTTTTTTGTTTCTTTATTTGTTCAAAATTTTAATATGGACGCATGCACAGTGTTAACATTAAAAATATTAATCAAAAGACAAATAATAGCAAAATCATAGTAACATATAAGACTTTCATTAATTAGCACTTATAATGCTAATAATAATTTTGATAAAGATGATGATGATGACCACAGTGTAGCCTGACAATGATAAGGTGATTGAAAAGGAAAAAACTTTACAATTCTTTGAAGTAGATTTCCCACATTGAATACATAGTTATAAACTGAATTGGATTACATACAATAATAACAAGAGGAAAGTTTCAATACCAGGAAATAAAATTACATTAATAGGTAGAGACAGTAAAAACCCTAACGTTATTTCTGCAGCCACTCTAATGTATACTCACTTTTCTTTTTTATTGTGAAAACACTGTACAGAGGGGTTACAATTACTTGGCAAGATAGTGAGTACATTTATTATCAAGCATTGTAGCCTCCTCCTTTGTTTACCCTTCCCATCGCTTCCCATCCTCCCTTCCCCCCACCCAATCCTCCGCCCCACCCAAGTTGTAAAGTTCGTTTTTGACATGACAGCTTGTACTTTTTATTGTTGGAACAGGTCCACCTGTATCCTTATATAAACGACTTGTTTTTCCCCTTCCCCTCCACAAATTATACTGACATAAAATACAGTGAAAGCACGGGTTATACTGTGGGGGAGGGACATACAAAGCAACAAAGAAATAATTTTATAATTGCGTTAGAAACAAATGCACGAAAGAAAAAAAACATTTAAAATACATATCTTAGGTTCATTTTCCTAACATCACATTATCTGATCTTTTCTGCTTGACTCATACATATACTAGATATTGCAAATAAGGGAAATCATGGGACCTATGTTTCTTTGGGCTTAGCTTACTTCACTTAATATAAGTTTTTCCAAGTCTTTCCATTTCCTAACAAATGGGGCAATGTCACTCTTTCTGATGGAGGCATAGAATTCCGTTGTGTATATATACCACATTTTCTTGATCCATTCATCTACTGAGGAGCATCAGGGTTGGTTCCAGATCTTAGCTATGATAAATAATGCTGCAATAAACATAGTTGTGCTGGTAGCTTTAATGTGCTCTTGTTTGTAAACATTTGGGTAAATGCCCAAAAGTGGGACTGTTGGGTCAAATGGAAGCTCTATGTAGAGTCTTTTGAGGAACATCCATACTACTTTCCAAAGTGGTTGAACAAGTTTACACTCCCACCAACAATGAAGTAAGGTTTCCTTCTTTCCACATCCCCTCCAGCATCTGTTGTTATGAGAGATTTTGATTTTTGCCATTCTAAATGGGGTGAGGTGGTACCTCAATGTTGTTTTGATTTGCATTTCTTTTATGGCTAGGGACGTTGAGCATTTCTTCATGAGTTTATTGGCCATCCTTCTTGTTCTTCACAGAAGTTTCTCTTTAAGTCTTTAGCCCGCTTACTTATTAATGGACAATTATTTCTTTGAGGATTTGTTGTTGGGGGATATAATTTTTTGAGTTCCAAGTATATTTTAGATATGAAACTCTTGTCCGTTGTATGGCTAGTGAAGATCTTCTCCCAATCTGTGGGCTTTCTATTGATCTTGCTAGCTATGTCCTTTGCCATGCAGAAGCTCTGCAACTTCATGCAATCCCATTTGCCCAACCTTTCTTTGATTTGTTGTGTTTCCAGGTCTCTATTAAGAAAATTTCGGCCTGCGCCAAGGAGACCTAGGGCTTCTCCTATTCCATCCTGTAATGTTTTCAGAGTGTCTTCATGACTCCTAGGTCTTTGATCCATTTGGAGTTGATTCTGATGCAGGGTGATTTATAAGGATCTAGCTTAATTTTCTACAAGCAGTTAACCAATTTTTCCAGTACCATTTACTGAAGAGGCTATCTTTCTTCCATTCTATTTTTTTAGCTCCCTTATCAAAGATTAGATGGCTATAGGTCTGTAGGTTCATTTCTGGGTTTTCAATTCTATTCCATTGGTCCTGAGGTCTGTTCTTGTGCCAATACCAAGCTGTTTTGATTAATATGGCTTTATAGTAGAGTTTGAAATTTGGTATTGATTTTCCTCCAGCAGTGTTCTTTCTTTTGAATTGCGTCTTCTATTTCCTTGAAGAATGACGTTGGAATATTGATAGGTATCACATTGAATTTGAAGACAGCCTTGGAATATATTGCCATTTTCACGATGTTAATCTTTCCAATCCAGGAGCATGGGAGGTTTTGCCATTTTCTACATTCTGTTTTGATTTCCTTTTTCAATTTTTTAAAGTTTTCATCATAGAGGTCCTTCACTTCTTTGGTTAAGTTAATTCCTAGGTATTTATTTTTTGTGGGGCTATTACAAATGGAGTTGTGTTCCTAATTTCAACCACACTATTCTCATTGTTGGCATACTGAAAAGCCATTGATTATTGAGGGTTAATTTTAAACCCTGCTAATTTGCAAAAGTTTTGAATCAGCTTGAGTAATTTGGTAGTGGAGTCTATGGGATTCTTTAAGTACAAGATCATGTCATCTGCAAAGAGAGAGAGTTTTATTTCTTCTTTCCCTATTTGGATCCGCTTTATGTTTGCATCTTGTCTTATTGCTGTAGCTAGACATTCTAATACTAGGTCGAAGAGAAGTGGAGATAGTGGACATCCTTGTCTTGTTCCTGAGTTAAGAGGAAATAACTTTAGTTTTTCACCATTAAGTATAATGCTGGCTGTAGGTTTGTCATATACAGCCTTTATTGTATTGAGGAATGTTCCATGGATTCCTAATTTTTCCAAAACCTTCATCATAGAGGAGTGTTGGGTCATGTCGAATGCTTTTTCTGCATCTATTGAGATAACCATGTGGTTCTTATTCTTGCTCCTGTTGGTGTGATGAATAATATTAATTTGTTTGCCTATATTGAACCAGCTTTGCATCCCTGAAATGAATCCTGTTTGATCATTGTGTATGATTTTTTGGATGAATTGTTGAAGTCGGTTGGCCAAAATTTTGTTGAGAAGTTTTGCATCAATGTTCATCAAAGAAATGGGTCTATAGTTCTCTTTCTTTGAAGAGACCCTTCCTGGTTTTGGGATGAGGGTTATGATGGCTTCATAGAATGTGTTCGGTAGTGAACTTTCTCTTTCAATTTCATTGAAGAGTTGGAGGACTATTGGTGGGAGCTCTGCTTTGAAGGCCTGGTCCTGGACTTTTCTTAGCTGGGAGGTCTCTTATTGCTGTTTCTATTTCAGTGCTTGATATGGGCCTGTAAAGATGGCTTAACTCATCTTGGTTTAGTTTTGGCATGTCAATAATTGCTAGGAAAAGGTACATTTATGACAAGTTCTCAAACTTATTAGCATAAAGTTTTGAGAAGTATTCCCTTAACATGTTCTGAATCTTGGTTGTTTCCATTGCGATGTTTCCATTCTCCTCTCTGAGTTTATTTATTTAGGTGTGTTCTCTTCTTTTTCTGATAGGATTTGCTAAGGGTTTCTTAATTTTGTTAATTTTTTCAAAGAACCAACTCTTTGTTTTCTTGATTCTTTTTATACTTTTTTGGATTGTAATTCATTTCATTCTGATTTAATTTTAATTATTTCTTTCCATCTAATGGATGGAGTTTATCTTACTGCTCTTTTTCAAGGAGGTTCAGATGTCTCATAAAATTGTAGGTTTCAGATCTCTCCAATTTGTTGATGTAGGTGTTCAGAGCTATAAACATGCCTCTGAGTACTGCCATAGCTGTGTCCCAGAGGAGCTGGTAATTTGTGTCCTCGTTTTGTTGAATAGCATGAACATTTGAATTTCCTTTCTAATCTCTTCCTTGACCCATTCGTGATTCAGCAGTGAGTTGTTCAGCCTCCATGTGACACCGGACTTTCTTTGGTGGCTTTTGGTGTTGAGTTCTAATTTTATTCCCTTGTGGTCAGTGAGAAAGCAAGGGATAACTTCAATGTTTCTGAATTTGGACAAGTTTGTTTTGTGGCCTAAAATATGGTCTATTTTAGAAAATGTTCCATGTGCTGCTGAGAAAAACGTGTATTCTGATGCTGCTGGGTAAAATATTCAGTAGATGTCTGTTAAATCTAGTTGATCTATGCAGTTGTTTAGATCTGTGGTTTCTCTGTTGAGTTTTTGCCAAGTTGATCTATCTAGTGGGGAGAGTGGTGTGTTAAAATCCCCAACCATTACTGTCTTTGGATTTATGTGGGACTTGAGGGAAAGTAGTGTTTCTTAGATAAATTTGGGTTCTCTGTTGTTTGCAGAACAGATATTTAGAATTATAATATCCTACTGAAGGAGAGATCCCTTAATTAGTATGTAGCAACCTTCTTTATCTCTTCTTACAAATTTTAATTTGAAGTCTATTTTATCTGGTATTAGGATTCCAACTCCCGCCTGTTTATAGGGGCCGTTTGCTTGGTAGATTTTGTTCCAATATTTAACATTGAAAATATGTTTGTTCTTACGGGCAAGATATGACTCCTTAACGCAGCAGATAGAAGGATCTTGTTTTATAATCCAACTAGACTCTCTATGTCGCTTAATTGGAGAGTTAATTCTGTTAATGTCAACAGATAGGACTGAGAGGTATTTGGGAGTTCCTGCCATGTTATCCACCTTCTTGGGCGCTGCAAAATCTGGGTCCTTCGTATGGTTCTTGGATTATCAGTTTGGGTGCAGTTTCTTGGTAGTTATTGTGGTCTTGTTGGTTTTCTACGTGTAGGATGTCTTTAAGAATCTTTTGTAGGGCTGGTTTGGTGGAGATGTATTGTTTCAATTTTTCTTTGCTATGGAAGGTTTTTATATTGCCTTCAGTTATGAAGGAGAGTTTAGCTGGGTACAGTATTCTTGGTTGATAGTTATTTGTTTATAAGGCATGGCATACATCATTCCAGGCTCTTCTTGCTTTGATTGTCTCTGCTGAGAAATCTGAGGTGATTCTAATTGGTTTCCCTTTATAGGTAATTATTCTTTTCTCCTTAACAGCTTTAAGGACCTTTTCCTTGGTCTGAATTGATCCTGTGTGGATTATAATGTGATTGTGGGATGTCCTATTCTGGTCTGGTCTATTTGGAGTTCTAAAAGCTTCTTGTATTTGAATAGGCCTATCTTTTGCATGCTTGGAAAGTTCTCCGCTAGGATCCTGTTAAACAAATTTCCTAGACCATTAACTTCTGCTTCTAGGTGCTCCCTGCGCCCATTTTCCTTAGATTAGGCCTTCTTAGGTGTCTTCCAAATGTTGGATAGATCTCTCATATTTCTTGGATTTGTCTTGGATGGTTGTATGTTCTTTCTCTATAATGTCTTAGCTGTCTTTGATCCCCGAGATGTGATCTTCTGCATGTTCTAACCTGGTGTCAAGACTTTCTACTTTGTTTTTTATTTCTTTTCCTTCTAGTTGGTCAGTTTTGATGGCTTCAAATTCTTTGTTGACGCTTTGTTTTAGATCTTGTATGAACTTCTTTACTTCCTTACTATATATTAATGGGCTACGATCCACAAAGAAACATTTGGTAAACCAGAAATTACTAGGTTTAGTAAGAGATGAAGGTAAAAAATAAGAATAGAGTGATGTGGGAAGGCACAGGGTGTGTTAACTAAGTCATAATCTTAAAGCAGGAAATAGGTTGGATAGGATGAAAGTAGACAGAGAGAAAAAAAAGAAGAAAGAGAAAGGGAACAAAAAGATGCGAGAAAAAATAGAAAGGTAAAAATTAGAAATATTTTACAGGTTTCGAAAACACACTATTCAGAGAAGAACATGAATATAATGAGAGAAGGGGAGGGATATAAAGGAGATGTGAAAAACTTAAAAATATTTAAAATATTATATAGGTATAAAGAGGTAGTACTGCTATTATGGAATTTAAGTCTCAGAGGTTTTGAATTGAGTAATAAATTTGTGGATTAAGTGTGTACAGAATGGGGGATAAGGTCTAATAATCAACTATGGGTTTATCTGATGATGTGCAGAACAGCAATTAAGTCACATAAATAACAAAAGAGAAGAAAAGGTGAAAAGGATAAGAATGAAAGAAAAAGAGATCAGAAGTTCAGTACAGCTAAACAAAAAACAAAACAAAACAAAACAAAAAAACAAAAAAAAGAGAAGAAAAACGCACACACACTTATACCCCTAAAATAAAATTCTAAGAGGAAAAAAATTACTAGAAAACAATTTTTTCAAATAGGTAAAAATTAAAGATTAAAATAAATGTTTAGAAAAAAAATTTTTATAAAAGGTACAACAACAACAAAAAAGTTCTTTGATTTTTTTGGGAGGGGTGGGAAAAATCCTTTGTCTCCCTTATGTCCGTAACCAGCCTCTTGTTGGAGTCTCTGGTCTGCTTGTGTTCCTGTGGCTTGGTTGGTTACTTAAGTCAGTTTCTTTGAACAGGCAGAAAAATGCTCTGCGATCCTCCTCCAGGTTAGTTCAATGGGAGGAGATGGCTTTTTCCTGGAGTTTGGAAATGCTGTGATTAGGCTAGGTTCTGGGTAGAGTTGAGGCCTTTCAGCAAACAGTAGCTTTTCCCAGGGGCTCATTTGTGAGAAACTCACAGAGCCCAACCTGGTGCCACTCTCAGTGTTTATGTTTACTGAATTACAGTTGATTGTTGAGGCTGCTAAAGGGAGGAGGAGCCTCTGGGTCTGATTACCTGGTGAAGAAAGCCACTCCTGGTGCTGGCACCCGAGCTGGGTGACTTTTTCCTGGGTGTAGCTGAGTCTGGCAGGTCAGGTTAGGCTCTTGTGACTTGCTAGATGACACTAGATTTATTCCCGGGCTTAAATTGGAGTTAGCAGCTCCGCCGAGTTTTGTCAGTATCCAATATGGAGATCTCCGGTACTGGGAGGGGGGAGGGGTGGCCTTCCCTCCTCTGCTCCCTGAGAAGGAGTCAGGAAGTCAGTCTTCTACTCATGCCAGGTCTTGGTTCCTGGGTCATCTCTGGTCTGGGAACTGCAGGATGAAGATGTCCGCTCCTTGTCTGTTCTTGCTGGTGTTGAGTGGAATTCACTGGTCCGCTGTGTCTGACTCCTTCCTCCTGGACTATCTGTGATTCAGGTATGGCGTCTGCAGTAGCCGCCGTCACCCTGTCGTTGCCGCGGTGGCTGCTGGCAAGTGCTCAGGGCTTTCTCCTTTCCTGTATTTTCTCTCTCTGGCCTAGCTCTCTGTCCTGTGATGGCACACTTGGTGTGATTCTCTGTCTTAGGACTCTTCACTGGAACTCTAAAACTGCTTTCTATGCAAGAGCTTGTTTAGCCTCCAGCTTCTCCTCCGCCATCTTCCCAGAACTCATGATAAACCTACTCACTTTTCTTGGTGGTATTGTGTTCTTATAAATAAAATCATTTACTTCCACATAACCCAGTATGATTAATTCAAATAACATTCTCCTATAGGTAGTATTCAATAACCAATGTTTCCAATAATTTATTAAGAGTATGTCCTTCAGTACAGCTGTGAACACATGGCACAATTTACATAATACCACTTATATTTCTGTAGTTACCATTAAAGGACCCAGGCCATAGAGCCAGGAGTTAAAATTTATTTTTATTTCTGCATGAAACAACTTGTGACTTTATACCAACAAACTGAATTTGACTCTTTCCTTATGCGTAAGCTAAAGTGGAAAATGTAAGGACTCTTTACTTTTTTTCTTGCTCTAGAAGTCAACAAATATTCTTCAATATTTCTGGTAGATTACATCAATTTACAGATGAGAAATGTAAGGCCAACAGTCAATGTAGTGAGTAGCTTCATAGAATGTGTTCGGTAGTGAACTTTCTCTTTCAATTTCATAGAAGACATGGAGGAGTATTCGTGTGAGCTCTGCTTTGAAGGCCTTGTAGAATTCCTCTGTAAAACCATCTGGTCCTGGACTTTTCTTAGCTGAGAGGTCTGTTATTGCTGTTTGTATTTCAATACTTGATATGGGCCTGTTAAGATGGTTTCATCTTGGTTTAGTTTTGGCATGTCAATATTTGCTAGGAAAAGGTCCATTTTTGACAAGTTCTCAAACTTGTTACCATAAAGTTTTGAGAAGTATTCCCTTATAATATTCTGAACCTTGGTTGTTTCCGTGGTGATATTTCCATTCTCCTCTCTGAGTTTATTTATTTGTGTTGGTTCTCTTTTTTTTCTTATAAGATTTGCTAAGGGTCTGTCAATTTTGTTAATTTTTTCAAAGAATGAACTCTTTGTTTTGTTGATTCTTTCTATAGTTTTTTTGGATTCTAATTCATTTAATTGATTTAATTTTAATTATATCTTTCCATCTACTGGATTGGAGTTTATCTTGCTGCTCTTTTTCAAGGAGGTTCAGATGTGTCATTAAATTGTAGGTTTCAGATCTCCCCAATTTGTTGATGTAGAAGTTCAGAGCTATAAACTTGCCTTTGAGTACTGCCTTAGCTGTGTCCCAGAGGAGCTGGAAATTTGTGTGCTCATATTTGTTGAATAGCATGAACATTTGAATTTCCTTTCTAATCTCTTCCATGACCCACTCATGATTCAGCAGTGTGTTGTTCAGCCTCCATGTATTACTGGACTTCTTTGGTGGCTCTTGGTGTTGAGTTCTAATTTTATTCCCTTGTGGTCAGAGAGAAAGCAAGGGATAACTTCAATGTTTCTGAATTTGGACAAGTTTGCTTTGTGGCATAAAATGTGGTCTATTTTAGAAAATGTTCCATGTGCTGCTGAGAAAAACCTGTATTCTGATGCTACTGGGTAAAATATTCGGTAGATGTCTGTTAAATCTAGATGATCTATGCAGCTGTTTAGATCTGCGGTTTCTTTTGAGTTTTTGCCCAGTTGATCTCTATAGTGGGGGGAGTGGTGTGTTAAAATCCCCAACAATTAATGTCTTTGGATCAATGTGGGATTTGAGGGAAAGTAGTGTTTCTTGGATAAATTTGGTTCCTCCATTGTTTGGCGAATAGATATTTAGAATGGTAATATCCTCCTGAAGGAGAGATCCCTTAATTAGTATGTAGCGACCTTCTTTACCTCTTTTCATGAATTTTAATTTGAAGTCTATTTTATCTGATATTAGCATTGCAACTCCGGCCTGTTTATGGGGGCCGTTTGCTTGGTAGTTTTTGCTCCAGTCTTTAACATTGAAAATTGTTTGTTTTTACGAGCAAGATGTGACTCCTGAGTGCAGCAGATAGAAAGATCTTGTTTTTTAATCCAACTAGACAGTCTATGTCGCTTATTTGGAGAGTTAATCCATTAATGTTGATAGATAGGATTGAGTGGTATTTGGGAGTTCCTGCCATGTTATCCACCTTCTTGGGGGCTGTGAAAATTGGATCCTTCCTATGGATCTTGGAATTTTATTTTGGGTGCAGTTTCTTCTCCTTTATTGTGGTCTAGTTGGTTTTCTATGTGTAGGACAACTTTAAAAATGTTTTGTAGGGATGGTTTGGTGGAGATGTATTGTTTCAATTTTTCTTTGCTATGGAAGGTTTTATTTGGCCTTCAGTTATGAAAGAGAGTTTAGCTGGGTACAGTATTCTTGGTTCATAGTTATTTGTATTTAGGGCTTGGCATATATCATTCCAGGTTCTTCTTGCTTTGATTGTCTCTGCTGAGAAATCTGAAGTGATTCTAATTGGTTTCCCTTTATAGGTGATTAATCTTTTCTCCTTGACAGCTTTAAGGATCTTTTCCTTGGTCTAAGTTGATCCTTTGAGGATTATAATGGGACAGTGGGATGTCCTATTGTGGTCTGGTCTATTTGGAGTTCTAAAAGATTCTTGTATCTGAATAGGCCTATCTTTTTACATGTTTGGGAAGTTCTCTGCTAGGATCCTGTTAAACAAATTTCCTAGACCATTAACTTCTGTTTCTAGGTGCTCCTCTACACCCATTATCCTTAGATTAAGCATTCTGATCATGTCTTCCAAGTGTTGGATAGTTCTGTAATAATTCTTGGACTTGTCTTGCATGGTTGTATGTTCTTTTTCTATAATATCTAGGCCGTCTTTAATCCCTGAATTTCGATCTTCTACACAGTCTAACCTGCTGTGAAGAATTTTACTTTGTTTTTTATTTCTTTTGCTTCTAATTGGTCAGCTTTGATTGATCAAATTCTTTGTTGAAGCTTTGTTTTAGATCTTGTATGAACTTCTTTACTTGCTTAATTTTGTGTTCAGTATTTATTCTCAAATCACTTAGTTGATTTGTTATGGCTTCCTTGGACTCCCAGTCCTTCTGTTGGGTTCCTTTCAGCAATCCCTTTGTGTTCTCCCTGAATTCCTTCAGCTCTTTGTTAATGGATTCCATCAATGCCTTTAGTGATCTTTGTGTATTCTCATCCTGCTCTCTCAATTCCTGTATTACTCTTTCCTTACGTTCCTCCCAGTCCCATTCCTGCCATTCCTGTAGTTCTCTTAGAGTATTCACAGCCTCTTAACGCCATTCCTGCCTTTCTCTTTGAATAATTCTGAAGCTGCTCACACAAATCCTGTATCAGTTTTTGAGCAGCTTCCTCATGCTCATGATATTCCTGTATAAACCTTTAGATTGCCTCCTCTCTCTCCCTATCACGCTCATACAGAATCCTTTGTAGGTTTTCAATCTTTTACTGCATTGACTTTTGTTTGCCTCCTCTCTCTCCCTATCATGCTCACACAGAGTCCTTTGTATGTTTTCAATCTTTTCATTCATCATGTTTGCCAGCAGTGTTTGTAGAGCTGTTTGGGAACGCTCCTCTGGATTATTCATTATCTGTTCTGTTTCCTGATTATCATGAGTGGGAATTGCGATACTCGTACTTGCAATTTTGCTTGTGTTTTTTCAGCTTACTCTGCCCATTTGGGATGAAAATTAAACCAGTTTTGTGCTAGAACTCTATTTTAATGCAAGCATCAACCAAAGTCTGAATTTGCACAGTCAATAGTCTGCAGATGCAATCTAGTTCAACAGATACATCTATTCAACATCAAACAACTATATATTAATGGGCTACGAGCCCCAAAGTAGAATTTGGAAAACCAGAAATTATTAGGGTTAGGGAGAGGTGTGGGTAAAAAAATATGAAAAAGTGATGTGGGAAGGCACAGGGATAGTTAACTTAACTAAGTCATAATCTCAAAGCAGAAAATAGGTTGGATAGGATGAGCGTAGAGAGAGAAAAAAAAGAAGAAAGAGAAAGGGAAAAGAAAAGAGACCAGAAAAAATAGAAAAGTAAAAATTAATAATATTATGCAGAAACGAAAACAAACTATTCAGAGAAGAACATGAATATAATGAGAGGAAGGGAGGAATATAATGTAGATGTGAAAAACTTAAAAATAAAAATACTTAAAATATTATATAGGTATAAAGAGGTAGTACTGCTATTAAGGAATTTAAGTCTTAGAGGTTTTGAATTGAGTAATAAATTTGTGGATTAAGTGTGTACACAATGGGGGATAGAGTTTAATAGTCAACTATGGGTTTATCTGAGGATATGCAGGACAATTAAGTTACATAAAGAAGAACGAAAGAGAGGAAAAGGTGAAAAGGATAAGAAAGGAAGAAATAAGATCAGAAGTTAAGTAGAGCTAAACAAAAAACAAAAAGAAATTTTTAAAAAAAAAAAAGAAAGAAAAACGCAAGCAACACAGGTATCCCTAAAATAAAAATTATAAGATGAAAAAAAAGTTACTAGAAAACAATTTTTTTCCAAAAAGTAAAAATTAAAAAAAAAGTTTTTGAGAAGAAAAAAAGATTTATAAAACATACCAAAAAAAAAAGAAGAAAAAAAATTCTTTCATTTTTTGGGGAGGGGTGGGCAAAATCCCTTTTGTCTGTAACCAGCCTCTTGTTGGAGTCTCTGTTCTGCTTGTGGTCCTGTGGCTTGGTTGATTTCTTAAGTCAGTTTGTTTGAACAGGGAGAAAAATCCTCTGCTTTTCCCAGGATTTTGCGATACTCCTCCCAGGCTAGTTCAATGGGAGTAGGATCTGCTTTGAGTATCACAAAAGAGGGAGATGGCTTTTTCCTCAAATTTGGAGATGCTGTCATCAGGCTAGATTCTGGGTAGTGTTGAGGCCTTTCATCAAACAGTAGCTTTTACTGGGGGCTAGTTTGTTAGAAACTCACAGAGCCCAGCCTGGAGCCATTCTTAGGGTTTCTGTTTACTGAATTTCAATTGATTGTCGAGGCTGCTAAAGTTAAGGGCAGCCTTTGGCTCTGATTACCCGGTGAAGAAAGCCACTCCTGGGGCTGGTGCCCGAGCTGAGTGAATTTTCCCTGGATGTAGCTGAGTATGGCAGGTCGGCTTAGGTTCTTATACCTGCTAAATGACTCTAATTTTATTCCAAGGCCTTATTGGAGCTAACAACTCCACCAAGCTTTGTCGGTATGCAAGATGGAGATCTCCAGTACTGGGGGGGTGGAGAGGTGGCCTTCCCTTCTTTGCTCCCTGAGGAGGAGTGAGGACGTCAGGCTTCTACTCATGCCAAGTCTTGGTTCCTGGGTCGTCTCTGCTCTGAGAACTGCAGGATGAAGATATACACTCCTTGTTGGTTCTTGCTGGTGTTGAGTAGAATCCGCTCGCCTGCAGTGTCTGGTTCCTTGGTCTTGGGCTCTCTGTGATTCAAGTATGGTGGGTTTGGCCACCGCTGTCACTGCTGCCGCGGTGGCGATGGCGGCTGCTGGCAAAAGCTCTTATCTCTCTCCTTGCCTGGATTTTCCTTCTCTGGCCTAACTCTCTGTCCTGTGATGGCACACTTTGTGTGATTCTCTGGCTTAGGACTGTTCACTGGAACTCTAAAACTGCTTTCTATGCGACAGCTTGTTTAGCTTCCAGCTTCTCCTCCACCATCTTCCGAGCCTTTCACTTCTAATATCACTGTTTGTCTCAAAATGCTTTAAATTCTACACCCTCTAAGGTGGGCATAGGGTTATACTGTGGAAATTTTCTCCTTAGAGAGTGAGTATTACCCTATTGTTTAACATAGAAAAAGTACCTTGATACAGACACTGGGTGTGTGCAAACAAGAAGTGGTAGTTGAACAATGTTATTAGTAGTTTATAAAGATGAAATTGAATAGAGCAACTATGAACTCAAAAGGAATGTGCAAAAAAGACAAAGGCACAAAGTAGAATGTGTCAAGGAAATGCTGAAGTATAATTTCAAATTACGTACTCAAGTTTGAGGGTGTGTTCAAAGTACAGCTTCAGACAATGCAGTTGGATATCTTGGGCGGAAAACTGCTTTAAACTATTTTGGGATAACTCTACCAGTAGAAGTCCCTAACTCTGACTCTAATCACATCACAACATCATCAACTTAGGGACTATTTTCCAAGTGCAAAGTGCGAAAAAGAGGGCTCATCACAGTTAGTGTTCTGGTTGAAGTAATGGCATCACATAACTTTTCTTATAAGTCTTCATTTATTTTGGAGCTTTAAAGTAGGAAAAAGCCAAGTAAATATTTTGCATGTATCTAAATTAAGTGGGGCACATTATATTGGTCTCTTTTCAACTGGGAAGTTATAGATTATGTCTTTTTATACTCTAACTTGAAACAATGGTCTCTTGTCAGTTATTTCTTCTCTTCATCTTCTTTTGCCCTTCCACTTACATAATTTTTATTTAAAGAGACTTAATTGAGCTTGCATTTCTAAATTCATCAAAATTATCTGAATTTCTTCATATTTCTGGAAGCCTCCTAAAGCTTTCTCATGGTAATATTTTGTCACTACCATTTTTATCCTATATGATGTCTTCCTGCCTAACTCAGTGCAAGAAATACATTAGACTTATCCAGGTATCTCAACACTTGTACCACCATAAAAACTATCTTACTTAGAAATCGTGATTTTAGTATATCTGGGGAGGTGGCATCTGTCATTTTCTTTTTGGGTCCAGTCGTGGGGCCTGAACCCTGGGCCTGGGCGCTGTCCCTCAGCTCTTCAGCTCAAGGACAGCGCTCTACCACTTGAGCCACAGGGCCACTTCTGGCCTTTTCCTTTTTGCTTATGTGGTGCTGAGGAATCGAACCCAGGGCCTCATGCATGCAAGGCAAGCGCTCTACCACTGAGCCACCTTCCCAGCCCCTTGCATCTGTCATTTTTGAATGACCCTAATGATACTTACATGCAATCATGATTTAAACCAATATGCCACTCAGAAGATGAACAAATCCATTAAACACACACACAGTGGAATTCTAAGCTACCAATTCATAAGCAAATGGAAAGACTTGAAAAAATCCTACTAAGAAAAATAAGCAAGACACAAAGAAACAGATTCCATGGTTTTTCTCATGTGTAATAATTAAGTAATGTCTAAGGTAGTCCTAGGGATGAGCAGAATGGCACAATAGCTATGTATAAATATACATATAAGAGGATGCTGAGCAAAATGAACTCCTAGACATGGAACCAGAGGTGTTTCTTTGTGGTTGTTGTTTTTATTGTACTATGTGATTTCTTTTTTCTTTTGTGTTTTCCCCTATGGTTTATTCCCTGCTGTATTTGATTTCAGTATCCTGTGTATTATGTACACATGTATCTTAATTTGGCAAGGGAAGAGGAACAACAAAATGGCGAGACAAAGGACAAAGGGCAAACCAATGCAACAGCAATACTCACAAGACAACATGTAGGATATTCACATTACAACTTGTGAGGGGTATTGGGGTGAAGTGAAAGTGTGAGAAAAATGAGGGATGGCATAAAAAGTTCGACTTGTTAGATATTCACTACTTTACAATTACTGCAACCCCTTCTATATATCACCTTGACAATAAAATTAAATTTAAAAATAAGCTACCTAAAATATAATTTCACTGTATTTCTATAGTAAATGATATTCTATATGTATTACATTTTTAAAAAATGAACAATATTTGGCTTCTCATTTGAATTAATTGCCCCTTTCTTTTTCAGAGGGTCATCAACTTGAATGTAATCAAACTATACAAAATTCTCAGAATATACTTGCCATTATTTAAAAAAATATTTTAGTATTGTCTCATACTAAATAGAAAATCAATTCTCTGGAAACTCCTAATTTTTAAAACTGAATATTTATTAAGAGGACAGAATATATGTGTTCTACTAACTACTCATTTTCAAATTCTGAGCATGCCATACCAGAGACATTTAAAACAGTGCCTGTACGCATTTTATTTAATTCTTCAATAGACACAGTTTCCAATGGGGAATTACATATTTAAAGGTCAACAGAGAAACTAGCCACATTCTGGTAGAAGATAAAACCATGAAGTACCTATAATAATTAATTTCTCTAGAGTAAACATTTTTTCATCATAGTAAGCTATTATTTCAATGACAATCAATCCCAACATTTTATGCAGTAAAGTCATTCTAGCCCAACAGTTTACACTTTGTAAGCTGCACCTGAAAATTCCCTAAATTCACAGCATGACTAGCTTATCTCTATTGTGAAAAAAATTCTACACTTCTGCTAATATTATGCCTTTTCTATTGTGGAAAGAACACTACACTAAACTTTGCTGCATCGTTTTCCCTCAAGTGGTATTCTTCAGATCAGAAAACTTGAAAATATTATTTATACATATCTTTTAGTCTACCATAGATATTCAGGAGGCAAAGATCTGTATATTTTGGTTCAAAGCCCACCCAGGCAGGAAGGTTCCTTAGATTCTTATCTCCAATAAACTGCTCAGGAAGAGCCAGACACAAGTAACACTGAGGTTCAACTGGTAGAGCAGTATCCTTGAGCAAAAAACAGGCTCAGGGACAGTGCCCAGGCCCAGACGTCAAGCCCTAGGACAAACAAAACAACAAAAACAAAATGAAAACAAACCCCAAACCTAGCATTTTTCTCATTGTATACATAGATATATAAATAAGGAAATTTCTTCCTATGTTATGTACAGGTAGAAGAAAAAAGATTTCAAACAATAACTCTCTTCATACCATGTTACACCAAACTCTCAAAACATTGCTCTTTTTCTAAATTTATAAATTAATAGCTTCCATTTATTCTCAACTCTTTCTAGATTATTCACATTATCATGTTATACATGAACTGTTGGAATTAACTATTAACTAAGTCCTAATTACAACTCTCTTGAAAGAATATTCTAGACAAATAAAACGTCAAAATCATTTGTGAATTTCTAAATTAAAACTTCTACTTAAAAAGTATTTTGTAGTATCCTATAGAATATGAAATTACAAGCAAAAGATACTTATTTCAAATCTAAATTCTAATTTAGTAAGGTCTACAAAGTCCTACACTAGATAACTTTGCTGTTTCTCCTCGCTTAAGCTTTTGTAATCCTTCATTATTTCTTTGGAATCCAACAGAACGATGATAAAGTTTTCAAATATTTGTTTCGGAATCCTGACATATTTTGTATCTAGAAGTATTCTGTAATGAAGAGAACATTTAAAACATGACTGAGGATGATATATGAGTTGCATTTCAATAAGAAACTTGACTTCTCAAAACATAATGACAAAATTAGCCCAAAATTCCAACTGTGAATTCCTTTCTTGTTCTTTGGTTGGTTTTACGGAGGCAAAATTATACTACCTAGTCCAGGGAAGGTATTACTATTTAATCCACTCTCTAATCTCCTGTATTAGTCTGAGTGCTAGAATTCCAGACTTCTATCACATTGCCCTGCCATATTTTCTTGGCTTATTAAATCGAGAAACATACTAGTAATTCTGAACTTCTCCAATGATCTTATCCACGACTGACTGCTCAAACTGTTCTAACATTTGACACAGGATATGAACATTTTCAGATGCACCTGCAGGGGTCTCTGATTCATTCTTCCATGGATCCAATCCATTTAATAATTATTACTTGACTCTTTTACTATCTATGTAATAGTCTCAATCTTTTGGGGGAAAAGTTCACTTGACGACTTTCTAATATTAAAAATTATCACTTGATTCTAGTCTTACTCAGGACATATTTTCTATTATTTTCTAACTTTTCTACACATTGTGAGAGTTGTTTCATATGTGTGTTTGCACATATAAGTGCTTCTGTGCGTATGTAAATGTTTGTATGTATGTATGCAAAAACTTCAGGCTATTATTCAGCACTATTGCTCATAACTAGTATCCCATCACTTGAGCCATTCGTCCAATGCAGCTTTTGGCTGGTTAATTATAGGTAGTGTTGCAAAGACTGTTCTGCTGAGGCTGGATGCAAACTGAACTTTCCAGACTCTTTTACATTCTTAGTTTTTATTTTTTCCAGGAGTATGGTTTTAAACTACAAACATTTTTGTGAATGTAAAGTCTAACCTGTAGCCTAGATTTTAACTCAAGAATTCATACAAAGATAGATGAACACACACATTACATATCCTGAGTGTACATTGCTAGAAATGTGATCTTAAGCCTGGTACTGGTGGCTCAAACCTATCATCCTAGTTACTCAGGAGGTTGAGATCTGAGGATTGCAGTTCAGATCAAGCACCAGTAAGAAAGTTTTCTGAGGCACTTATCTCCAATTAACCACCAGAAAACTGGAATTGGCACTGTGGCTCAAATGGTAGAGCTCTAGCCTTGAGCTGAAGAGGGGAAGGACATTGCCTAGGCCCAGAGTTCAAAACCCACAACAATTAAAAAAAAAACAAAAAAAAAGAAAAATAAATGTGATCTTATCCACCAGTTCATTGCTGCTATATTTCCTGCTCTCTCAACATGGCCTTTTTTTCCAGTTGTCTATGCTCTTATATCTGACTTGTTTTGGAACCAGAATTACTCTTCTCTTCTACTTTTTACAAATTTGCATGATTAGCTACCATGATTTAGATCTAGTAGAAAAGAAGTTTGGCCTCATCCTTCATGTTCCACTTAGTAGTAAAGCTTTCCCTATATAACTCCCATAAATCTACATACTGGCCTTGGATTTATTGTTTCAAAGTTGTCTTATTTGAAGAGTCTTCTATAGTGTATTGAACCATTATACTTAAGCACAAAACTTCTTTTTCTCTAATTATTCGTATTGTTTCTCCTACTTCTAACTTATGTACACTTGGGAAATAATGCACAACACACACACTCACAAAAAAATGTTTCTGAGAACATTCTTCCCACATAAAATTGGTCTTAATTACAGAGCACTTAGGAAATTTTGAACTTAAAGTATTCCAGGATTTTTTTCATGTTTTTTTATTGTAAAAATGGTTTAAAGAGGGGTTAGAGTTACATAAGAAAGTTAATGAGTACATTATCTATCAAGCGTTGTTACCTCCTCTTTTGTATTTCTCCTACAATCCTTTTCCTCCCCACCAACCCAACTCCCTTCTCCCCTCCTCAAGTTGTAAAGCGAATTTTCTACATAGTGCCTTGTACAGCTCATTGTTACAATAGGTCATACTGTATAATTGTTTAAGCATTTTGTTATTTCCCTTCCCCTCCCCGCATTATAAAAATGTATATGCAAGATGCAAGTCGCTGACAATAAATAAAGTGAAAACAGGGGTTATATACCATGGAAGAAGAAAATAGAAGAGAAACAAAAAAATCGCATACTACATGTTAGATACATTAAAAAAATAGCAAGGAAAAGCAAGTTGTGTCCCTATCTTGGGTTCCATTTCACTTACCATCATCTTATATGGCCATATGTACATGAATAAGGTTTTATAAGCCATGCAAATTCCATATTTTCTCGCTATGAAGTTATCTCTGAAACACATGTTACCTCATGTCCAAAGATATACTTGTGCTATTTCAGTGAAGCCAGAAAACATTCATTTTACCTAGAGCAGCACCATGGATTGTTACTGGAAGTAAGTGGAAGGAACTGTTATTGCAAGTGGAAACTGATTCCAAGAGAGGAATTGAACATAGAAAAATGACAAATTTCAAGGTAATTTGTGCTGTCCTTTTTACGGTACAAGAAAAGAATCCAAGGTCTGAAAGAAACTCTGTCCCTGACTTTTTCAAGTTTGTCCTTTACTTATATAAAACTTGTCTGTAAACTTCTAGTTGAGAGTATAACAAAAGTTAACAATATGCCATGTGAAGGCCAGCATAAAATATAAGGCAATAACTTTGTTTTAAAAGTGTTCTCCTGCAAAGAAACAAAGATATGGGGGTTTTAAAGAGACTTATGCACGGATATTTCACTCCTGAGATGATTCTCCTGTTGCAGGAGTCAGTTACCCAATTCTTTAGTCTCGTCCTGAGTTCTCCATAGCAATAAGGATTCCAAAAAGCAGGATCCAGTGAGTACGATCAGCAAAAGGAGCCTCTTCTCAAACCAATGCTTTAAGTATGGTCACAAAGAAACAGGTGGTTTTTTTCATTTGCTTGTTTGTTTGTTTAGTTTGTGCTGGTTTTGGGGCTTGAACCTAGAGGGTGGAACCTGTCCCAGTACAGTTGTCTTTCCTGCCCACCTGCCCCCAAAGCTAGTACTCTATTGCTTGAGCAATAAAAAATAAAAATAAAAAAGCCACTTCTGGCTTTTTTAGTGTTTAATTACAGATAAGAGTTAGACAGACTCTCCTGCCTGGGTTGGCTTTGAACTGAGATAGTAATAAATCCAAGTGACTTCAACTGTACGGACTTCTCTTTTTTTAATTTTTATTTATTTTTTATTGTGAAAATACTGTGCAGAGGGGTTACAATTACATGGGCAAGATAATGAGTACATTTCTTATCAAGCATTGTAGCCTCCTCCTTTGTTTCGCCTTGGATTTCTCTTTTGAACTAAGAAATATTAGATGAAGTTTATTATAAATCTAATATTTGACAATTTTTAAAAGAAGAGAATATGTCCAGCAAAGAAACCATAACTTAAATAACTCAACAAAAGTAGGTGCACTGAATCATTTTGGAATAATTTTTTTCTAACTGGGAAGATTACTATTGACTTTGTCGTTCTTTTTGGGGAAAATTAAAGTCATATTTGCCCTTTTTTGTTGGTCATGGGTCTTTAAGTCTGATACTAGACCCTCTCCTTCAATTCTTCAGCTCAAGTTGAGCACTCTGCCACTTTTGGTACAGTACCACTTCTGGGTTTCATGTGATTAATTAAAGATCATGGACCTTCCTGACCAGGCTGGTTTTGAACCACAATCCTGTGGTCTCAATTTTCTGAGTAGCTAGGATAACAGGTGTGAGCCACCAGCATCCGTCTTATATTTGCATTTATGTGCACTTATTGACACTATGTAGACAAAGAATGGAAATTTGAATCAAATGATGACATTGCAACTTTTTAGAAAAATCGAGGTAGCAATAAATTTATCCCCCTTTTTCATGTTGTTACATTAATGATTCATGTGTTATGGGACTCTTACATTAGCATCTTCTTCTGTCTGTATTTGTCGACTTAATATCAGAAATTGTTCATAGAGAAATATAAAAGACTGAGATTTTTAGAAAGCAAAGGAGTTCAGGTATGAAAGTACAGCATAGAAGGATATACAACTTATCACACAGAGATAAAGAATTAGCCTAATTACTAGAATGCTAAAGGCAATGAGGAATAAGCCTAGTTGATGACTAGTTCTTTAATAACCAGAAATGGTTCCCTAGAACATTTTGTGGTATAACTTAGTTATTACCATTTATTCCTTCCATCTGGAGTTATTCCTTCTCTTCTGTAAAAACTATAATTAGCCTCTGCCTTTTTGGTGCCATGACTTATCAAAAAGATTCCCAAATCTCACTTATACTAGCCTTCTGATTGTGATTAGCAGTGACCACTCAAAAACCTGGAATCTTTGAATTTCCAGAATTAATCTTCACCTGACATCTAAGCACATTCCTGGCATTAATTGCCGTGACTTGATGAACAAAAGTTTTTGTTTTTTTTCAATATTGTATACTAATATAGGTAAAGTACATGAATTAGGGACTATTGTCAGGTATGAGTATGAAGGAGCAATTATATATTCCAAGTATGAGTTGTTTATTTTCCATTTACTAACTAAATATTTGTTGTTGTTGTTGTTGTTGTTGTTGTTTTGCCAGTCCTGGAGCTTCAACTCAGGGATAGGGAATTATTCTTCAGCTATTTTTGTTGTTGTTGTTCAAGGCTAACCCTCTACCACTTTGAGACACAGCACTATTTCCAGTGATTCTTTGTCTGTTTATGTGGTACTGAAGAATCGAACCGAAGTTTTCATGCATGCTAATCAATCACCGTACTGTGAAGCCACATTCCCAGAGCCCTAAATGACTTTCTTAAGATTGGCATTACTTTTTCATTCCGTAACTACGTATCATAATTTTAGCCAGAAATTTTTGCTAGAAAAGGACATTGAACACAATATTGAGTCCAGTAAGGCTAGATGGACAATGAATAACCGTCACGATCTAGCCAGAGCACAGAGGGGTTTACCTCATGGAGCTGGAAAAACAGACTGAGCAAGACAACTCCTGACCCACAGCCCACCTCCAGAATGAGAAGGTCACATTGGTTCCAGCCACATGGGGATGCTGGGCCACCTCCTCTAGCACCCATTAAATAAGTTCTTCAGAGAGAGAGAGAGAGAGAGTCAGAATTACACTTAAGCCAAGTGCTGGTACCTAAATACACAGGGGGCTGAGATATGAGGACCATGGTTTATAGGCAGCCTGGGCAGGAAAATCTGTGAGACTCTTATCTCCAAAGAATCACCAGAAAACCAGAAGTGGTGCTGTGACTCAAATGGTAGAGCGCTAGCCTTGAGCTGAGGAGCTTGGGGACAGTGCCCAGGCCCAGAGTTCAAACCCTACGACTGACAAAAAGTGGACTTAGCACCACAAGAAGTGGACTGAATAGCACCCATTGTCTTAGGGAGCATGGCAGAAAAGTCAGGCTGAGCTTCCTCTCAGCTCTCTTATTTTATTTTTTGGTTTTTTTTTATTATGAAAGTGATTTTCCAAGGGGTGGGTTACAGTTACATGAGTAAAAGTACTTTTTTTTACAGTGTTACCACTTCCTCATTTTTTCCTGCTTCCCCCAACCCTGATATCCCCTTTCCCCAAAGTTGTAAAGTTCATTTCTAACATAGTGCTTAGTGTATATCACTGTTGCTTTGGTTAATCTTTGTCCGACTATTTCTGTGATTTCCCTTCCCTTCCCCAAATCAGATAAACTTATGTATAAGACAAAAGGTACAGAAATCAAAAACAATGACTACAGGGAATAATCCAAAGAGGAAAAAGTAAATCGAAATAACTAAAAGCAGTTCTCTATACAATCATCTTGTATCCATTTCTTGGAGCTCATTTCAATAAGCATCATTTTCTATGGTGACATACATATAACTATTGAGCTGTTGTGATCTTTTATAGGAATATCCTAAACATATTCTAGTTTTTTTAAATGAGAGAAAACATGTATCCTATAATTCTTTGGATGTGGCTTGTTTGATGTATTATGTTTTCCAAGTCTTTCCATTTCCTTACAAATGGGACAATGTCATTCTTTCTGATGGAAGCATAGAATTTTGTTGTGAATATCTATGACATTTTCTTGATTGATTCATCTACTGAGGGGCATCTGTGTTGGTTCCATATCTTAGCTATGGTAAACACTGCTACAATTGACATAGTTGTGATGGTAACTTCAGTATGGCCTTGTCTGTGGTCATTTGGGTAATTGTCCAGGAGTGGGATTGCTGGGTTATAGGGGAGATCTTCTGAGGAACCTGTATACTTCTTTATGGAGTATTTGAACAAGTTTACTTTTCAACCCATTTTGTAGTAACATTCCTGTTTGGCTATATTCCCACCAGACCAGCCTCTGTTATTGTTAGTTTTCTTCATAATGGTCATCAAACTGGGGGGAGGTGGAATCTCAATGTTGCTTTTATTTGTATTTCTATGGCCAGAAATGTTGCATATTTCTTCATGTTTCAATTGGCCATTCATATTTCTTCTTCAGAGAGGTCTCCCTTTAAAACTTTAGCCCACTTATTAAGAGGGTTGTTTCTTTGAAGATTTGTTTTTGGGGGGAGTTAACTGCTAGGGCTCTAAATATATTTGAGATGTAAGGCCATTGCCTGTTGCAGAGCAAGTAACAAACTTCTCCCAATCTGTGTGCTTTCTATTTATCTTTCTATCTATGTAAGTTCTCTTCTTAGATTTGGTATGGGTCTATCAATTCTGTTAATTTATTGAAACAACCAATTCTGTTTTGTTGATCTTTTTATGTTTTAGTTTGTCTTTATTTAGTTATTTCTGATTTATATTTTTTTATTTGTTTCTGTCTTCTGCTTTGGGTTTGGCCTTGTTCCTGTTTTCAAGAATTTTCAGGTATATAATTAAAATAAAGACTTCAGATTTCCCAAATTGCTTGATGTAGGCACTTAGAGCTATAAATTTTCCTCTAAGTACTGCATTTACTGTTTCCCAGAGGAGTTGGTATATTGTGTGTTCAATTTGTTAAATTTCAGAAACTTTCAGATTTTCATTCTAATATATTCAGTGCCTCACTGTTCATTCAGCAATGTGTTGTTCAGTCTTCATGGGTTTGGGAACTATTTTTTGCTTTAGCTTTTTTAATTCTAAGTTTATTCTGTTGTGGTCTGACAAGATATGGGAATTCAAATAATTTTTCTTTCAATTTGGATAGAATTTCTATGTGATATAGGATATGTTCTATTTTGGAGACGCTTTCATGAGCTGCTGCGAAGAATGTGTATACTGATGCTGAATGTATATTTTGTAGATGTCTGTTAGGGCTAGGTGTTCAATGTAGTTATTTAGGTCTTCAGTTTCTTGGTTGAATTTTTCCTGGATGACCTATCCATGCATTTCAATGATGTGTTGAGAAATGTTTTTAGGTTAAGTAATATTTGGTTGGTGAAGTGGGATTCTCCAGGCATTGATACTTAAACTTGATATATCCACCTAATGGAGATGTGCCTTTATCAATATATAATTTCTCTTCCTAGTAATTTTATTTTGAATTTTATTTTATGTTAGTAATTCTACTGTGACCTGTTGATGGTGTTCATTTGCTTGAAGATTTTCCTTCCAGCCTTTCAGCTTGAGTATGTGTTTGTTTTTGTCAATAAAATGTGTCTCTTGTAGATATTACATGCATGTGTCTTGTTTTATTATACTACTATTTAGTCTGTTTTCTACTTGGAAAGTTAAGTCTATTGATATTGAGAGTTAAGTCTGTGAAATATCTCATAAGTCCTGCTATGTTATTGACCTGCTATTAGGCTCTGTGTCTCATCTACTCTTAATATATTTACCTTGTTCACTGGTAGGGAGCATTTTATATAACCAGTTCCTGTTCTTCATGATCTTCTCTATGTAGGATATATTTGATTAACTTCTATCCTGCTGATTTGGTGGAGATACATTGTTTCAAGATTTCTTTGTCATGAAATATTTTTATATATCCTTTTAATGTAAAGGAGAGTTTGGCTTTGGACCATATTCACGGTTGGTAGTTGTTTGCCTTTAATGTTTGTCATATATCATGTGAGGCTCCCCTTTTTACCATATCAGCTAAGAAATTTGTATTTATTCTGACTGTATATCCTTTATATAATCAGTCTTTTCTCCTGACAGATTTAAGAATCCCTTCATTGATGTCTAGTGATCCTCTAATGGATTATGATGTGATGGTGGTTTGTTCTGTTCTGGTATACTCTGTTTGGTGTTCTAAAGGCTTCTCTTATCTGAATGAGCCTCTCTCTTTGATTTCCTTGTCTTACAATTGGTTATTGTTTTAGGGCTTCTATCTCTTTATTAAAGCTTCATTTTAGGTCTTGTATGGATTTTCTTTACAACATTTTATTTGGTGGGGGCTGGGGAGGTATGTGTTTTAGCTGTGTCTTCTCTCATATCTTTTAACTAGGCATCCATTTTTCCCTTGGACTCTCTTGCCTTCTCAGAATTTATTTTTCTTTGTGTTTGGAGTCTCCATGAATTATTTTGCTGATCTTTGCTTAGTCTCATCTTGTTCACAAATTTCCTTGTAGAGGTTTTGTACCTTTTCATTAATCACATTTTTCAGCAGTATTTGTAATGTATTTTGAAAAACATCTTCTAGATAATTGATTGTTCTAATGCCCGTTCATTTACTGTGTGAATTATATTACCTTGGCATGACTTTTCTCATAGTTTTCTGATTTGTTCTGTCCATTTGAACTATTTCTTGGCTTTCATTTGGGGATCTATGATCTTAATAGGTGACTATCTATGTTCTTGGATGATTTGTCAGGTGTTGCTTTGGTCTTCTGTTGTGATTTGTTTTTCTGGAATTAGGCTTTTGTCTAGACCATTAAGTGTAGGAGAAGAGATCAGTTGTGAGAGATGTTGTCAAATTAATACTTGTGGTTCCAACGACAGTTCCGACTATCCAGTGGTAAGGTGAATTGTCTCTATGTTTATATGTGACTGTCTCTCTGTTCATGATTTTTTCCCAAGTGACCCTTTCATTTCCACACTGCAATTGTGTTTTTGAATATGTTGGCCAACACAGTCACAGCATTCACCTTCCTGGCTGGGTAATTTTTCATAGATTTCTGTTTTCTTGTGAAGACAGTATAAAATATTCTTTTGAATTGTATATCTATATATAATTATACCTAACTTGGTGTGACACTCTAGAAGTGGAGTACCTTCTAGGACTCTAAATCTCTGTTTCATTAGAGAAATCTAGGGTAATTTTCTGTTGTTATTCTCCCACTGTTTTTCCTCTTCCTCTGGTTCATTTATTATATTGTGGATTTTTTTCACATAATTTAGGATTTGTGATGGTTGTATCAAGTTATTTTTGTTTTTCTGTTTGTGTTACCTTTACATAGTGATTTCAGGCTTGTATGAAGAGACAGTAATAATATGAAATGTGAAGAGCTTAAAGCTTAAAGAGGCACAATGAAGGCCTAAGTAACTCCATTACAGGCTAGCAACCATCTTGTGAGGTATGAATTATGAAAATAACCATGGGTTGGACCCAGAAATGTCACAAAAAGAAAAACAATTCCTGGACAACTGAGACATAAATAATCCTTTGAAAAGCCACAAGAATTTTCTCCAAATGCATTCACCAAACATTGGGTGGCTATGCAGGACACGGTGACCCAGTGGCCAGACACTTCCTGTCAATAACACCTCAATAATATTAGCCAATCACATATGTATAGCTTAGTTTATTAAAATGTTAATCAATCATGTAATTTCTCATGTAAAACTTCCATAAAGTTGTTTGTTTAATACTATTAAAACTGTGCTGATTCTATGCTTGGGGTCTCTTTGTGTCATGGGTTACTGATTGCACAGAGCACCAGCCTGGAGATTGCAAATAAAAGATGACTTTGTTACTTGCATTGGTCGAGGTCTCTGGTGGTCTTTGGGGGGTCTTGAGTCTAGGTAAAACAAATGTAAGTTATTACATTGAAAGAAAGAGTGCAGACATTTTAACCCATTTGCTACAATTAAATTAATATAAAGCAAAGCTAATTAACTCTTATTTACTCTTCAGAGGATGAGTATAATACTCTTGGATATCTTGGAGGAAAAGACTTTAGACTGATTACAACTGATACCTTTCACTGAAATTATTGGCTAACCATTCTCCTTCAGAAAGGCAAATGCTCCATTTTTTTCATATTAGTATTATAAAATTATAACATCTGCATGTTGAATTGTTTTCCTCTGCTATTTTCAATACCATTCTTCATCTATTAGGTATCTAGGGCTTGGAATGACCCGTTCCTTAAAATACGTACATTGCTTATATTGTGATATATATCTCAGTAATATTAATATGAATTTCTCTCTGAGTCTCATCTTGAGACTACATTCATATGTAATTTATTCAGTCCCAAGCAAGAAACCTATTTTATTCTTTTCTATTCTTTAAACAATAAATCTATTATCTTTAGAAATACATTCTAAAGAAAATATGTTCTTTTATATTGTTCCAGTAAACATCATTTATTTCTAGTACTTTTACTGAAATAAATATAAAGTATGGAACATGGAGACAATCCCCCCCTTATCACTTTAAAGTATATCCTTGGGGACTATTTTATATATATAAATAAAAAAGTGCAATGCACATGTTTATACATGAATCATCTAATGGTTATGTCAATTAGACATAAGAACTATCATATCACATCAAGTCTCAATTTACTTAAAGGCACCAACATATTAGTGTTCATGAATATCACTCATCTTTAGAAAATGACAAGTCACAACAAAGTTTATATTTCAAATTTAAAAAATAAAAATTACACCCAGGTTTGATGTGAATATCCTGTTTCCAGGAAAACAGTTAATCAGCAAACAGGGAAACAAAAAATAAGGGCTTGTCATATAGAAAGAAAGATGTAAAAGCATACTGTCTTATTTTAAGATGTTACATAGATGCAAATGGTGTCATTTATTCAAAGATACTATAAAAATTCATGAGCGGATTTGTGATCAGAAGTGAGAGGTAAGCAAAGTAACTGAAAAACTGTATTTGTAAATAGTGCTTTCAATATATGATTACGTTATCAATAAATACGCCTATAGATGATGATTTTGTATCTGTAACACATATCCAGTATTCTACATTTTAGACATACCCCCATTCTCGTACCTCAGTTCTTGATCAATATTCTTCTACTTTCATGATGTCAATTGCTACTATAGTAACAAGGTGGGTGTTCTCTTGGTTTCTACATCCAATAAATTTTAGTATTTTGCAACGGTGTATAAACTCATGGAGTTAGACTGGGATGTGAAGTTTCAGGATACTCTATTCAGGGTATTAATTGGCCTGAAGCAGGCAGGAACCTATTGTGAATACACAGACACTCAGTATACTAAGAATTAGGGACTTGATCTCGGGGAAAGATAAAGGTCTAAGAAAGATCTTGAAGCTGAGATAAAGCAATGCAGCAAACATCAATCAACTATCATTACAAGGGAATGGAACATATCTTTGATGTGTCTGGGTGGCAGTGGTGTGTGTGTATGTGTGCTTGTTTGTGTGTGTGTGTGTTTGTGTGTGTGTGTGTGTGTGTGTGTGTGTGTGTGTGTGTAGAGAATTTTAGTGTGGCTTCTATATTTACAGTCCGTAGAGCATTAATTGTTAAGGAGAAGGTGCCCTTACCAGAGCTCTGATACCATTGTCATCACTTTTTACTGCAAAAAAAAAAAAAAAAAACAACACTTGCTTAATCTCTAATTAAAAAGGGAAAAATAAACTAACATCTTACATGATAGTTTTGAAAATTAATTGACAAATTGAAGGCCAAAGGGAGAAATTGGAGATTAATATAATCTTTTTCCTCACTTCTGATTATTAAACTGTAATAGCTGTGATTTTCAGGAATCTCTTGTAATGTACTTACTGCTTAATTACTAATATTTTTAATAATATGAAACATATGATAGAGAAATAGATCAGCCAGCAAGCACAAAGACCTAGTGATAAGATCGAGCTTTTGAGCAGGGTTGCCACATCTTTTACTAAAACAATTCCTTCATATGAATTTCAAAGTTTATGGCTTTTCCTGTGTGATTAAAAGTAAGAAAATACTGTAGAAACAAAAATTCCTGTTCAGCCAAGTAGAAAGTGCTCATGTTCTCATCCTCATGGTGCAAATTTCCATTCCATAAAGACTCTCTGTTAGAGTGCTTTCATTTAATATACTTCAGCACATCATATTTCCCTGTTGGAGACAGGAAAAAATGATAAATTTGTTTGAATATTATCTTACGTAAGTTAGTGTGTACTGGAACGATTTGTATAATTACAGAAGTTTGTAATAAATATAAGTAGGGATCATGTCACAACTATAAAATATGATTAAAATCACATAAGACTAGAAGTTACAGAATTTTGTGCATGAAAACACACATTAGATTAGTTGCAGAATTTCTATTTTGAGACAGACTTTATATTAAAATATAAAGCACTTTACTAAGGGTTGAAACATTTTATTGAAAAAAATATATTTCTTAGAGATATTTTTGCTTCATATTTTAAGAAGAAAAATGGTCCCAAAGTAATTATTTTCAAAAAATTATTTTCCTGTTTCCATGTGATTAACCTCCAAATTAGAAATCCAGATATTTAATTTAATTTAAATTAACCAAAAATATTTATTGAGTATATGAACCTTCTGCTCTCTACATTCTTCACACTAACTTTACCAAATATGATGAGTCTAAAATAATCAGTCTCTTTGTGACCTGTGTTGATTTTATTTACAATGTGAGCAAAATCTTTAAAAAGTGATATTTAGTTTAGCTTAATTGCTCTGAAGAGACAATAAAGATGTAATCAAAGGCTAAAAATGATAAGATTTAATTTTTAGAATTCAGGAAATGTTTTTTGACCACACTGGCTACTGGAACCTTTGCAACAACCTCATGAGATAATTTATATTGATGAAGCAAAAATCCCAGAGGTTAGACATTTACGAATACAAAAATTGTGTCATTCTGAATATGTAGAGCTACGTATCAAACATAGAAATTTTAGCTTTTAAATACTTGAATATGCTAATACATTTAATTCCAGGTTAAATACTTGTTCTGAAAGGAGATAAAATTGCATTTATTTTGAAAAGTAAACCTAAGTATTCATTTGAATGAAAGACAATGTTTAAACATCACTCCTTAAAGAAACAAGATGTACAGTTAGTTGTTTTTCATACCAATTATGTTCTCTAAAATAACTAGATTAGTAAACCTAAATCATTGCTTCATAAATAGAAATTTAGTTTCCTAAAATTCATGACTATAACTTTTTCTCAATTACTAAAAAACTATTTTATGATTTTTTCATGGAATCTTATTTGATATATTATTATTCATTAAGTTAATAATTGACTAATAACAATATAAAATATGCATGAACAAAGTTTATCTAACACAAGTATTTTATTCACAAGACATATCATGGCTCTCTTAAAAAATACTAGACGGCAGTGTGTTCTTTATTAATTTTTAGTTATTTTGTTAATGGTTACTAATTGTCAGAAGTGGCAATTCCATAATATGTTTAAAGCATTGGATTATACTCCCTCCCTCTATTTTCTTTTCATTACTTCTTCTTCCAAATATATTCTGCATTTCACATAAAATTACATCTTTATATATGCACATATAATCTAATTTGGAAACATAATTAAGCTAAACTGCAATTTAATTCAAGTTGGATAGTGAATTAACAGGATGAATAAAAACTTGAATATTTTTATTAACTTCTGAATTTAGCTATCATTATTATTATGGTTATGTTTAGGATCCCAGACAAAATTAGAATTAAGGTTAGTGAAATAGATTCAATACAGGATGACTCATTGCAACATGATACTCAGAAGACCCTTTGTTGAAAATGGACTTTACACCAAGGGGAGGGAGTAGTAAGGGAGGGGGGTAGTAGGAGAACAACAAAAGAAGGGTGTAACAGTCCTCAACAAGAAATATACCCATTACCTTACTCGTATAACTAATCTGTCTTTAAAGCATCTTTACAATAAAATAAAATTTAAAAAAATAATAAAGATGGGCGTCAGTGGCTCATGCTTTTAATCCTAGCTACTCTTGATGCTGATGTCTGAGGATCGGAGTTCCAAGCAGCCCAGGCAGGAAAGTCTGTGAGTCTCATATCTCCAATAAACCACTAGAAAACCATAAGTGGCGCTGTGGCTTAAGTGGTAGAGCACTCGCCTTGATCTGAAGAGTGGAGGGACAGCGCCCAATGCCAGAATTTAGGCCCCATGACCGACCAAAAAAAAAAAAAAAAGAAAGAAAAAAAAAAGAAAAAGAAAACCTGACAGGAAATAGAAAAACACTTAAAAAATGTAGGCTCAAAATGCAAGTAAAATTTAGACCTACACGCTGAGCAAGAGAATACAAGTGCAATAGAGGCTTGCTATTAACATTATAATTCGGTTATATGTAGATTTAGGATGAGGCAAGGTGTTCCAGTTAGAGCTGCGGTTAACATGAGAAAAAGATGTAAGATATAAAAGGGTGCAAAACTGCACCATATTTTAAGAGGAATGAATGGCATCAAGTTTAGAATGAATAAAAACCAGTGTCTGTGTTATTTTAAAAATTCAGACATAATTTGGCTTAAAGGGTGAATTACATTTTGTTCTCATTAGGTTTAGGCAAGGATAAGCTTTAGTCTAAAATTTAGTTTTCCAATAAGAAGTAGAAACAAAAAAATGTGTGATTGAATAGAATCTAGACAATTTTCCTTACAGTAACTATGTGGTGTTAAGTCAGATTATAATTAGGATTAGGTTTCTGGTTAAAGGGGGTTGAGAATAGGATAAATAAATTGGTTAAACTAGTTTCTCGTGCCTACTATCCTAGCTAGTCAGGAAGCTGATTTCTGAGGATCGCAGTTCAAAGCCTGCCATGGCAGAAAGTCCATGAGACATTTATCTCCAATTAACCACCAGAAAACCCAAAAGTGCTGCTGTGGCTCAAGTGGTAAAGTGCACACCTAGAGCTAAAGAACTGAGGGATCATGACCTAGAGTTCAGGGATCATGCCCAGGCCCAGAGTTCAAGCCCCACGTTGGACAAAAAGAAAAAGAAAAGAAATGTATTAAATGTTAAGTAAATCTGAACTTATTTTAGGTTCTAGGATTTCAGGAAAAGCTTGGATATTGGAAGTATAATGTATTTCATAATATCAGGATTTGAGATCAATGGATATAATGATTCCTGTTAAGGAACAAGATAGATTCAGAGTTAAGAGTGAGAAAATCTATAGGGTTTAGGAAAACCTGCAATTTATTTCAAGAATTACAGGTGGAATTTCAGTAATGATGACACAAAACAAGCATTTTTCATAAATTTTAGATGTGAGATACCGTTAGTGTCAAGGATATGGTTACGATTCTAGCCATGATTTGGTTTAGAGTGAAGGAGGAAAAAAATGAGAGTCAAATTGAAGGTAAATTTTAGAATAAGCCTGGCAGGAATTAGAATGAATGTGAACTAGAGTATTGCTATTAATATTAGAATCTACTTGCAATTAGGGTTATGGTTATTCTCAATGTTCCAGTTAAGATTAAGTTTAGGGTTAGAAAATGACTAAGATATTGGAAAAAAATGGAAACCTATTTTTGGAAGGCTTATTTGAATCAAGTTAGGATGAGTGAAAACTAGTGTACTTGTGTTAGTGTTAGTATTGACATATAATTTGGATTAACATTAGGGTCAGTATGAACTGTGTTATGAATAGGAAAGTTTTAGTATAATATTCAGTTTTCACTAACAAGTGGAAGCAAAAATATGAGATTGAACAGTAACTAGACCATTATCATTATATTTATTTCTCAGTGATCATTCTTATAATGATTAATGAGAGTTTTCCAACCAGGTTTAGGTTGAGAGTTAGAGTTAATTAATGGACTAGATGATAAGTAAATCTGATATTGTTTTAGGTCACAGGGGTTCAGGAAAAGGTGGGATCATTGGAAACTGCAGTATTTTTCCTGATAAGAGAATGTGAGGACAAATAATATAATGGTTCATATTAGGGAACAAGATAACTTCAGAGGAAGAGTCAGAAAATTTATGGGAATTAGGGCAAACTGAAACTCATTTCCAGAGTGCAAACTGGAGTATTCATTAGAATGAATAAAAACAGAGTATTTTTCTTAAACATTAGAATTGGACTATCATTAGGGTGAAAGTTAGGTTTCAGTTCCAGCTGGAGTTAGTGTTAGCATTAGGGAAATGGAAAGTTTAGGGTCAAACTGAAAGTAAATCTTCGAATAACAAGTCTAATTAGAATTAGGATGAATGTGAAATAAGAAACTGCTAATAATATTAAGATTAGGGTATGGTTAGTGTGAGTGTTAGCCTCAATATTCCAGTTAGGTTAGGGTTACAAAAATGGCAAGATAATGAATAAAACTACAAACTATTTTTAGAGAGATGAGTTAAATCAAATTTAGGATGAATAAAAACTAATGTATTTTTATGACTTTTAGAATCCAAAGGCTATTAGTTCTAGGGCTAGGGTTGCTTTTCTAGTTCAGGTTAGACTTAGGCTTAGGGAAGGGTAAGCTTTAAGGTAAAACTGAGTTTTCTGCTAACACTTTCAAGCAAAATAAGTGTGAAATTTAACAAAAACTACAGAGTTTTCTTAAGTTTCCTATCCAGGGTTCAATAGGATTAAATTTAGAGTTAGGTTTCTAGTAAGGTTTAGATATATAGTTAGGGTTAGGAACTAGAGTAGATTTTAAGTAAACCTGCAACTTCTTTTTGGAGATAGAGGAGTTCAGTAAAAGTTAAGATCAGTGGAAACTACGGAAGTTTTCATGATATGAAGATCTGAGGTTAATGATTCATAATAGGGAACGATTTCAGAGTCCAAGTCAGGGAATCTGTAGTATTTGGAGCAAAGTGCAAATCATTTCAAAGACAATGAGTATCTGTTAGGATATATTTTCCATTAATTTTAAGATTGGGTTACTATTATCATCAAGGTTACTCTAAGGGTTCTGTCCAAGATTTGAGTTAGGATTAGGGAAATGGAAGATTGAGAACTTGAGTGACTTACTTCCCCTGTGTATATAAATGCACTATTCTAAGGCTTGAACTTTAGGATTGGGTTCTGCCCCTGCGCTTTTTGCTGTAGGCTAGCATTCTACCACTTGAACCATGAGTCCACTTCCAGCTTTCTTTGGCAGTGAATTGGAGATGAGAGAATCACAGTCGTTCCTATCTAAGCTGACATTGAACTGACATCTCCAGATCTCTGCCTTCTAATTAAAGGTAGGATTAAAGGCATGAGCTACCAGTGCCCAGGAAAGTGCCTGAATTTTACAGATTGTTTGCGCTTTTGTTCGAGATTAAGACTTGAATTCATTATCTGACAGCTTTGCTAACTAAGTAGCACTCTGCCACTTGAGCCATATCTCCAAAATGATTATTTTAAATACCTGAAAATCATTCAATTTTCTTCAGGTTATATGTATCATTAGTGTTGTTCTAAAACTTATCCTAACAAAAAAGACTTATAGACCCTGGAGTTGATCTGAGCAAATTCTTATTCTTTGCTTCTAATTGCATAACAGTTTAGGGACATGATTTTTTAATTATTATTTTAAGTAGGATAGAAATTATCATTAAACAAAGCATTTTATGCATACAATATACCTTGATCAATGCCAACCCTTTCAATATTCTCATCCATCCCTTTTCTTCCTTCACTCTTCTTAATATTGTAGGATGTTTATTGGATTCCTCTCTGCATTTTCCCCCTTTTCTCCTGTTCAATATTCTACCTTTTAACCCTTCACCCCTCATTTGACTACCCACTTCCATATGATCCAGCAACTCTACTCCAGGCATTTACTTGAAAGATCACAAACTAGGATATAGTAAAGGTTTCAGCCAGACCATTCTTATTGAATCTGCCCAGATAACCTTCAAGAGAAAAAATAATCAAGAAAATGTAATACACACACACACACACAGGAAATTCTACTTAACCATCAGAAAGAATATTTTAACATTTGTATCTGTCATTTCTCATTTCATCTGCCTAGTATCCCACTGTTGTCGAACTGTCCCTGTACTGCAGTAACTGAAACATGAAAACTGATGTAAAAGATTTTCAGGGTTATGGGCTAGCCATAATTTCCTGAATATGAGTTCTCTGCTCATTCTCTTTGTCTATTCATGCATTTGAGTAGTGATTATACAGATTCATTTTTACCATTTGATACACAGAAAAGAGATGAACCACTTGTATGTATGTATGTATATATATATAGATACATATATATACATATACATATACATATGTATATATACATATATATATATATACATACATACATGGATATACATATATACATGGACATATGCACACATATGGATATATATTAAATACTTGAGTACATTTCATGTTTTCAAGAATTACAGAGCTAACAAAAATCACATGCATTTTCCTTTTCAATTCTTTCAAAACCTAAATAACTTGGTCTCTTTTGAATACCTAATTTTAAAGAGAATGTCATCATCTCTGATCTGTCAGGCTCCTTGAAATTAGATGTTCAAATAGGCTAAAATTATTTAGGCTTTTTGGTGGAAGGGTTCTATTCAGGGGTTCCCTGCTTGCTAGACACACTCTGGTTGTATAGCATCAAGAAGCTCAACTACTTTTACCATACTTCTTGTCCATTTAATTACTTGAGTTCTTGAACTTTTTGCCCGGGTATGATCTTAGATTGACTGAGGCTTTGCTACCTATGCCTCCCACATAATTAGCTAGGATTACAGATGTGAAGCACTATGGAAAGCTCATTCGTTGAGATGGCTGTCTTGGCAGTTTTTTCTCTGGCCTGGCCTCAGACCATGATCCTTGTCATCTCTGCTTCCCAATCAGCTGGAATTACATATGTGAGCTGCTATACTTGCTGTACATGACACCTTCTGTTTTATAAAAGAGGTTTTTACTGAAAAAATATGTTATAGAGGGGTTATAGTTACATGAGCAAGGTAATGAGTACATTTTCTATGAGACATTGTTACCTCCTCCTTTGTTATTCCCCTACCTCCCACCTCCCACAACTACACTCCCCCTCTCCTCCCTTCCCTGCTTCCCTGACCATATTGTAAAGATTCTTTTTCAACATAGTGTCTTGTGCATCTCATTGTTACAACGGGTCAGCCTGCCTTATTTAAACATTTTGTTTTCTCCCTTGCCCTCCCCAAGCTAGAGAAACGGTGTATACAAGATGCTGGGCACCAACATTAAAAACAGTGAATAGAGGAGTTATACCTTGGTGGAGGAAAATACAAAAACAAAAACAAAAAAAAAGTCACATGGTAAATTATAAACCCTATCTTGGGATACACTTCGCTTAACATCATCTTATCTGGTGGTATGTACATAGCTTTTGAACTCTTATGCTTGTCGCAGATATACACTAATTATTCCAAGTAAGGTAAACCATAGGACCTATGTTTCTTTTGTCTGACTTACTTTACTTAATATAATTTTTTCCAAGACTCCACTTAGAGCTCCCCTATGACCCAGCAATCCCACTTTTGGGCATTTACCAAATGATAACACACAAGACCATACTAAGCTACCGGCACAACTATGTTTATTGCAGCATCTTTTACCATAGCTAAGATATGGAACCAACCCAGATGCCTCTCAGTAGATGAATGGATCAAGAAAATGTTATACACACATACACACACACACAAACATACAAACACACACACACACACACACACTGGAATTCTATGTCTCCATCTGAGAGAATGAAATCGCCACATTTGCTAGGAAATGGAAAGAAGGGGAAACAATTTTATTAAGTGAAATAACCATAGGTCCCATGGTTAACCTCACTTTCAGTAAGTAGCACATGGCACCATATAACCTTATAAGAGAATGTTATGTGAAATGAACCCCAAGATAGGGACACAAATGATTTTTTTATTCCATGAGATTCTTATTTCTATATTATCCCCCAAATAAAATTTGAAGGGGAGCTGTGGTTGAAATACAGAGCACCACCCTTGAGGGAAAAAGCTTAAGTGAGAAGGTAAGGTCCTGAGTTTAAACCATAATATCAGCACTAAAAAAAGTGATTTCTTTTCCTTGAGGTTTTTATTAAATTGCTCAGAATATAATCAACGTTGTATTTATGTTTAGCATTACTATTAAAATCATGTTATAATTATTGATGTTATTTTCTTAAATTTTACTTACACATTAACATCCAATAATGATAAGAGATGATTACTGTTTCACAAGTTTTTATGTCATATATGGATGAGAGGTGTATACAAGGAATTTGGGCTGAAAATATATGTTTGAAAGCTCTTCACATAAGTAAATGATGGCTGAAGAAGCTGTGGACAATTATGAAATAAACCAAAGAAACCAGCAAGGAAAGATAAGGTATGATTCTGGAAAGCACACAATTGTGGAAGAAAAAAAAAAACAAGGAAAATATGTAACTTTTGGTAAGAACGATTTAACCTACCTACTCATTTGATTCCTTATTTCTAGTGGAAGGCATTTCAGTTAACTTCAGTTTACAAAGATAAACATGATTGACATTTAATATTAACTGGCCTCTGTCTCAGGTAAGCAAAAAGCCAGGTGCCAGGGGCTCATGACTATAATCCTAGCTACTCAGAGGGCTGAGATCTCTAGATCCAAGTTCAAAGCCAGGTTGGAGAGGAAAGTTGGTGAGACTTTTCTGTTCAACCTACCACGAGAAAACTGGAAGTGGCACTGTGGATCAAAGTGGCAACCCAATTTTGAGTAGTAAATTTCAGAGCAAGAACCCAGGCCCTGAGTTCAAGCTCTCTGAAATTATTCTTTTTTTTTTTTTTTTTTTGGGTCCAGTCATTCATGGGGCCTGAACTCTGGGCCTGGGTGCTGTCCCTCAGCTCTTCAGCTCAAGGCTAGCGCTCTACCACTTGAGCCACAGCGCCACTTCTGGCTCTTTTCTTTTTGCTTTATGTGGTGCTGAGGAATCGAACCCAGGGCCTCAGGCATGCAAGGCAAGCGCTCTACCACTGAACCATCTTCCCAATCCCTCTGAAATTATTCTTAAAATACTTGTTGTCAGAATTTCTTTAACTTTTTTAGAAGAATGTTTTAAACTTAGGGATTTTTTTATTTCATGTTGTCAGCATTTATTTTTAAGATGTGCAGAGAAAAATTATTTACAGTCAGAAATGGTTTGTATTGCTGTGTATTACATATTGACTCTACACCCAGAGATCAGCTGGAAAGCAGATGGCCAAATCCTGGTTGTTGGCAATGAAGATGGATATGTATTTCTTTTAGGAAAGAAAAAACTTATGAATTGGTAGCCTTTATATATAACAACTTAATAGTAACAATAAAATTAATATTATTACTATTACTATTTTTTGTCACTTGTGGGGCTTGAACTCTATGTCTGGGCATTGTACCTCAACTCTTCAGCTCAAGACTAGCAATCTACCACTTAAGCAACAGTGCCAGTTCACATTTTCTGAACCTTTAGTTGGATATAAAGGTCTCACAGACTTTCCTGCTCTGGCTGGATTTGAATAGTTCTCAGTCTCCTTAGTAGCTACGCCTGGCAGTGAAATTATTTTGAAAAAGAAAAAACCCACGTTTATATACTTTAAAAAATCACAATCTGGCAAGTGTATCTATAACATTGTTGTATCAATTAACCATAGGCATCAATTATTTTTACATCTCACTATGTCCTTTCCAATGCTAGATAATATTTCATTAATTTATTTTAATTTTTCCTAACAAAGTTCTTTATGAATTCCCAACAGCACAATTTTCTAGTGAGTATAAAAATTCTTCAACATATTTATTTCAACAAACAGCATTTTGCACTTTTTTTTTTTTTAATTTTGCCAGAGATGGGGCTTGAAATCAGGGCCTGTGCACTCTCCCTGAATTTCTTTTGCTCAAGGCTAGCACACTACCAATTGAGCCACAGCACCACTTCCAGTTTTTCTGCTTAAGTCATACTGAGGAATCAAATCAAGTGCTTCTTGCATGTAAGGCCACCACTGTACCACTAAACATATTCCCAGTCACTGGGTCTTTTGTTGTTGTTGTTTTTTTAAGATAGCATTTTACTATATGTCCGTCTGATTGCCTAAAACTTAGGTTGGCCTCAAGCTAACTTCTAAATCAGCCTCCTAATTTCAGAAATTACAAACATTGACCACCATATTCAGCTCATGACTCTTTGTGAGAGAATACTCTTTTCAGATATAGAAAGAGTTATTCTGTCTTCCTTTGACTGCATGGTTTTTGCATTCAGCAATTTTCATCACATTTCTTGTCCTGGTATTTTTCCCCTTCTAGATCAATAGAAATATTTCAGGTTCTTAACTTGAAGCTGATCCCTACCATCCAACAACATCACATTCTTGTGAATAGCACCAGCTGGCTTCATGAGCATAGCAGCCAGCTGGAGCTCAGCTATCTGATGGCCTTGGGCTCCCAACAATGTAATTATTTCTGTGCACAGCCTGAAAACTGTCATAGGTAATTTTGATTTATTCCATTCTGTTCTCAGCTACTTGGAATTCTCAGCTTTGTATGTTTTAAATTCTGTTAAACGTTAATTACTATTTCCAGTCACTCTCAAAAGTAACATATATGTCTTACTTTAAAATTCATTCAAACATGCAAAAATGTTAACGTAGTTGCTTTCCACCAGTGGCTCATATTTTAAAACCTAGCTACTTTAGAGGTCAAAAACTGAGGATTCAGGTTTAAAGCAGCCCATATTAGAAAATCTGAGATATTTCTCCAATTAAGAAACCAAAATCCAGAAGTGGACATGTGGCTCAAGTGGTAGAGTGTCAGCTTTGAGCAAAAAGAACAAGCAAGAATAATAGGTTAAATTCTAACTCCAATATTACTCATGAAAAACACACGGACACAGACAGACAGACAGACACACACACACACACACACACACACACACACACACACACACACACATATATAATCTACATTTTCCTCGACTCCCCTTCCTGAGCAGTATAAAATGCCATTAACTTAATGTATGTTTTCTCCAAATTATTATGGTAGGGATTAAACTACATTTGTATTTATGATAATGTTTGTTTTGTACTTTTTGTTTTACAATTTTGTGTACTTATGTGAAAGAACAGTGTTTTGTGAAGACTAAACAGAAATCAATGTGTCAGTAAATAAGTAGGTGACAGGTAGTCTGAAAGATACAGATAAAAGCACTTGAAATTTTATTTCTACAAGTTTAAATATATATGCATATGTATGTATTTAAAATTTCTGCCAAAATTTTATTTCTATTAACAATGATCTATTTGTTACGTTATATAAATTTCACATATGGTATGTTTCATAGTAGATTAATATTTATAGATTTTCTTTCCTTTGGAGACCAGGTTTTGCAGCGTAGACCAGGCTTTCCTCACCTGCTTATTCTCCTGTGTCAGGTTCCTGAGTATTGGCTGGTATTACCATGTGGTAGGATAGTACCAAATCCAGTTATATTATTTACATTTTGTACAGTAGAATATTACTGTGAACAGCTTTAAGCCAAATATCTTCATGAGTATGAATGAATTTCTTGCTAATATGTTATAAATAGAATTACTGAGTGAAGCCAATTATAGTAGGCATGCCTGTACTACCAGTACCCAGGAGGATTGTAAGTTTAGGAGCAGCCTGTGCTACACAGGAAGTCCCTTTTAAAACAAAAAATATCAGGTGAGCTTGGAAGAGGGAATATATTGTTAAGCAGGTTGATAGAAACACAAAAAATTTAGTGTGTGTGTGTGCTTGTGCTGGTCCTAGGGCTTGAAATCAGTGCCTGGGCACTGTTCCTGAGGCTTATGCTCCAGTCTAGCACTCTACCACTTGAACCAAACTCCACCTCAAGCTTTTTTAGAGATCATTGGAGATGAGTCTGATCCAGTTTCCTGTCCAGACTTAAAACCTTGATCCTCTTTTCTCAGCCTCTTTTGTAAGTAGGATTACAGGCATGTTGTATTACTGTTAAGTAATATAGTCAACATCACGCCAGTTTATACTCTTTCCAGCAGTGTTTGAGTGTTACACACACACCTAAGATAAAACCGCTCCATGTCTGATGACAACCAGATCTCATAATGCTGTGCCATACGTATTGTTATGCTCATTTTACCTGTAAAGAATTTGAGATCCAGAGAGTTTCATTAATTTTGAGTCCCCATCTAGTATACAGTGGAGCATGTATTCAAGTCCAACTAGTTCTGTTTATTTCAGAAAACATGGAGTCATCATGTGGTCTAGTAAACATGTGTTCTAGTGAATACTGCTCTTTGCAAGTACAGTTCTGTTCCTGACAGATTACCTTTCTCTTTCTTTAACTGCACCCCCTTTCATAAGCTAGGGAAAGCACAAGTGATGAGAAGAGCCATTTTTGAAGGAGAAATTGATAAGGGGGTTGACCTTGGTATCACATACATATTAGTCTGACCTCCCATTTGAGTTATGGCTCCAGCACTCCATTTCTGTTTTTTCTTTTGTATTGTAATTATAAATGTGAATTACACAGAGGTTACAGTTATATAAGTCAGGTATGGATATATTTCTTTTTGAAAGGTCAGTACTTCCCTTGCTCTCTCAATTTTTCTCACTGGTTTGGTTTTTTTTAACTTCCCTCTTGTTCTTCTTCATCATCTTCTTCTATTATCATTATTATCATTGTTATTATTATTATTATTGTGCTGTAGAGGTTTTAGTTACAATCGTGTGGTAATGATTACATTTCTTTTTTCTTGTTTTTGTTTTAGTCAGTAATGAGGCTTGAATCCAGGGCCTGACACTCTCTCTGAGATCTTTTGCTGAATAATGGCACTCATATTGAGCCACAGCTCTAATTCCCTGAGTGCATTTTTTTTGGACAATGTTACTCTTTCACTTTATCTCTTTTACTGTTTTCTCGTTCTTCCCCCAAAACAAATTGCATAGGTCATTTTTAACATAGTACCAATTGAATACCAGTGTTGCACGTGTTCATTCTTTGTCCCTCCTTTTCTATGACCCCTTTAACTTCTGAAAGAGAGATAAATGTAAAAAAATGGCAAAAATGAAAGAAAATATGTATCATCTTGTTTCTGTTTCCTGGTCACTGGTTATTTTTGAGATTGTGTGTGTGTGTGTGTGTGTGTGTGTGTGTGTGTGTGTGTGTGTGTGTGTGTGTGTGAATACTGGGACTTGAATTCAGGGAGCTGACCTTTAGCTTTTTTAATCAAGGGTGACAGTCTACGACTTGAACCAAACTTCCATGTCTTGATTTTGAATGGTTAATTAGAGATCAAAGTTTCACTGGTCTTTCCTAACTAGTCTAACTTCAATTCACTTTCCTCAGATCTCAGGTTTCTAAATAGCTAGAATTACAGGTGTGAGCCACCGGTGGTGCTTGGCCTACCTTCTTTTTGTTAAGTAGTTGAAATGTAAAAGATAGTTGCAACCATAGTAAAAAAAGAAATCAATTTAACTTTCGCAGCTTCATTAACTTTTAATATTTTGTCACATTTGATACATACAGAAAAACATTTTTTTTGTAAATGTTCCTGCAATTTGGTTTTCATATCGGATTTTTCCTCATGATGAACTTGATTTTATAGCTTTTTACTTACTAAATATTGATGAGAATATGTTCAGAGGGCATTGATGACCTTTTGTTGGCTTTCATGCAGAAATGTTGCAAGCTAACACTTGATAAATTTGTGTGCAAGACCCCGATGATATATCCACATTCTTTGCCAGAATACAGTAGTGCCTGTTACAAATCATCTAGATCTGACAAAACCCTGACTCAGCCCTTGTTACCACCTTCATGAATGTCCTCTTAGTGTGCAATCCTGACTCTCCAATGACCATGACAGAGCCCTGCTGCACGTTCTCATGACGCAGCCAAGGTCACCAGTCAGGCATGGCACCTACAGTGTGATGGGAGACTGGTGACTGTTCCTATGGTGGAACGACACAGGAAATGCTAGGTCCATAAGCTGTCATCAGTCCCCAGGGCTCCTCATGAGTACGATCCTAAGATTTAAGGAGACATCAAACTCTCTCTTTCTTGTGCAAGTTGTGGACATGTTTTTCTTCTGGGGCTATCATCTTCTGTGGAAAGATATGATCTGAGCTCTATAAGCCATTTTGCTTATTGTAGGCCCTTAGGGTAAGTCTGGCATTTCTACTTAGACAAAAAGAAATGTAGTGATAAAAAATAGGAGACAACATTTTTCCTAGTCTATTTATTACTCAAATAGGTTTTCAGATTCTACCAGTAATTCTAATTAGTAAGAAGCACTATCTCAAAAATAATCAGTGACCAAGAAACAGAAACAAGATGATATTTATTTTCTTTCATTTTTTTCATTTTTTTACATTTATCTCTCTTTCAGAAGTTAAATGGGGGGTCTGGGAAGGTGGCTCAATGGTAGAGCACTTGCCTTGCATGCTCGATGCCCTGGGTTCGATTCTTCAGCACCACATAAGCAAAAAGAAAAAAGCCGGAAGTGGCGCTGTGGCAAAAGCGGTAGAGCGCTAACCTTGAGCTGAAGAGCTGAGGGTCAGCACCCAGGCCCAGAGTTCAGGCCCCACGTCTAAACCCCCCCCCCAAAAAAAAAGAAGTTAGAGGTGTCATTGAAAAGGAGGGACAAAGAATGAACATGTGAAACACTGAAACTTTGATCTCCAATTAACCATTCAAAATCAAGACATGGAAATTTGGTTCAAGTCGTAGACTGTTACCCTTGATTAAAAAAAGCTAAAGGTCATCTCCCTGAGTTCAAGCCCCAGTATTCACACATTCACACACACACACACACACACACACACACACACACACACACACACACACACACACACTAGTCCATAGTGCTCAGGAGCCTTACATGGAGATCAGCCTTCTCCAGCTCAATTTATCCTAGTCCTGGTCAGGACAGCTCTTCAAGCTGAAGTTTGGTGGCTAATAGTAATTCCTTCTCATTCTTTGTGCCTGTTGGTGTTGTTGAGTCCACTTCAGGGCAAAATCAGTGCCTGACACCTACTTGCTGCCGTGGCAAATTTGGCTGTTACATCCTAGATGTTATGGCCATTTAATTGTGAAGCCGTGTGAGGACACCCAACCCCACACAATTTCCCCAAGGTATGTGTCTCCTTTGCCCAGAAGTGCATTCAACAATTCAGCAACCAAAATATCACCCAGTCAAACTCAGAGTATGTTTCTATTTCCTTTAAAAATATTTGCCATGCCTTTGATGATTTGTCATTGAATTACTGAAACAGAGTATACAATTTTATGTATTTGTAAGTCTTTAACCATCTTTCTTGAGCTCTTGTCATATTTCTATGTGTTTGCAGCTTGCGAAGGGAAAAAAGATTTAATTCAATATAGTCAGACTATCGTTCAGAAGGATCTTTTTAGAACCTTTGGAGGGAATGCCAACTTTCCATCTGGTGTTCTAAAGATGGCCTTCTTGGTACAGGAACTGAGTACACAGTCAAGATAAGAGGCTTGTCCTGATTTCTACTGACTTTCCTCTGGGGTCAGGGAGTGTGATCCCATGGTATATGTCTCTGTTTTCTACACTGGAGGGCCCATGCCTCCTCTGAAAAATCTAAGGCTTAGGGATAAGAGATACTAAAACTCAAAACCCAGCTTCCTACATCAGTAGGATTACAGGTCTGAGTCTCATGGACTCAACTTTTTTATACATACTATACTCAGTTTCATTATATTCACTTTCATTATATTCACTTCATAGACAGATACATACAAATATATGTATACAATATTTATTTAAAATCAGTGTTATATCTAGAAACACACCAATATATATTCATATAATTATAATCAAATTATATCACTACTTTCTCCAATAACATTTACACTAATGTTTTGTGCAAAAAAACACTCAATTTGAAAGTTTAAATGCCTTTTTAGTTTGAAAAGTAATATTGAATCTTATATATTATATAATATGCTATATATAACATAAAGAATATAACATGTATTTACATATAACTGATTTAATTGTGGAAATTTTTCCTGATTTTGTGTTTGTTCATCTATGTAAGCCTTATTTCTTCTATTGATGATGGCTTTTACTTTCCAGTATACACATCACCTATATATTTTGTCAAATATTTTCAGCCCAAAGTAGACTTTTTATATTATTGGAGCCAAATTTTCCTTCCATATTTGCTCAAGGCAAATGGATACAATGAAAATGTATACAGATTTGAACTCATTGTTGGAAGAGAGTCCCACTTACCGCTATAAGTATTGTGGCATTTGTCCCAATTGACAGAATAACTTTCTAGGACATCTGATCTGCTATGTCCTAGACCTTTTGTAGCCACCTTATCACCTCATACAGGCATGGCCTGGCTTCCTTGTCACTCTTTTTGCATTTAACAGCTCCCATTATATCCAGTAGGCTCTCTTCTACAACCCCCTCTCACTCTGCTTCCCCGCCTCCAGAACAGGTATGCACGATTCTTCAGATTGTACGTTTAAAAAGAAATATATTTAGGATTCATGAATTCTAGAATATGTCAAAAACATTGACATTTTAATAAAGTTAGAAAAATAAATAGAATGAACCTTTTACAAAAATAAGGAGAAAAAGAAAAATAAGGATTTTCTTAGGAAGGGGAAAAGGAATCTCAAAATCTAGACTGGCCTCTAAATTGCCTTCAGGCAGAAATTTTGCCTCAGAGTCTTCAAAGGGATCTACTTCCTCATTAAAGACAGGATTTTCTTCCTGAGTCCAGGGAGGGACAGATTCTAATTTATCAATTGGAAATTGGATCCCTTGCAAGACGAGAGATTGGTCTGGGTATTCTGTGAGGAAAGATTCCCTTTCCTCAACTGAATCTAGATTTTGGACCTCACTTATTAGTTTTCCTAAACATAGACTGGGGTCATTTTCCATTAGCACACATTTATCCTGCACACCAAGACGAGACGTGTTTTTTTTTTTTTTTTTGACTGATTTAGAGCTGATCTAGCTGGATTGTGAACATCAATGGAAAACATTCTGTATGTCTTCTTCCTTGGTGGTATGTGTAGATACACCTGCATCACATATAGGGTTCAGAATCAGTGGGATTTCCATAGGACTCAAAACCTACTTTGGCCTTTCTACAAATTGAAAAAAAACCCTCTACCTTCACAGGATTTCTGGAGATCAGCGATGGCTTTGATCTCCATCAGTCACCATAGACGACATCATTGATGGGTTCTTTATCTGGAGTTCTGCAGGAGCTTCTCTACAGTGATGCAAACCTGATAATGGAAATAGGTACAGGAATCTTAGAGTAGACCTTAGACGTTAAGGTGTCACTAAACTTCCAAGAGGATCTAATGGGAGGATCAATAGGATTTGAGTTGGGACTGAACACTGATGAGGAGGTAGGCTGTTTCTAACGAGTGGCTACTTCCAAGTTCTTTCAAAAGGAGAACAGACATTACCTTGCAAAGAATATCCATAAAAGGAAATTTTGCCAAGCTGGGGAGTACTAAGGGCTCTTGGCCAATCAGGCACGTCCCTAGAGACTCAGGTTCCATCTACTCACAAGCTCTGAGGCATCTAAACAAGGACTTCTTCCTCTTTTCCTTGGTCTCATGGGTTCCTCCAGCTGGTCCAGAAAATTTGTAAGTGGAAGAGCAGGTCTGAAGAGGGCATGTTGAGATTGACATATTGTGTAAGTTCTTTCAGGGTGTCATTGTTCTTGGGCTCATAGAAATCATCAGGGTAGAAGTCCATCCACATAGGGAAGATGAAACAAACAACGCTGTGGGCAGATTGATTGTTGGGAGGTGGAAAGAGACTCCTGCAAGCAGGATGCTCCTCACAGCCCACTTCTAGTAATTTCTCAGATATAATCCTCTAAAATTCTCCCTGTAATAGGAAGAGAAATTTGTTTCCCCACTGGATCTGACTTGCTACACACAGCCCTCCCTGTCATCCATGAGAGTCCAAAAGCACAACCACAACAACTGTGTAATCTGCTATCCACTGAAGTGCCAAGCCTCAACCTCCTGGTGAAAATCCCAACTGGTGTGCAAAGAAGAAAGTTGAGTTTGATTCAGAAATCTCAAAGATACCAAGTTTTCAATTATAGAACTTCTCTTTGTGCCAGCGTCCACTTACTTCTTCACTTGTTCATCTTCTTCCCAGTTATGGTAGAAGGATCTGTACCAATGGGAGGAGAGAAGGAAGTTAAATCTATGCTTCTCATTTTCTGAACTAACAGGACACACATAGGACTCGCTAAATCCCACATGGTAATGTAAACATGACAGACAAAATTGGAGATATGTCTATACAATTTCATGGTAATTCTGTCAAGATGCTTATGTGCATCTGTCCATATAAATGCACAATGGCTCATGCCTCTAGTCCTACTAATCAGGAGGGTGAGATCTGAGAATCACAGTTTGAACCCAGTCTAGTTTGTAAAAATCTAAATACACTTATCTTCAGTTAACCCAGAATTGGACCTGGGGCTCAATTGATAGTGTGTTAGAAATGGGACAGCACTCAAGCCCCCAATTAAAGTAAAAGTTCCCTCCTTTCTTCTGTCTATATTCCTTCAAAGGCCTCCAAGTTAGTGATTTCCTAGGTAAGCGTGGACGTTGGGTGCCACTTGCTCCTTCCTTAAATCCTAGTCTCTCAGCAAGCAAATTACTAAGGTTCCACTAGCTTATGAGGCACATGAAATATTCTGGCAGCCCAGTCCTAAGGAACTAGCCAAGGACTGCACTTCTTTGTCTCAAGCCAAGCTCCTTTGACAAGACCCCAGTGAAACTGCCTCAGAGATGTACCAAGTATTCCAATATTCTGCCAGTGGGCCTCATCAGCCCTGGGTTTGAAGGAGGAACACTAACTTCTTTTGTTTGTCATGGGACTTGAACTCTGGGCTTGGGTACTATCCCTCAGACCTTCAGCTCAAGGGGAGCACTCTACCGCTTGAGCCACAGCACCAATTCTGGTTTTCTAGTGTTTTATTGGAGAGGAGTATCATGGACTTTCCTGCCAGGGCTGGCTTTGAACCGTGAACCTCAGATCTCTGCCTCCTGAGTATCTAGGATTACAGGTGTGAGTTACTGGTGCCTGGCTTAGGAACACTCACTTTTTTTGTTTGTCATGGGGCTTGAACTCTGGGCCTGGGCCCTGTCCCTCAGCTCTTCAGCTCAATGCTAGCACTCTACAACTTGAGCCACAGCACCACTTCTGGCTTGTTTTCTGCTTATGACTTGGTCAGGAATTGAACCCAGGGCATCATGCATACAAGGCAAGCTCTCTACCACTGAGCCACCTTCCCAGCCCAGGAACACTCCCTTTTTAAACAGAATATCCAGCAACTGCTCCATTGTCCTATGCTCTGTGTAGTGGTGGAGAAAGTTTCCCACATAGAAGGGATCACCTTTCTGGTAGGCAGGGACCAGGTCCATTACCAGAATTTCCAGAAAGCCTGAGTCCAGGCTCCATATATTATAAGGCACATTCAGGGTTTGGACGGACTCATTGTCACACTGAGGTGGTAAAAAAGAATGGACCTATGAAACACGGAAATGGGAGTGCACTTCAAACTGAGTAATTGTATTAGAGTGGATTGAAAAGTGCACAGCAACTATTTTCTATCTACACATATAAAAGCACATAAGAAGAAGTTTCTACTGTGGGCTAGGATGAGATTAAATAGGTTTACTGTCATAGTTATACCTTGCCTGAATTTCCTTGTGATTTCCTTGGTTTCTTCTTATAAAAAGTCCTGAAACATTGGATTCGTGGTTGGGCACTGATCGAATGTCTGCAGCATCGAGTGAGGCACTCACACATATGCTTGAGACCTGAGTCTCTTGACTTTGAAAACAGTACAGGAACATCTTTCTTGTTCCTGAGCCACAGGCCAAGTGAGCTGGCTTGAGCTAACTGTAGGTTACAGTTGCGTGGCTCTCAGAGTTCTATATTCTATTCCATTGTGAGGGAAGTAGTGTCATCTCTCAGAGCCCAATGATCTAAGCTGCTTGCTCACATAAGACCATCCCAAAGACAAACTGGAGGCTGAAATCTCCCCTCCTACATCACTTTATACACATGTGGACATTGTCAAAACCCAATAGCCTCAGCTAGGCCTAGATACAGGCATGTCTCAGCCTCAAAGAGCCCTTCCTAGGTCAGATCCAGGCCTTATTTGTCACTATTCCTCTCATCCTGCACAAATCATTTTGCCTCTCAGGGCCCCCTCGGCCTGCCATGTGCTTCTTGCATCTATTTTTGACATCTACTTCCTAAGACATTATTAGGTTTGTGTTTCCTAATCTTGTTTGCCCTTGAAGCCCCAGTGTGCTTTCATCTGGAAAAAAGTCAAATTCTTAGCAATGGGAAAATCAAACAAGTTTTGGAAAACACATGTATTGTTACACATATAGTCAGACATTTTTACAGGTGTACATTCTTGTAAGATAAAAGAGTATTTTTGAATCTTTTCTCATATTTTATGACAGAGGGGAAGGGGAGAAGGGAAGAGGTGCATTGTTTTCTCATAATTCAATGATTATTTTTTAAAAATAGTATAGTTGAAAGAATGTAAGATTTAAAGATAAAAACTGTGCTCCTGTTCTTTTTATAAGCTAGTTGTTTATAAAGTATTTCTCACTAAAGTCTTTGCCCCATGAACTATCCTCCTCCATCAAAATAATCAAGGAAAAACCTTCACAAATAAGTAGGCTGTTGTCCAATCTCTGGATAAGTATTTAAGGAACAACTTGGCCTGGGACTTTGTGCGTGTACAAGTGTGTGGGAGTGTGTGTGTGTGTGTGTGTGTGTGTGTGTATGTGTGTGTGTTTGTGTCTGTGCATATTTGTGTCTTAGGGCTTGAACTTGGGGGCTATATGACAATCCCAAGCTTCTTTACCTTGACTTAGTGCTCTACCAATTGTACTACAGTTCAGCTGCAAGCTTTTTTAGTGAACTAGAGAAGAGAGACTCATAAAATTTCCTGCTCAGGCTGTCTGACCTAAATATCAGGTATCAACCTCCTGATTAGCTAGAGTTATAATTATGAGCCTCCACAACCTGGTGATAAAGCATTGTTAATGGAGGCAGTGGGGTTGCAAGTTTCAGTCCGGCTTCAGGACACTATATCATAAAACAGCAACAGCAAAATCTTATATCAAAATACAATAATAAGATGTAATTACAGTACAATTTAGTGATATAGTCTGCTAGCATAACTTTCAGGAAACCTTGGTTTTAATGATTTAGCACAAACCAAACAAAATGAGCTAATTTTAGGAGACTCTACGATTTTTTTAATTCCATCTTAATAATTTCAAAACATTAGAAGAAACAAGAAAAAATTCATACTTATGAGAATGTAAAAAGATAAAAAGATGGCAGATTATGAAATGGAAAATTCTACACTGCAGGAAAATTATTGTCATGGTGAATATATGGTGGTATTGTTATGGTGAATATATGATAATGTTCCTCAGAGCAGCAATAGATAAATATATATTTACTACACAAAATCTAACTTGTCTATATCTATCAACATCCAATCTTCTAGTGCACATTATTGATGTATTCATGTTTATGGTATATTCGAAAAATATGACTAGCAGAGTCAGGAAGTTACCAAAATACATTAGCTGCAATGTTTTAGGAGATAAACTTGCTAATTATATTGACTATTCTATATATTAAACATGTAGTGTGTTATCATTTTATCTCTAAGTGTGTACAAACACTACAAACACTACTTCAAAGTGAAACAGAATACAGCAAGGTTTTGAAGGCATATGCCTGTAAAGCTAGCTATTTGGGACATCGTTTCAAGACCACTGAAGTTTTACCTGCAATGATCCCCAACCCGTGGCTTTGCATGATGGAATACTTCTATCATCCTGGTCCATGGGGAGGTGAAAGCAGGCGGATTTCAATTACATGCCATACAAAGCAAGAACTACCACATGGATCCCTCTCAACCAAAGAAGGTTCAACACTGGCTAGCACTTATCTCCCCTACCTAGGTAAAAATAAAAATAAGAGCATTGTAGTATAAGAAGCAAACAATATTAAATCATGCCAATGCAGAAGCATCATGAACAACACACATTCAGTGTTTGTTTCTCATACTTTTATTCCTAACTATAGTTTGGATTATATATGTGAGCCAGAGACACTAAGCAGTTCATCATTATAAAATGACTATTTGAGTGTCTACTTTGACTCCAAGGTCTTTGATGCATTTGGAGTTGATTGTGGTGCAGGGTGATATATAAGGATCTAGCTTTATTTTTCTACAAGTAGTAACACAATTTTGCCAGCACCATTTACTGAAGAGGCTGTCTTTCTTCCATTCTTTTTTAAGCTACCTTATCGAAGTTTAGATGGCTATATGTCTGTAGGTTCATTTCGGGGATTTCAGTTCTATTCCATTGGTCCTGCGGTCTGTTCTTTTGCTAGTACCAAGCTGTTTGGATTATTATGGCTTTGTAGTAGAGTTTGAAATTTGGTATTGATATTCCTCCAGCACTGTTCTTTCTGTTAAGGATAATTTTTGCTATTTGGGGTCTTTTATTGTTCCATATGAATTTTTGGATTACTTCATCTATTTCCTTGAAGAATGAGGTTGGAATACTGATTGGTACCGCATTGAATTTATAGATAGCCTTGGGAAATATTGCCATTTTCATGATGTTGATCCTTCCAATTCAGGAGAATGGGAGGTTTTTCCACTTTTTACATTCTGTTTTGATTTCCATTAACAGGTTTTTAAAGTTTTCACCATAGAGGTCCTTTACTTCTTTGGTTAAGTGAATCCCTAGTTATTTTATTTTTTGGGGTGCTATTACGAATGGAGTTGCTATCCTAATTTCAGCCACGCTTTTCTCATTATTGGAATACAGAAAAGCCATTGATTTGTGAGGGTTAATTTTATACCCTGCTGCTTTACCAAAGGTTTGAATCACCGTGAGTAATTTGGGAGTGGAGTCCGTGAATAAGAGACTACCTAGGTCTCCTTTGCACACGCCAAAACTTTCTTAAAAGACACCCAGAAACACAATGAATCAAAGAAAAGTTAGACAAATAGGATTGCATGAAATTACAGAGCTTCTGCATGGCAAAGGACATAGCTAGCAAGATCAATAGATCAACCACAGATTAGGAGAAGATCTTAACTAACCACACAACGGACAAGGGTCTCCTATCTAAAATATGCCTGGAACTCAAAAAATTAAATCCCTCAACAACAAATCCTCAAGGAAACAACTGCCCAATAAATAAGTGGGCTAAAGCCTTAAAGACAAACTTCTCTGAAGAGGAAAGAAGGATGGCCAATAAACACATGAAGAAATGCTCAACCTCCCTGGCCATGAAAGAAATGCAAATCAAAACAACATTGAGGTACCACCTTACCCCACATAGAATGGCTATAATCAAGAACTCTAACAACAACAGATGCTAGAGGGGATATGGACAAAAAGGAACCCTATTGCATTTTTGGTGGGTCTGTAAACTTGTTTAACCACTTTGGAAAGTAGTATGGAGGTTCATCAAAAGACACCACATAGAGCTCCCCTATGACCCAGCAATCCCAGTTTGGGGAATTTACCCAAATGATTACAAGACCATACCAAAGCTACCAGCACAACTATGTTCATTACAACATTATTTACCATAGCTAAGATATGGAACCAACCCAGATGCCCCTGAGTAGATGAATGGATCAAGAAAATGTGGTCTATATACACAATGGAATTCTATGCCTCTATCAGAAAGAATGACATTGTCCCATTTGTTAGGAAATGGAAAGACTTGGAAAAAATTATATTACGTGAAGTAATCCAGGCCCAAAGAAACATAAGTCCCTTGTTTTCCCTTATTTGCAATAACTAGTATATGTCCGAGACATGCAGAAAAGGTCAGATAAGTTGATGTTGGCTGAGATATACCCCAAGAGAAAGATTCAAATATTTTTTTCATTCTTGCGATTGTTTCAAAGATATTCATAAGATGATATTTTTGTTGTTTTGTATGTCCTTTCCCCACAGTATATCCACTGCTTTCACTATATTTGATGTTGGTATAATTTGTGGAGGGGAAGGAAAAAACACATTTTTAAGAAAGGATACAGGTGGACCCATTGCAGCAATGAGATGTACAAGCCAATATGTTGAAAAACGAACTTTACAACTTTGACCAGGAGGGGTGAGTAGTGGGGGTGGGATGGGAAGGTGTGTGGTGGAGATAAGAAGGTATGGGAAGGGGAAACAAAGGACAGGGCAACAATGCTTGATAAGAAATTTATTCAATAACCTGTCCATTTAATTGTAACTCCTCTGTATGTTATTTTCACAATAAAAAAAAAAAGTCTATGTGAAGCCAGGTGCCAGTGGCTCATGCGTGTAATTCCGGCTACACATGAGGCTGAGACCTGAGGATAGCGTTCAAAGCCAGCCCAAGAAGAAAAGTCCCCATAAGACTCTAGTCTCCAATTAACAACTCAAAAGCTTGAAGTGGCTCCATGGCTCAATTGATCCAGTGCTAACTAATTTGAGCACAGAGTCTCAGAGTCAGTGCCCAGGCTCTGAATTCAAGCGCCACAACTGACAAATAAAAACATATAAATGTCTGAATTTTTTGAGAATTAAAATGACAGCTCTGGTATACAATTCTACAGTCTACTACAAATTTCATTATATTTGTGGTCAGAAAAAGTAGCAGCACTTGAATAAAGGACATTTTTTCATAAACTAAGGCAGATTGGTCTCTAATTAGAGGAAATTGCTGGGTTCATACATAATATTTTTGGTTGGTTTTTGTTTTGTTTTTAGGAAAGGATGAGAAACCTTATTTCTACCAATGGCTATTTGGATATGTATGACATCATTCATAGGCCATGCAGAATTAACAGTAAAGACAGAACACAGTAAACTTGCAGTAAACTTATTTGTCTTTATGCGATATTCCGAATGATTTGTTTAGCTTATATGTCCCTATGGCCTATAGTTTCCTATTCCTGCCTTCCTCAAATACAAGCATGTTCCACCAATTCAGATTTGAGCCAGGCAATATGTAGTATTAGTGCTAAGAGGTGAGGAAAATTGTAACACAACCAGGAAAGCATGAAACCAACTCTTTATTAGCTGGACACTGGGGACTCAGGTCTAATCCTAGCTACTCAGTAGGCTGATGATCACTGTTCAAAGCCAGCTGGAGTGAGAAAATCTGTGAGACTCTTCTCTCCAATTAACAACCAACAACCATAAATGGAGCTGGGGCTTCAGAGGTAGAGTAGCCTTGCTTACAAAAAGTCAGAGGCGGGGACTGGGAAGATGGCTCAGTGGTAGAGTGCTTGCCATGCATGCATGATGCCCTGGGTTCGATTCCTCAGCACCTCATAAGCAAAAAGAAAAAACCATAAGTGGTGCTGTGGCTCAAGTGGTAGAGCACTAGCTTTGAGCTGAAGAGTGAGAGACAGTGCCCAGGCCCAGAGTTCAGGCCCCATGAACGGACCCCCCCCAAAAAAATCAGAGGCAGCACCCAATCCTGTGTTCAAGCAGAAGGTCAGGCACAAAAACAAAAACAATCAACACACACAAAAAAACACAAACTGGGAGAAAGCTCAGGAAAGGATGGCCTTGTCAACAAGACAAATGTACACATTACATGAATTGAGAAATGGTAACCTCACTGTACAATTAGTAACAATTACATTTTTAAAAAATCTGAGAAATCCCGTAGCCATTGGCCCTTATGATGTGCATCTTCTTTCTAGGATTTCAAAGTACCATCATCTGAGCTGGCAGCACACAGGTTGTAGCCCAGGGTGATTAGAAAATATGAAACCAGAGATCCTTTCATATTGTCCCGACAACTCTTATTATTTTAAGCTGAAAAAAAAAAACAAAGGAAAGTAAACAAAATAGATGTTATGGTTAATTAAGCTGTTATTAAAGATTCCTGCCAGAATTATAATGTTAAATTATGAGTTAATGCATGTGTTTTCTAGATACTGAACTCCCATATGTCACAAAAATATCCATGGATTCATAACTAGAAATTCTGAAGTGTAAAGCATACTAATTAGTTGAAGTTCATTAGGTAACCAATGACGAGAACACAACACGGTATTAAGCCAGGTAAAGTTATTTATTTACTGAAGTGCTGCCCATGCCATACATGGTGGGAAGTGTACAAAATATAGGGTGACCCAACCTCGGGCCTGGATGTATCTAGGCAAAGGATCGGATGAGGTGTGGCCAGGTTGGGGGAAACACTAACAATACTGCATCTGGATGTGACCTCAGGGCCTGGGACTCACCTCCAGTCAGATGGAAAGTGTGATCAGAGGCTGACCAGGTCGTGACTTAGTGGGAGGAGGAGGTGGCTGCCTCCAGGTGTGCCAGATACCTAGATAACACATAAAGGGTGGAAACTTAGCCAAGAAGTGAAAAGGCATCTGCATAGGGTCTGCATGGCTTGGGGCAGACCTAATATTAAATACATGTAATACTGCCATGTGACTCCAGCCTTAAAAAAATTCATTCTCAAACATTTTCTTTCTCTCTTTCTTTTTCTTTCTTTTTTCTTCCTTCCTTCCTTCCCTTTCTCTCTCTCTCTCTCTCTCTCTCTCTCTCTCTCTCTCTCTCTCTCTCTCTCTCTCTCTCTCTCTCTCTTTCTCTCTTTTTTTCACTCACCCTCTCTCTCTCCCCTACTTCAGTATTCTCAACTCTCAAATAATGAACACTTGCTGAGTTGAACTCACAGGCTGGGAAGAGCAGCTCAATTAGTGAATGTGAACTTTAATTTAATGTTCCCTTATACCTCTACCACAGATCACTGGAATCAAATAATGAACACTCAGCAGCATGGCATATTAAGGCATTTAGGGGAGTAAAGCAAGCAAGCTCACTGCATTCTGTGAGGTCCAACCTAGGAAAGTGTGGCAGACTCCTCCCTCCTCTTGGGCAATCTCAGCCCAGTTTCTGCATCAGGACAGTTGACTGGCTCCATGTGAGCCAGTTACCTAAGTGGCACAGGTACTTGGCAGAGACTTAGTCTCTTGTTGTGCTGAAATTAATGGCATGCTTCAACATGATCCACTAATTTGTTGAGATTGGGACTTCCTAATTTTTTGGTTAGCCTATGTTCAAATGGTGATCTATTTATTTCTGATTTCTAACCAAGATTATAGATGTTAACTAACACATCAGACCACTGAAAGTCCTTTATCACACATGGAAGACATGAAGTTTATTTTCCCAAATGACATACAAGTTGACAGACAGCAAAAGTAAGCCCTTAATTTTGGTCGAGATGTGTTTTTAATGTGAAACAAAATTACTTAGCAAAATATCTGACTACTGTGATTATACTTTCAAACTTACTCTACATTTTTATATCAAATCACCTATATTAATCAATGATTAACTCAAATTACCTGTAATCATTTATTTCTGTCATATCTTTTAGAAGTAGGCAGAACTGGAGCTTACACCATAAAATAAAGTGGTAGAATTTGAGAGGATCACAGTTCTGAATCAGTCTAGGAAGGAAAAGAAACACTCATATCAACCTACTAGGTAGGGATATTGGAATGCAATCATAATCCCTGCTTTCTGGGATGGGTGCAAAATTTGCTACTCTAGGAGTAAAGTAACTTAAATGAGAAAGGATTGATGGAGTGGCTCCAGTGGTGGAGTACCTGTCTGGCAAACAGAACATCAAAACTCAAATCAACTTCCTAAAGATAAAATAAGAAAAAGAAAGAAAAAACAACAATACTGACCATGTGTTCAATATAAAGATTTACACTAAATTATCATAGTAATAAATGCCATCATTTATTTCTATGGCCAAACATATTTTGTGTCAAGCCTAAATGGAAAAATAGCACACTATATATAAAGCTTTGGTAAAACACAGGTCTAGCTTACAATGATGAACACTTAAGTTTGCATGTGCAGTGGTGTTGCAAGGTTGTTAAGGTTTATGGAAGTCCATCCTTTTGATGAACTTGACATGATGAAATTACCTAACCATACATAACCAGACGGTTTACTGGACAGATACTGCTGATACACACACACACACACACACACACACACACACACACACACATTTGTATGTATTTATATATTAACATGTAAATAAAAATAAAAAATTTGTAATGAATAAATTAATTGAACAGATACCTTTCTCAAAGAATTATTTTATCTGAACCAATTCAAGTCTCCAATGCTATATCACATTTACATGGTTGCTGATCGCTTTCAGCTTTTTTAGGATGTTGTTTTTTCTTTGTTTTTCAGATGAAAAGAGCCTGCCAATAAACATACTTGTATGACATTCCTTTCTTTAGAAAATGAAAAGCACGTTGTGTTATGTGGCTCTTTATGTAGCATCAAAATATTTTTTGATAATTTCAAGTACGTATTGTCTTAGACTTAAATCTCATTCATTTTCTTCCAATAGTATCTATGGGAAGGAGAAAATGAAGGATCATACTGTTACTTTGGGAGCTTCGATTATTAATCACTGAAATAAATATTATGAAAATGAAAAAAGTTATTTAGAGAGATGAATTGAAAGTTACCTTTCCACACACTCATGCTACTCGTCAACTATATCATATAACTTAAAATAAGTACCACTTTAGCTGTGTGCCAGTGGCTCATTCTTGTAATCCTAGCTACTCAGGAGCTGAGATTTGAGGATGGTAGTTCAAAGCTATCCCTGGCAGGAAACCTCTGACACTCTTACCTCCAATTATCCACCAGAAAACTGGAAGTGGCACTGAGCCCAGGGACAATGCCCAGACCCAGAATTCAAGCCCCATGACCAAGAAATATAAAAAAAGCAAAAAAGGAGGAAAAAGTAACACTTTACAATTAATGTGCACATATAACATATACACAAAAATTTTCTAGAAAGAAAACTATAACAGTCCATGGACTGGCAAAGAAAAAGAGATTAAAGTGAAATTGCCTTTAATCATTCATTTAGACAATCTATACTGAGGGCAGGCTACTGGAACTCACATCACTAATTGAAGAGCTAAAACTTGAGAGCATCACAGCTCAGAACCAGTGCGCAAGGAAAGTAATAAGAGTCTCATATCATCCTAAATCCTGGCATGTTGGAATGCATTTGTAATCCCAGCTACTTGGCAGACAGAAATGGAGAACTTAGCCTGTTTGGCCCTCAGCAAAATTGATAACCTATGAGCAAAGTAACTAAATCAAAAAAGAATGTTCTAATGGTAGTATACTTGTTCAGCAAATACAATATCAAAATTCATACTCATTTCCTAAAAGAGGAAAGAAAAATGAAGAAAGTAAGGAAAAAATAAAAGAAAGAAGGAGGAATAAAGAAAGGGAAAAAGAGAAGTATAAACAAAAACCTCACCATGCGTTAGATGTTAATAATGACTTTAAGTAATTTTAGCTATAAATGCCATCATTTAATTCTGGGCTGAGACATTTTGTATCAAGCCTGAATAAGCCATAGCATGTCACATACAAAGCTTTGGAAAATACTGGTCTGGCTTACAATGTTGGACCAATAGGAATGTAAGTCTAGTGGGTGGGGTCTTCATAATAATTGTGTTCTGATCTCAAAATGCATCTTTATTTCTGGCATTTTACCTGAGTAATCTCACTTCAGTCTTTTCCAAAGGGCACTTTAGTGGAAGGAGGAAAATCATTGATTCTGGTATACAATTTCTGTTACTAAAAACTCCAGTATATTGTAAGGGAAGCAACTCCAAAATTATTCATTAGAGAGATGAGTTGAAAGTCATCTTTATACACACTAACTCTTTCCTCAAAAAAGCCAGAGGATTTAAAATAACTAATATTTTTTAAGTTAATGGGCACAAATGTGCATGAATTTTCCAGAAATAAAATGATCACTCATGAAATCTTACTAATACTTCCAAGAATGTTTTCCAATTAGAGGAATCATCTTCATATATTTTCACACAATGTGCATCTGCTTGATAACAGAACCTACAACTAGACTAAGGCATCTAATAAAATTTATGAGGTGGTGTGGGGTTTCTGGTGGAGCCCTGTCTGGTTCAAAGGAGGAGTTGGCATTGGCACAGTCCCTGTGGTGGAGCAGGGCGGGGCTTTGAGATGAAGGCCAGTCTGTGTAGGACTTTGAGATAGTAGGGAGGGGACAGGAAGGACTAGACTTGTGGAATAGGTGGGACTTTAGGATGGAGGCTGGCAGGTAGACAGGTTTTCAGTGGAAGAAGACTGGGTCCCTTGGGAGGAGGCTGTTTGGGGAAGAGCTTTGAGAAGGAAGAACAAGGCTACGAAGGAAGAGGTTACTTAGAGGAGGGGTTCTGGTGGAGCACTGTGAGTTCTAGTAGGATATGTAGGGTGGGGTTTCCCATAAGGCAGGGAACGGAATGGAGGCAAGAGGCTGACAGAAGGTGGGTTTCTGGTTCAGGAATACGAATCTATGAGGGAGAGGCTTTTCAGGGTCTGGCTTTAAAACGGCAGGGCAGTGCTAGGAAGAAGTGGGCAAGTAAGAAGCATGGTTTCTGGTGGAGAATGGCAGGCCTTTGGGAAGTGTGTTAGGGAGGAGGTGGGGTTTCTGGCAGAGCAGGATGTATTCACAATGTATAGAGAAGCTTTTCAGGACCAGGGCTTTGTTAAAGCAGAGTTAGGATCCAATGGACTAGATTAGTTAAGACGGCTTTCTGGTGTAGCCAGTCACCACTTCAAAAAGAGGAGTAAGGTTGGGTGGGGATTTCAGTGTTACAAGGAAGGACAAGGACTTAGGACAGGGTTTCCAGTAGTGCAAGGCAACCTTCAAAAAGGGACTACGGAGGGACAGGGATTTAGAGTTGAGCATGGTGAGGCTTCCAGAAGGAGGCCAACTGGTGCAGTGGTTTCCAGTTAAGCAATGTGGGTGTCGAGAGATGGGATAGTGTGGTGGGGGTTTTTTAGTGGGGGTTTTGTAGAGAAAGTCAGGGCTTAGAGCCATGGGGCTAATTGGAGGAAGGGCTTTGAGAAGGAGTGGAAGGTCTACAAAGGTGCAGGATAATTATGGGCAGGGTATCTGTTGGAGTACGGTGTGGATCTTAGGGAGGATCCAATAGGGTTGGATTTACCTGGGGAGCAATCCAAGGCATTGAGAGAGTAGGTATGGGAGGTGGAGAGACTTGTTGTGAAGCAGAGCTGGCTTTCCAGGCAGGAGATGGGCTATATGAGAAGCTTCTGGCCAACCAAGGCTGGGCTTCAAGGGCAGTTATACGGAGGTGGAGGGTTTTTGTGTAGCATGATTGGCTTTGTGGGAAGAGTTCGGGGCTGTGTTTGACAAGTTAGGCCACTTAGAAGCAGACAGAGAGGGGCAGAGTTTCTGATGAAACCAGAAGGGACTGGAGGGAGAAGTCTGGTTGGGGGGTGGGGTATGAAAGAGAAGGGAGGAGTTTGGAGGTACTAAGATATGGGATCAATGGGTTTATGAGGAAATAGTGTAGTTAGGGGCTGGGTATCTGGTGGATGAAGTGAGGATTCGAGGGAGAAGCCCAATGTAGGCTGGGTTCTTGGTGGAGCAAGGAGAGACATAGAAGGAGGAGATATGGATGTGGCCTGGTTTCTGGTGGTACAGAATAGGGATTCCAGGAAAGGGTGGAGTTGAAGAAGGCTTTCCCTGTAGCAGAGGAGGGCTTTCAGGAAGTAGTCTGGTTGCAGTCAGGCCTTTGAAAGTTCACAGCAGGACTACCAGTGGGTAGGTTAGTTAAGGTTGGACTTTTGAATGAGGAGGCTGACTGGAAGTGGGTTTCCAGTGGATCCAGTCATATTTTATGGGAAGGGGGATAGGAAAGTGGCAAGACTTAGTGAAGAGTTGTTCGACAAAAAATAAACAGTTACTCCAAATAGGAACACCATTTTCTGTCAGTATAGAATTGTATTACTTTTATGTATGCGAGAGATATTGGAGAAAGTAACCAAGTAATAATTCCTTCCTAGTGAAAAGTTTCTTTATTCCAGTTGAGCGAAAACAAAACCATAGGTCACATCAGGCTCAGAGGCACACAGTAGACTAAGACACATGAAGCACTGGACTTGATTCCCCAGAACAACTTTTAAGAACCACAAATAAAAATTTTTAAATGTCTCACTTAGTAATAATGGACACTCTATTGTCTTAAAATTGTGAATGAATGAAACTTTTACTCTAACCATTTTAGAAATCCTAAAACTATGTAAGTAGTAATAATGTTTTAACTTTTTATAATATTGGAAGGTATACTAAAATTAATAGGAAAATATAAAATTGTACACAGATTGTTCGTTCTCCAGCATCAACTTTAATCTAAAAGAATTTAAAACAATAAAAGTTCCATATAGTGAGATTGCAGCATGGTTTTTTTCCAGTCATCAAAATGGTGACTTTAACAATGTGTATGTATCTTTGGGTGCATCGCTGTTAAAACATATCTAAGAATGTAAAGCACTTCTATAGAGACCCTAAAGAGACTCAAAGGATCTGTGAAATGATGTTGGAATAAAATTAATGACTAATTACAGTAGGAATTTATTTTCTCTAGGTCCAAAATTATTTTCCAGAAGAAAAGGCTGCATTGAAAAATAAACAAAACAACGAAAAGGAAGCAGGTAGGCAGACCTTGAAGTAAACATTATCCAATGAACAATATCTATTGAGGCATGATTGCAATCTTCTTTTATTTAAGTTACAATTACTGACCTATGTTCTTCCCTAATGCCAAATAATAAAGCCATGAAAATGCAATAATTATTTTCAAGGCCTTATATTTACAAAAAAAATTCGATGAAAGTATTGCTAGAAAGTAAAGATAGATGTCTGAAATAAAGAGTGAAGAACACATCCCCAATTTCTGGCTCTTCAAGATGAGAGGGATACAAGTCAAAGCACAAGGGGAATGGACAGAAGTACATTACCAAGATGCAATAATTAATATAACAGGGGAGAAAATCAACATGACCATCACAGGATTTAACACTGGAGTGTAGAGTGAAGAACAGTGAAAATGAATGGAAAATTACAAAGGATGCCCTTGCATATTTGGCAGAAGAGTGCGTGGCATTGAGGTCTAAACTATGTGGAGGTTTTATAGGAAACTACCTGTGCTCATATGGTGCCACAAGCAGTGAAGAACTTATGATTTACAAGACATTGAATAATCATAAAAGTCTTGCTTCAGTAGTACAGAGTTAAACCTTGATAAATTCTGTTTGGAAACACCTAACAAACTATAAAACCAAGACCAGAAGATTCAAATTGTATATAAGTAACTTGACTGTTCACAACAATAGAGTTCAAAAAATCAAATCATATAATGTGGATGCAAAAGCATAACATTATTAAGGTAACCGTTAAGCCACACACATTTTATGGGAGTAGTCCTTATTACAAAAGATTTGTTTTCCTTACACATTTTGGATGTACAAAACCAACAAAAAACAAAAACAAAACAAAGAAAAGACAATTGGCAATAGAGCTGGATGCCAGTGCTTCCTCCTTATTCCTAGATAGTCACGAGCCTGAGATTGGAATATCATGGTTCACAGATGGCTGGGGTAGCAATCCATGAGACATTTATGTTCAATTATTCAATCAAAGATAGAGTTAAACCTTGGTTCAAATACTACAGACTCAGTCAATCATGAGTGAAAAAAAACAAGCAAGAGTTTGAGGCTCTGAGTCAAGTTTCATTAGTGTACGTGTGTGGGCGTGTGTGTGTGTGCACACACACAAATGGAATAAGAGAGGAAAAAGGAGAGAAAACAGGGAATATTAAGAGTTTAAGGACTATCCTAAGCATATATTAATTAATAAAAATGAGGGAAACCATGGAACCTAGGTTTCTTTGAGTCTGGCTTCCTTCACATATGATTGGCTTCTAAGTCTTTCCATTTTATTATGAAAGGGGCTGTGTCATTATTTCTGATAGAAGCATAAAATTACATTGTTTATATATACCACATTTTCCTGATCCATTCATCTCTTCAGGGGCATCTTGATTGGTTCCAATATTGCTCCCAAAAACAACGTTGTAGATTTAATGGGTTTTAGCTTGAGATCATTTCGACAAATGCCCAGGAGTGGGATTACTGGATCCAGAGGTACGTATATTTGACCTTACAAAATGAAGCTAATTGAAATGTACTCCAAAACATGGAAAAAACCGTCTTTTTTCAGATGTCAACCTTGATGTCGGTAGAGTATCTAGATCTTATTTTATTTCATTTGTCTTTTACCAGTGGTTTATCCCTGGCAATCTCTGTCTTGATTCTGGTTCCTTCCATCTTGTATATACATTTACCTGATTTGGAGAAGGAAAGGGAAAAATATAATGATGAAAGAATTAAAAAGAGTAACTCATTGCAACAATGATATTCACAAGATACTATATAACGGAAATGCACTTTACAACTTTGGAGTGGGTGGGAGGTATAGGTGGTGGGAAGGGATAGGAGAACAACAATGGAGTGGGTAATAATATTCAATAAGGAATGCAACTTACTCATGTAACTGTAACTACTCTGTCCAGTATTTTTGAAATAAAATAAAATTTTAAAATTGAGCATATCCTAGAAAAAATATTGTTTTCAAAATAATACATCTGTCACAGACCTTGTGAGTGATTCTAAAAATCAAGCTGTTAGACTTGGAAAAGGATAGATTGGGAAGCCATCTCAAACAGCAATCGAAAGGCTGAGAGCTGTGCTCTTGAAAGGCCAAGCAGTCAAGGGAAGACAGGGGTATGATTTATTACCTCAAGAGTATTTAAGTTCGAGCTGTTGGACACTAAAATATTAAGACTTCGGAGACAAGATGGATGTCTGTGTTATGGTTGGAATGACTATTATTCCCTTCTGCTCCCTAACAATAAGGGATTCAATTGTCACTATGTCTACAAACAATACTTCATGTTAATAGTTGTAACCACAAGCTATATTGATGTCTTTGTTTGTGGACATACCTGCAGCCACTGACCACCCAACCCCCCCCCCCCCCCCCCCCCCCGCGTCAAGCAGGATTTAGGGATCCAGAAGTTGGCAATGACACTTTGGGTCCTCTGGTGATTTCTTTCCTTTCACTTCCTGTGATTTCTTACTTCTTTGTCCAGGTATCCCATCATCTTGGTTGTCGCATGGTTGCAGTTAGTGATAGTACTGATATTCTGAACACTTCAAAACAAACCGTGAAAAACACTTCCTCAAAGAACATTGACAAATGTATAGGAGCACCTGGAAAGATACCAAACATCAGCAGTCACCCTATGATCCTCTAGCAAGAAAGTACAATTCAGGAGTATCTTTACTTCTGATAATATGAGATAGATAATTGTCCCTTTTGGTATTTGGTATTGCATACATTTTCAGAAACACATATACATTCTGAAACAATGTCATTTATTTCATACGTCACAGGCCATGTGACTGGAGTGATGACCCTAATACCTTATCTCAGTTTCCTGATTCAGAATTAGATGAGTGTGAATTGCCTAATTATGAGCATTTCTCCATGAAACTCAAGACACAAAATGAAGTGTCAGGGTCAGGCCATTCCATACCTGTAAGGATTTTACATATATTAGAGTAATATATGCCTACACTGCTCAGCATTCATGGCACATTGGTGTGTTATAATGGTCTTCAGATCAGAAATATGCTAAAGCTTAAAGTAGAATGATGGGCTATACATTTTCAACGCAAGAGTGATGATCACCCCCTGCAATTATTCTCAGTGGAGAATCCTTCCTATACATTTTACTGACTTAGCATCTATTCTGGGCTTTACCATTATCAGGCAGGGTCACACTGGATTGAGCTACAATACTGCAGCAACCTTAGCTGCCTTTGAATTTTATCTCCAATATTGATACCAAGGTCAAATCTGCAACTCTAATCACATAGTTAGTGAACACCTGAACTTTTCAAGCGTGGTTAAATATTCAGCTATCACTGCTCATTGCCAGTGTTAAAGATCTCACTCCTTCAGATTTATTGTGTATCTTCTTGTATTTCCAACACTGCTTTAGATGTTGGATTTTTAAGTAGAGCTTTTAGTTTGTATTTGATTTATGGAGGTGCTAGTGGTGCCAGTTGAACTACATATATTACAATGTAAGTAATTTGATGTTTTGACTTATGAATTTAATTTTGGCAAATGAGGAAGTGAATATACATGACTCACAAAAGTTTTTTATGTGTATTGGTATTGCTATATTGTGAACTTCCTAAAAGCCATCCATGGGAACACATGTCCCTAATCCCATCACTTCTGTCACTGAGATAAGGCTTGAAAGGTCCAGACCACTTAGTGCTTCATAGTCAGAACCTTTCTACAAAGAAGGGGGAGAGATCAGCGGAAAGAGAAAATGAATCTTCCCACTGTTTTCATACATATTCTTTAGACTTAGCCATTGAAACCACCATAATAGTACTGTTTACGACTTCTTTCCTACATTTTTCCTGTTCTTTGCTGTTTTATTTATGGATCTCTAAAAATCATATAAGAAACACGTAAGAAATGTATATAAATCATATCAGAAATCATAAAAAATAGTTTGTTAGGGATATATAATCCAAAAAGAATAATTTTAGGAAAATAGTAAGCACATAAAATGTAATGCATTGACATTGTTGAAAACTTCAGCAGTTGTATTTTATTTACTCTGATAACAAAGTTTATACACTAAGTTACAATAGTATTCCAAATGGAAAACAGAACTAGAAACATGAAGGGTAGCACTAAAGAATGCTACTGCTACCACTAATAGAGTAAGAATGAAATTTAGGCAAAATTCCTTCAGAGTAAAAGCCACAGGACAACCCCAACATTACTTTCATTGTTCATATGAAGAAAAGAACTTTTTTGGTAGTAAAGACAAATTTTCACAGATATTAATATCAATTGGGTATATATTTCTTAAGGCCTTCAGGAAGGATGCTGTGACGATGTTGTTGGAAACTGTTTTCTTTGAGACCTACTTCACAATGGGCAGAAACCATTCCAAGCACTGCACTTGCATTAGGGTAATTTTAGTGCTCATGTGTGTTCTTCAAGTTAGGAAATGAATTAAGTATTTTATTAAAAACAGAAGTAGGCAAGAAGGCCAAACAAATTTCCCAAGTACCTAAGACTGATCAGTTGTAGACCTGTAATTCAAATCCAGGTTTCCACCAGGCATATCTGAAGCTATTCTCTGTAACATTCATTATCTTTAAAGAGTTATGGAGCAGATGAACTCACATTATCTTCCTAATTATGGTTATAAAGGCAATAACAATGCTACAGAATATAAGCATTTTTAAATGAAAAGGGTGTGGATAATGAGAGCGTAAGTGATCTTTATACCAAGTAAAGATCGGTTTAATTTCTACAAAAATACCTGAATGAACATCACTAACCGTCCACTGTTTATTATTCCTGGAGTAATTCCTTAAGGAGAACAAATCCACTTTTTCTGATGATCACAGGTTTTTATCATTAAGTACCTTGAATACACAGGGAATACTTTTTATGGATATATAATCCAAAAGAAATAATTTTTGTGACTAGTTACTTTCTTGTTGTACTAAAGAAAATCTATTCCCTATTCTAAAACTTATATCAATTTAATGGATATTAGTTTTATCAGTATAAATTAGGTGTGCATAATATATGTAATGTATTCTATTACATAACATATAAATGATATATTTATAATACATGTATCATTATTGATATTCTATAAATAATATTCTATAAATATTCTATAAATATTATGAATAATATATGTATAAAACTGGTTTTAGTATTATACTGTGAAGGATACAAGGAATGACAACTTTATTTAACTAAATATATTTGTATGTTTTAGTCACATAATTTATTTTTGTGCCAGTACTGATACTTGAACTATGGTCTGGGTCTTGTCCCTGAGCCATTTCATTTAGACTGGCTTCATATAGCTATCTTCAGATCTCAGCCCCTAAGTAGCTGGGATTACACATATGAATCATGTTATATATTTTTTATTGTGAAAATACTGTACAGAGGGGTTACAATTACATGGGCAAGATAGTGAGTACATTTCTTATCAAGCATTGTAGCCTCCTCATTTGTTTACCCTTCCCATCCCTTCCCATCCTCCCTCCCCCCACACCCAATCCTTCACCTCCCAAGTTGTAAAGTTCGTTTTTGACGTGACAACTTGTACTTCTCATTGTTGCAACAGGTCCTCATGTTATATTTTTTGAATTCCATCCTTGGCATGTTCCTACATAATTATTTCTGAATGTTCAATTATGTTATGATATTCCATTTCTAAACCAATTCTGAATAAATAACTACTTATTGCGTAAAATGCTATGTTGCAATCGAACTTGTAAGGACCCTACTTTACTATCAATTTTCAAAGACATTTCTAATTTAATTCCTGGACAGATGAGCAGAGAAATTAAATTATGTATGCATAATATACGTAAAATACTATATTACATAAAATATAAATGATATATTTATAATATATGCATAATTAGGGATATTCTATAATTACTATAAATAATATATTATAAAACTGGTTTTATTATTATACTGTTAAGGATACAAGGAATGTCAACAACCCTATCTTAAATGACTCATTTTCAACAGTATATAAACTATGCTAAGAACATATACCTCAAGAAAGCACAACTCTGTAATCACATATTCAATTTCAAATATTCTCCTCATCATTATGAGGACAAGAAGTGGCACTGTGGCTCAAGTGGTAGAAGGCTCCCCTTGAGCTGAAGAACTCAGTGATATGTTAACACTCAGGTCCTGAAATTAAACTCCAGGACCGACAAAAATACAATTTGAAGAATTAAAGCATTAGGGCTGGGAAGGAGACTCAGTGGTAGAGTGCTTGTCTTGCATTCATGAAGTCCTGGGTTCAATTCCTCAGCACCACATAAGAAGAAAAAGTGGAAATGGCTTTGTGGCTCAAATGGTAGAGCACTAGCTGGAGATGAAAAGCTCATCAGGGACAGTGCTCAGACCCAGAGTTCAGGCCCTCCTACCACCACCACCAAGAACAACAAATTAAAGGATCAAACAACCTGAAGTTTTTGTCCAGAATAACGAGGGCGGCATTATCCGTTTACATGACTTAGTGACTTTAAGCCTAGTTTACCAGGGGAGGTAGTGGACAATTGTGTGTTTACCAAAACCTGCAAAATTCTTTTGTACTTTCCCAAGGAGGGAGCAAGTAGGGAATGTGGAGAGAGGGGAGGTGTTTGGTGACCTTGCCTTTTGGTGCAGTGATTGTTTTCTGGAGTAAATTCAGAGAAATTCTGCTTGCAATCCTAGTTGCATGGGGAATGAAGAAGCCATGCCCTGGAAGTGTTTTTATCCTGTCCTTGGCCTGGTTCCAACCACCACTGTATAGTCCAAGTACCACTTCAGGCCCAAGAAGCTGTGAAGACTACTGATCCACTGAACAGGTGGACCTAACCACAGCCAGAAAAGGCAAAAAATGCAATGCCCAGGACAGCACTGGAAATCTACACCAGGAAAAGATTTTTTTATATTTTTTTATTGTAAAAATGCTATGCAGAGTGTTTACAGTTACATGAGTAAGGTAATGGTTACATTTCCTATTGAGCATTGTTACCTCCTCCTTTGTTTTTCCCCTACTACTTCCCTCCTCACCTCTCCAACTCCTTCCTCCTTGACTCCTGCCCGACATTATAAATTCATTTTCGACACAGTGTCCTGTACAACTCATCGTCACAATGAGTCAACCTGCATCCCCATTTCAGCATTCTGCTATAACCTTTCCACTCCCCAAATTACAAAAATGTATATAAAAGATGCAGAACACTAGAATCAAATACAGTGAAAACAGGAATTATACCATGGGGGTATGAACCTACAAAAGAATCACATAGTACATTATAAGTATATTAAAAACAAAAGGTAAGAAAGATAAATCCACTTGTGTCTCTGATTTGGGGTATATTTCGCTTAACATCATCTTATATGGTCATATGTACATAGCCTTTGATCTTCTGTGCTTGTTCTAGACATGTACTAGTCCTTCCAAACAAGGGAAAACATGGGACCTATGTTTCTTTGGGCCTAGCCTTACTTCACTTAATATAATACTTACCAAGTCTTTCCATTTCCTAAAAATTGCGGCAATTTCATTCTTTCTAATGGAGGCATAGAATTCAATTGTGTGTGTGTGTGTGTGTGTGTGTGTGTGTGTGTGTGTGTGTGTGTGTGTATCACATTTTTTTGATCCATTCATGTGCTGAGGAGCATCAAGGTTGGGTCCATATCATAGTTACGTGGAATAATGCTGCAGTAAACATGGTTGCGCTTGCAACTTTGGTATGACCTTGTTTGTGATCATTTGGGTAAATGCCTAAATACCCAAAAGTGGGATTGCTGGGTCATAGGGGAGCTTTACCTGGAGTCTTTTCAAGAACTTCCATACTGCTTTACAAAGTGTTTAAACAAGTTTACACTCCCACCAACAATGCAATAGGAGTTCTTTTAGCCACATCCCCTCCAACATCTGTTGCTATTATATTTCTTGATTATAGCCATTCTAACTAGAGTAAGGTGCAATCTCAATGTTGTCTTGATTTGCATTCTTTTGTAGCTAGAATAGTTGAGCATTTCTTCATGTGCCTAATGGCCATTTTTATTTCCTCTTCAGAGAACTCTCTCTTTAAGTCTTTAGCCCACTTAGTTATCGAGCAGTTGTTTCTTTGAGGATTTGCTGTTGGAGAATTTAATTTTTTGAGTCCTAAGTATATTTTAGATGTGAGACCTTGTCCGTTTTATGTCTCATGAAGATCTTCTCCCAGAACGTGGGCTTTCTATTGATCTTGCTAACTATGACCTTTGCTTTGCACAAGCTCTGATGTTTCATGTAATCCCATTTGTCCAAATTTTCTTTGATTTCTGTTTTTTGACTATTATAATATGTTTATTGTATACAGACTCCATTAGCACTTGGAATTTATAATTCCATCGCATCTTGTAATAGCAAATTACTAGTTTCATAAAGAGATGAATTAAAAAAGAATTTCTTAATTTATCTTTCTTTACTCTTTGTTTCTGGCTCTCTATAAAGAAAATTTCAGCCTGTACTAAAAAGCTCTAGAGTTTATCCTATTCCTTCATGCAATGTTTTCATGGTGTCTTCTTTTATTTTGAGGTCTTTGATCCATTTGGAGTTGATTCTCATGCAGGGTGATATATACGGATCTAGCTTTAGTTTTCTACAGGTGTTTAACCAACTGTGCCAACATCATTTACTCAAAAGGCTGTCTTTCTTCCATTCTATTTTTTTGCTCCCTTGTCAAACATTCAGTGGCTATAGGTCAGGGGTTCATTTCTGAGTCTTCAGTCCTACTCCATTGGTCCTCAGGTCTGTTCTTGTGCCAGAACCAAGCTGTTCTTATTACTTTTTGCTTTTCTTATTACTTATTGCTTTTTAGTAGAGTTTGAAATTTGGAACTGATATTGCTCTAGTGCTGTTCTTTCTTCTAAGGATTGACAAACCTAAAGCCATCATTATACTTAATGGTGAAAAGTTAAGGACATTTCTTATAAATTCAGGAATGAGATAAGGATGTCTGCTCTCTCCACTACTCTTCAAATTAGTATTAGAATGCTAGATGGGGCAATAAGACAAGATGCTAACTTACATGGGATCCAAATAGAGAAAGATGAAGTAAAACTCTCCATCTTTGCAGATGAGCTGGTCTTGTATTCAAAGAACCCCATGTACTCCACTCCCAAGTTACTTGAGCTGATCAGAAACTTTGGCAAACTAGCCGAGTATAAAATTCACCCTCAGAAATCAATGGCTTTCCTGTATTCCAATAACAATATGAGTGTGGCTGAAATTAAGAAAGCAACCCCGTTTTAATACCCACACAAAAAATAAAATACCTAGGAGTTAACTTAAGAGGTGAAAGACCTCTATGATGGAAATTTAAAAACCTTAAAAAAAAAATGAAAGCATAACTCAGGAAGTGGGCAACCTCCCATGCTCATGGATTGGGAGGATTAACATCATGAAAATGGCAATACTGCCAAAGGCTATATCCAAATTCAATGTGATCCTTATCAATATCCCAATCTCACTCTTCAATGAAATAGAAGAAGCAATCCAAAAAGTCAGATGGAACAGTAAAAGACCCCGAATAGCAAAGAGGTCTTTTGTGATAACCCTGCCTATAGCTCACAAAACACTTAATTCTTAGGTCTGGACGATTGTTCCTAGATAGTGAATTACTTAAGTGTAATTTGAATGCATAAAACATGCATATAAAAATAGCACATTTTCATCTCATGCGAAAACAACCTTTTCTCCATCTCAAATTTATTTCCTGAAAGGCATTTTTAGAGAGAATCTATTTTCATTTTTAGATGAAAGGCTTGTAGGAAACTATGTTCATAATCTGGCTCCTCCTCCCGCACCTCAACACCTAAAACACAAATTTCACAACGCATTTACAAGAAACAATAAAAAAAACCCTGGGAATGCTCAGATGCTGAACGTTTTTACAAAACCCAGAATATAACTCTGCTGTCTGAGGGAGGGGCTCTCTGAATAAATTAACAAGCAAACTCCAAAAAGCAGCCAGGAATACAAGATGTGAGTGTCTCTGCTGCTACTCCATGGACAAGGAGCATGGAAGGGATTCCTGAGCCTGCTCGAGAGAGCATGGAAGAAAGTTTCCTTGTCAGCCTGAGTACAAAAGTTGGCATCACCCCTCCAGGGCCTGTCTTTCTTGTCTTCTCTCCACAGCAGAGCAGAATAGTCCTGTGCTCCACGAAGGATAAATATTGTACAAGCTGATCCACAGACTGGCTTCTGTTCAATCTGTACTTCTTCCTAGGTGGGCGGCCCCTGCCCTGTGGTGTATGTGTGCTCCCAGGGGCTGATCCTCAAGGCCCAGGCGCAAGTGGCAGGCATGTGCTAGATGTGAGTCAGTGGCATTTTGTCATTCACGCAGCAGCTGCTGGGTTGCTGCCCTAGTCTGACAGCAGGTGCACCCTGATCTTCTCCTACAGTCCCAGGAGAGGTGCACACAAGGGTCCCATATGAAGATGCTGCAACTAGGATCCTACTTCAACAGACAGACCAGCATGCCGGATGAAGTGGCTGCCACCTGAATTACTAATTAGTTTATGGAACAGTATTAAACAAAGCGATACATACTACTGTGTGATATGTAATGCTTTATCCTTGAGTCTCTAGTTCAAAATCATTGAACTTTTTGCTAGCAAGAATGGATTTTATTGTTTGTATTCATAAGGCCATAATGGAAAACTGAAATAAAAGTACAACAAAACTCTGACCCGTAAACATGTGATTAAATCTCAGAATTTGAAAAAAAATTGTATGTAAGTAGTACAAATAAAGTTATACTAGAATAGTAAAATACACACAAAATATATTACATTAGTTACATTCAAGTGTAAAGTAAGTAATTACAGATTCGTACTGGATTAAAAAATATTACAATGGTTTAACAGGTGGAAGTGATATAGTTTATATATTTTGTTTTTATAAAACTTATTTGTATCTCCCAGTTCTGTTTTTCTCAATAAAGGAAAGTGTTAGAAAGTAGATATTATATGTGCCACCTCTTGCTTGCAGTACCACGAAGGGGAGTGGCACTTCCTATTGGGAGTCCTGGGATGAAACCCACACCCAGCCCATGTAGACCCATCAGAGGTCCATGTGGTGACCCTAAGGGGGCCCAGGACACTGCATTGCTGCTGCAGCAAGTATAGCACTTGTTGCGGTGGGCTGTAGCCAACAAGTCTCCATTAGTGACCAAACCAAGCAAGCCAGACTCAGATGTCAAAGCCAAGGGAGAAGGCAGGGCAGACGCCAAGTCCTGCCTTCCATCTGTGCAGACTACACTGCCAAGGCCAGGCCCATTCCCCTGCTTTGGAGAACAACGAGGGTAGGGGGTGAGCCCATTGCCTCCAAATGGAGTATCCCTGGAATGGTACCCAGAGCTGGGCCCATATGGGCCAGAAGGTTGATGGAGGAGACTACACAGCAAAGCCAAAGGGGCTTCAGTCCCTCGGTGCTGCAGCTGGTGTGCTGCAAATCCAGGCTCCTCTGGCATGGATGAGCATATGTAGGGTTGGACCTGTATCCAACTCCACAGGGACCAGAAAATGGAGGTCCACAGAGATGCTGAAGGGGCTTGAAATTGCTGAGCTGCTGCAGCTGTCACAAGCCAGCTGGCAGAGGGGCCAGCACATGGCTCCAGTCCCCAGACCCCCTTAAAGCCTGATGAGGTGAACCAAGGTTGGGCTACCTGGCCCCAAGGAGGCAGACTGCATGCTCAGCCTTCCTTTACCCATGGACTGTGCAGTGTACAAACATGGTTTCCCCCACCCCGCACTCATGGGGACAGGCAGTGACTCCAGAACAGAGTCTCCCGAGGATGGGCCACGCACTCAGGAGCACAAAAGACCAGTACTAGCACAACTGGAGGAGGAGAGGGCAGCAGTGGCCTCAACTCTAGCCCCATAGCTGCCAGCTGCTGGGTGAAATGGAGCAACTGAGACTGGGAAGTTAAGTGGGAAGTGTGGGCGGGGTTCATCTAGCAATACTGGGGAGCATGCACACACATCCACTCACAGCACATCCACCGTAAGGGAGTTGGCCCCACATTTCAACGGGTGACCTAAGAAGGCACCCACACCCACAGGGACTACAGAAATGGAGTTTCACGTAGTGACTTGGAAAGGGCTCCAGGGCACAGCCCTGGAGCAATGAACAATTGGCAAAAAAAAAAAAAAAAAAAAAAAAAAAGAAAAACGAAAAATGTCCAGGAAAACTATTCATTAATGATAACCTATTACACTTTAAAAACAGTTTTGCTTTCCTCTTGTCCTATATTGTTCCATGGGGACCTCTGAATTAACCAGAAATCTCCAGGATTTCTTCATGCATAGTAACACCAATACATATAGCTTCTATTATTTTTTAATTAAGAGAAGTTGCATTTAGTCCTTTCCCATGTTTGATTCATGTAAAGAAATCCTGAAGTGTATCTGTAAAACACCAAACTCAATATTTCTTCTGAATACCTCACTGAAGAAAGAGAATAAAATGACCAAGCAACAGGTATCACCCATATTGTCACCTATCTAGCTATTTCTCTGATTAGAAAATAATCCTGCCTGCACATGTAGATCGCTTATGCAAAATATTTTCCAACAGCTCTAGTTGTTATCTTACATTTATCTTCATCTTCCTGCCTCCTCTCCTGCTCCTCATCCCTAGGTTCCTGTTTCCCTCTTCCTTCTCTCCTACCTCTATTTTCTCCCTGTCCCCTCCTCTTCTCTCTCGTGCTATGCCCTTTCTCCTCTCTTACCACTTCCTCCTCCTTTCCTTTCCTCTTTCTCCTACACTTTCACTTTCTTCTACATCTTTATGGTCCTGGGGGTTGGACACACACTAAGCAAATGCTCTGCTGCTCGCTACGGCCTCCTGTCTGGACTTCATTTCAATGACACTCTATTTCTTTGCTACAAACCCAACAAAGTGTTTTGATTCAGGATTTAATTCATTGTACATATTCTACATCATGAATATGTGCTACTTCATACAGTGTGGCTAATAGGTTTGGATTATACTTTGGACTTCAGTTAAACTCATCAGAAACAATGTTCAAGGCAAGCTAATGTGATCCTGTTACTCCCACAATAATGAACTGGTTACTTTGCATCTTGCACAAGTACTTCCATATTGCTCCCAGTTTAATGAACTGTCACTTTGTGGTAGCACCCACAGTAATACTAACCCAAGGATTGCTGGGGATCAGAAGATTAAGTCCAGAAAGGATATCCATGAGATATGCATCTGAAATTAACTATTAAAAAGCCAGAAGAAAACTTGTGACTACGTGGTATAATGCCATACTTCCACAGAATAAGCTGACGACAGGGCCCCCCCGCCACACACACACACACACACACACACACACACACACACACACACACAATTTCCCAGCTAGAGCAAGTACAAGATCTGTTTTCCCAATGATATATCTGAGTTCCAATCCTATGTGTTTGGATATTTTTGAAAGCTGTATCATCAACTTACCTAATTTTAATAAATGACATCCTGCTCACTATTATTTAATGCTGGTTGGAAAATATTTTAAGACACATTTTCATGTAGAAAATTGAATTTTTCCCCTAATCGTGACTGTCTTAGTTTATAAGAAAGAAAGAATTGTGCCTTTAATTCATTAGTTCATAAATTAAAAAAAGTAACCGTAACCCTAGAACCACTTGCCTTTGCATTCAAAAAGCCACACAAATATATTAAATTTATACATCCTATCTTTGATTCAACTCATCTTTCTTAAAATAGTTTCTAGTTTTATTCAATATCTTGTCATTTTTCTAACACGAACCCTAACTGGAACATTCAGGCTAATCCTCACACTAATCATATCCCAATCCTAATATTATTAGCAGTTTTGTATTTCATATTCATCCTAATTCTATCTTGACTTGTTATTCGAAGATTTACTTTCAGTTTGACCCTAAATTTTCCATTTCCCTAATGCTAACACTAAGCCCAGCTGGAACTGAAACCTAACTTTCCACCTAATAATAGTCCAAAATTAATATTAAAAAATACTCTAGTTTTTATTCATTGGAATGAATATTCCAGTTTTCACTCTGGAAAGGAGTTTCAATTTGCCCTAATTCCAACAAATTTCCTGACTCTGTCTCTGAAGTTATCTTGTTCCCTAACATGAACCATTATATTACTTGTCATCAAATTCTCTTATCAGGAAAAACATTGTAGTTTCCATTGATCCTACCTTTTCCTGAACCACTGTATCCTAAAACAATTTCATATTTACTTATCCTCTAGTCCATTACTCAATGCTAACTCTCAACCTAAACCTGGCTGGAAAACTCTCATTAATCATTACAAGAATGATCACTGAGAAATATATATATATATATATATATATATATATATATATATATATAATGGTAATGTTCTAGTTACTATTCAGTCTCACATTTTTGTTTTTACTTGATAGTGAAAACTCAATTTTTACTAAAACTTTCCTATTCATAACACTAATCATAATCAGAACAAAATACTGACACTGATTTTAATCCAAATTTTATGTCAATACTAACATTTACTAGTTCGTATTACCCTAGTTTTCATTCATCCTAACTTGATTCAAATATGCCTTCCAAACATAGGTTTCAATTTTTTTCCAATATCTTAGTCACTTTCTAACCCTAAACTTAATCTTAACTGGAATATTGAGAATAAATATAAGCCTAATTGCAAGTAGATTCTAATATCAATAGCAGTACTCTAATTCAAATTCATTCTAATTCTTACCAGACTTATTCCAAAATTTACCATCAATTTGAGCTTCATTTTTTTTTCTCCTTCACTCTAACCCTAAACGTGGCTGGAATCCTAACCATAACCTTAACACAAATGGTATCGCAATTCTAAAATTTATGAAAAATACTGGTTTTGTGCAATCCTAACTGAAATTCCACTTGTAATTCTTGAAATAAATTGCAAGTCTTCCTAAACCCTACAGATTTTCTCACTCTTATCTCTGAACCTATCCTGTTCCATAAGAGGAATCATTAAACCAATTGATCTCAAATCCTGATATTATGAAATACATTATACGTCCATTATCCCAGCTTTTCCTGAATTCCTAGAACCTAAAATAAGTTCAGATTTAATTAACATTTATCCCATTCCTTTTTTTTCTTTTTGTTGGTTGTGGGGTTTCATCTCTGGGTCTGGGCTTAATCCCTGAGTTCTAGGCATGGGCATAATCCCTGAGTTCTTTAGCTCAAGGTGTGCACTTTACCACATGAGCCACAGCACCACTTTCTGGTTTTCTGGTGGTTAATTGGAGATAAAATTCTCACAGACTTTCCTGCCAGGGCTGGCTTTGAAATGCGATCCTCAGAAATCAGCTTCCTGAATAGGTAGGATAATGGACGTGAGCCACCAGTTTAATATATTTCTTTACTCAATCCTTAACCTCCTTTAACCAGAAATCTAATCCTAATCACAACCTGAATTAACACCAAATGGTTAATGTAAGGAAAATTGTCTGGATTCTCTTCAATCACACATTTTTTTGCTTCTACTTCTTAGTGGAAAACTAAATTTTACCCTAAAGCTTATCCTTCCCTAATCCTAACAAGAACTAAAACAGTAACACTTTAAACCAAATTATATATGAATGTTTAAAATAACACCCACGCTTGTTTTCATTCATTCTAACTTTGATGTTATTCATTCTTCTTAAAATATGTGGCAGTTTTACACAATATCTTACTTTTTTTTTTCTCATCCTAAACCCAGCTCTAACTGAAACACCTTGCCTAATCCTAAACCTACATATAACCGAATCATAATGTTAATAGCAAGCGTCTATTTCACAATTATGCTATCTCTTGCTCAGCGTGTAGGTCTAAATTTTATTTGCATTTTGACCCTAAATTTTTAACAGTGTTTTTCTATTTCCTGTCAAGTTTTATTTTTCATTTCTTTTTAATTTTATTTTATTGTAATGAGGCTTACATAGGGATTACAGTTACATGTGTAAGGTAATGAGTACATGTCTCGTTGAGCATTGTTACCCCCTTCTTTGTTGTTGTCCCACTATCCCTTCCCTCTCCAACCTCCATTACTCTTCTCTCCCCATGGTGTAAAGTTCATTTTCAGTTCAGTGTGCTATGAGTATTATTGTTGCAATAGGTCATCCTGTGTTGAGCCTAAATTTTCTATTTCTCTAACCCTAATTCTAATTCTGTCTGGTATCCTAACCCTAACCATAATAATAATGATAACTCAATTCAGAAGTTAACAGAAAATACCCCTTTTTGTTCAACCTGATAATCCACTGTACGTCTTGGATTAAGTTGCAGTTTAGCTTAAATCTTCCAAATTACTTTATATGTGCATATAAAAAGATGTAATTTTATGTGAAAAACAGAAGATCTTTGGAGAAAGGAGTAACAAAAAGGAAATAGAGGGAGTAAAATCAAATATTTTAATATATTATAGAAAGAGCAAAATTAAACTGCCACTTCTGAAAATGAATAACCATTAACAAAACAATAAAATGTATCCATTCTTAAAGTGCATTATACTTCAATATAAAGTTTATCTCAAAATAGAAATTCTGCATCTAATCTAATGTACGTTTGCATGCAAAAAATTCTGTGACTTCTAGTCTTATTATGTGATATTAATTATATTTTTATTGTGAAATGATCCCTACTTATATTTATTACAAACTTCTGTAATTATACAAATCATGCCTGTACATGCTAATTTACGTAATTTAATACACAAACAAAAGTATCTTTTTTCTTGTCTCCCACAGGGAAGGATGAAGTGCTGAAATATACTAAATAGAAGCACTCTAACAGAGAGTCTATAGGGAATGGAAATTTGCAACGTGAGGATGGGAACATGAGCACTTTCTACTTGGCTGAACAAGAATTCTTGTTTCTACAGTACTTTCTTGGCATTTAGTCACACAGGGAAAGCCACAAAATTTGAAGTTCATATGAAAGAATTACATTCCTAAAAGTTGCGTCAACCCTGCTCAAAAGCTCAATTTTATCACTAGTTCTTCGTGCTTGCTGGCTGATCAGTTTCCCTATCATATTTACATATTATTAAGCATATTAGTCATTGAACTGGCAGTACATGGCAGAAGACTCCTGAAATCACATCTATTGCAGTGTAATATTTAGAAGAGAAGAAAAAGATTATATTGATCTCCAATTCCTCCCTTTGGCCTTCAATATAGTAATTAATTGTCAAAACAATCACATAAGATGTTAGTCTATTTTCCAAATTTAATTAGAGATTAAGCAAGTGTTTTTTGCAGTAAAGTGATGACAGTAGTATCACAGCTCTGATATGGGCACCTCCTCCCTAACAAGTAATGCTCTATGAAGTGTAAATATGGACGCCACACTAAATTCTCTCTCTCTCTTTCTCTCTCTCTCTCTCTACACACACACACACACACACACACACACATCGGAGATCAGTTCCATTCCTCTGTAATTATAGTTGATTGATGTTTGTTCCCTTGCTTTTCTTTGATTCAGGATCTTACTTGGACCTGTATGATTCCCCGAGATCAAGTCCCTTCTTTGTATACCGTGTATCTTTGTATGTTTCAGGTCAATTAACAGTGCCTTGAATACAACATCTTCAAACTTGACATTCAAGTCAAACTCCATGAATTCATATTACTATTCCAAAATACTAAAATGTATTGCATCTAGGGACAAAATGCCCACCTTGTTATTTTAGAAGGAATTGACATCATGAAAAAGAAGAATATTAACCAGGAACCGAGGTAAGAGAATGGGAGTATGTGGGAAAATGTAGAATACTGTATGTGTGTTAGAGATACAGAATAATAGGCTCATTTATTGAAAATTTGTCATCCTATATTGAAAGCTCAATTTAAGCATACAGTTTACCAGTTACTTTGCTTACCTATCACTTCTGATCACAAATCCTCTTATGAATGTTTATATTATCTTTGAATAAATCACACAATTTGCAGGTACTTATCATCTTAAGGAAAGACAGTCTGCTTCTAGGTTTTTCATTATATGTGACAAACCCTTATTTTTTGTTTCCCTGTTTGCTGAATAAATGTATTCCTGGAAACAGGTATTGACAACAAATCTGAGTGTAATTTTCATTTTATAAATTTCAAATATAATATAAACTTTGTATTGACTAGTTATTTTTTTAAATGACTGATATTCATGAACACAATATTTTGGTGCCTTTAAGTCAATTGAGAATTGCTGTGGTAGTTCTTATGTCTAATTGACTTAACCATTATGTTATTCATGTATAAACATTGCATTGCACTTTTTTATTTTTATATATAAAATAATCCCCAAGGGTTTTCTTTAAAGTGATAATGGGGGGAGGTTGTCTTCTTGTTCCAAACTTTATATTTATGTCAGTAAAATTACTAGAAACACATTCTGTTTACTGGAGCAATATAAAAGATGAGAACATATTTCTAAAGAGAATGGATTGATTGATTAAAACATAGAATAGAGTAAAATAGTCAGGTTTCTTGATTGAGACTCCATAAATTTCATATGAATGTAGCTCAAGATAAGAATCAAAGATAAATTCATATTTATATTACTGAGATTTACATCACAATATAAGAAATATACGTATTTTAAGGAATTGGTTATTCAAAGCCCTAGATACCTAATGGATGAAGAATGGAATTGAAAAAAAGCAGAGGAAAACAATTCAACATGCATCTATTATGATTTTATAATACTAATATGAAAGCAATGGAGCTTTTGCCTTTCTGAAGAAGAACGTTTAGGCAGTAATTTCAATGTAAGTTAGCAATTGCAATGAGTCTAAAGTCTTTTCTTCCAACATATCCAAGAATACTATACTCATCCTTTGAAGAGTAAAAAAGTAATTATTTTCATTAGCTTTGCTTAATATGAATTTATTTGTAGTAAATAGGTTAAAATGTCTTCTTTCTCTCAATATAATAAGATACATTCTGTCTCTTTCTGTTTCTTCATACAAGCCTGAAATCACTACTTCAACGTAATATAAGCAGAAAAACAAAAATAACCTGATACAACAATTACAAATCCTAAATTATGTGAAAACATACACAATATAAAAAATAAATCTGAGGAAGAGGAAAAACAATGATAGAATAACAACAGAAAATTATTCTAGCAATCTCTAATGAAACAGAGGTTTATAGTCCTAGCAGATACTCCACTTCTAGAGGGTCACATCAAATCAGCTATAATTATAGATATGCAGCTATAAAAATTGACATAACTATAAACATATAATTCATAAGAAGATTTTATACTGTCTTCACAAGAAAACAGAATTCTATGAAAAGGTGCCAGCCAGGTAGTTGACTGCTATAACTGTGTTGGCCAACACATTCAAAAGCACATCTGCAGTCTGGAAATAAATGGGCAACATGGAAAAAAGCAGGAACAGAAGCATACATCAGAGAAAGCCACATCCGTACACATAGACAATTCACCATACCACTGGACATTCCGAACTGTCACTGGAACCACAAATATTAACATCACAACATCTCACCACAACTGATTTCTATTACTACACTTAATGGACCTGACAAAAATGCAATTCCAGAAAAACAAATCATAACAGGAGACCAAACAAAGACCTGGCAAATCAACCAAGAACATAGAGAGTCACCTATTAAGGTCATAGATCCTCCAAAGAAAACCTCCAAATGGACAAAACAAATCAGAAAAATACAAGAAAAGTGACCTCAAGGTAGTATAATTCACACAGTAAATAACCAGGCATTAAAACAGACAATCAAGGACCTAGAAGAGAGTTACCAAACGTATTACAGATACTGCTGAAAAATGTGATTAATGGAAAGATAGAAAACCTCTACAAGGAAATTTGTGAACAAATGAGACCAACCAAAGATTAGCAAAATAATTCATGAAGACTACAAACAGAAAGATAAATAAATTCTGAGAAGTCAAGGGAGTCCAAGAAAAAAATGGATGCCTAGTTAAAAGATATGAGAGAAGACACAGCTAAGAAAACAACGCTTGCAACTCCCCCACCCAAAGAAAAAATGTACAGAGGGCTGGGAAGGTGGCTCAGTGGTAGAGCACTTGTCTTGCATGCCTGAGGACCTGAGTCCAATTCATCAGCACCACATAAGCAAAAAAAAAAAAAAAAAAGAAAAAGAAAAAACCCGGAAGTGGCACTGTGGCTCAAGTGGTCGAGCGCTAGCCTTGAGCTGAAGAGCTGAGGGACAGTGCCCAGGCCCAGAGTTAAGTCCCCATGACTGGATCCAAAAAAAATGTACATAAAGTCCATAAAAGACCTAAAACAAAGGTTTAATAGAGATACAGAACCCCTAAAAAATTACCAACTAGAAGACGGGGAAATCAAAAACAAAGTAGAAAGTCTCCACAGCAAATAGATGACATAGAAGATAATCTCAGGGCCAAATACAAAATAGCTCTAATAGGGAAGAGGAAACAATCATTTAGAACAAATCCAAGAAATAAGAAATGATCTTGCCAGAACGTCAAGACTCAGTTAGAAGATCAAATTTTGAGGAGATAGGTATCAAGAAAGAGAAGAGCAGGAAACTAAATGGATGGGAAACATATTATAGAATTCTAGCAGAGAACATGCCAAACATCCAAAGAGATAGGCTCATTCAGAGAAGAGAAGCCTTTAAACAAACACAGAATTCTAGAACTGAACAATCCACCATGACATCATAATCCATTAGAGGATCATTAACGATCAAGGAAAGGATTCTTAAAGCTGCCATAGAGAAAAGATTGATTATTTATAAAGGATATACAGTCAGAATAAAAACAGATTTCTTAGCTGATATGGTAAAAAGGAGAGCCTGGAATGATGTATGACAAACACTAAAGGTAAACAACTACCAACCGTGAATACGGTCCCAAGCCAAACTTTCCTTTACATTTAAAGGATAAATAAACATATTTCATGACAAAGACAACTTGAAACAACGTATTTCCATCAAATCAGCATGATAGAATTTAATCAAATATATCCTACATAGAGAAGATCAAGAAGAACAGGAACTGGTTATATAAAATGTTCCCTACAAGAGTTCAAGGTAAATTTATTAAGAGTACATCAGGCACAGCTCCTAACAACAGGTGTATAACATAGCAGGACTTATCAGATATTTCTGCCTTAACTCTCAATAGCAATGGACTTAAATTTCCAAATAGAAGACATAGATTAGATAGCATTTAAAAACAAGATGCATCCATCTAATATCTATGAGAGACACATTATCAAACACATTCTATGAAGCTAGAATTAGACTCTTCCCCAAATCACGTAGGGACTCACCAAAGAAAGAGAACTATGGACTCAACTCTTTGATTAGCATTAAAGAAGAACTTCTTAATAAAATTCTCACTAACCAATTTCAGCAACTAACAAAAAAATCATATGGTATGATCAAATAGGATTCAACTTGGATAAAAGTCGATTTAATATTCTTGTGAATAAACATAATACAAACTATCAGCAGAAGCAGGGTCAAGAAACACATGATCGTCTATAGGGATGTAGAAATAGCTTTTAACAAGCTCCAATACCGCTTTATGATTAAAAGGTCTGAGAAGCTAAGAATGCATGGAACATTCCTCAATATAATACTGAGTATGTATATGACACAGATAATTAGCATTTACCTCACGGTGGAAGCCTGAAGACATTAACATCAGGAATGAGACAAGATGTCCACTCTCTCTACTACTCTTCAATATGGTAGTGGAATTTCTTGTAAGAACAATAGACAAGAGAAAAACATCAAGCAGATCCAAATATGGAAGGAGTAAAACTATCCCTTTTTACAGATGAAATGTCCCTGTATTTAAAAGACCCTGTGGCTTCCTCCCTCAAGTTAGTACAGGTGATGCTAACCTTCAGCAATGTAGCTGGGTATAAAAACCACAAGAATCAGTAGTTTTTCTGTTACCAACAATGGGAAGATCCACGCTGAAATTCAAAATACAACCTATATGTATTAGCCTCAAAAACAAATTAAATCTACACAGAACAAAACAACAACAACAAAACTAGGAATTAATTAAATTAAAATTGTGAAGGACCTATATGTGAAAACTTTAAAAATATACAAAGGGAAATTGAAGGAGATTCAAGGAAATAGAAAGTCTTTCAATGTTCCTGGTTAGAAGAATTAGCATTTTAAACATTGCAATATTTCCCCCAATTTTGCAATGCAATACTCATCAAAATCCTAACAATATTCTTCCATGCAGTAGAGAAAGCAATCCAACTTTAATATGGAATTACAAAATTTCAGATGATACAGAATGCTTAGAAATGAATTCATGTGCATATAGTCATCTTACACACACACACACACACACACACACACACACACACACACACACACACACACACACACACACACACAATGGGATTATATTCACCCATCAGAAAGATGACTTTTCACCAGTGGTAAGGAAAATAAAAAGTTTGGGAAAATTATATTAATAGAAAAGAGAAAGGAATGGAGACACAGAGCAATATAGGTTTCATGGATTCATTCATTTATTGAAACTAGAAGGTGCATACAAATCTATAAGTAAACAAGACAGATTCTACCTCGTCCCAGTTAATATGGCCATTACCAAGAAAACTAAGACTAGCAAATGCTGGACAATTGGGAACTCTATTACACTGTTGGTGGGAAATTAAACTCGTTCAACTATTGTGGAATGCAGTACGGAGTTTCCTGAAAAGACTAAACCTATATCTCCCTTAAGACCCAGTAATTTCCCTCAGGGGCAGTAATCCAATCAATAACAAACAGCCTCACATGAAAGCTACCAGTATATCCATGTTCAGGGCCCAGGCCCAGAGTTGAAGGACTGGAAAAAATTTACCACTGCTGGTGTTTGTTTCCGCAAATATGAACAGTTTGATATAAGATACCAAATCAATCTATTTCCAGTAGCTAGTTTAGGACTTAAAGGTAGTGGGGGATAAAATGGCTCCTTTGTTGAATGTTAGGAGAAGATGTAGGCAGTCCATGAAATGGGGATTTGTTGTTGTTGTTCGAGGTGCTTGAAGTCTGGGCTTGGGAACTGTCCCTGAACTCTTCAACTCAAGGTGAGTGCTCTACCTCTTGAGTGAAAGTGCCTCTTCTGGTTTTCTGGGGGTTAAATGGAAATAAGAGTTTCAGGGCTTTCTTGCCCAGGCTGTCTTTGAAATGAAGTCCTCAGATCTCAGCTTCCTGAGTAGCTAGGATTATAGCTGTGAGCCACTGGCACCAGGTAAAAATGGGGGATTATTAGAAAAGAAAATCGCCCTCTTCACCTGTGTCTAAACCACAGATACTATTATTAGAACACTTCACCTTTAACTCATTTCATCAGACATTTGTAAATTTTCTCTTTTCCTTCATGTGGGAATACTGCAGTCAATATCAACTCAGCTGAGGGACTGGATCAATTGTATGGTAATTGCTAGCACCTAATTTAAGAACTTTTACATCAAAAGAAATAAAACCCTCATTTGGAAGAATTGTGTTTTCTTTTTATTACAAATCTCTGCTAGATTACTTATTAATGTGATATTGGACCTCCTAAGAGAATGATGACATTTTCTTTCTCTTCAGCCTTCTCCCACATATGGTCAAATATTTAAGAATTCAAAGATTTGTATTGATAGTTGATTAAGCTGACTACTAAGAAAATGTGCATTTCTGGAATTTGATCTGCTGTCTTGTTATTACATGCAAAGGCTTTCTATGATTTATTTGTTCTACAAGGCATTCTACTTTCCAATCTTTGTGTGACCAATTTTAGTGTCTCTGATCAGTCTTTCTGACTCTCTCTCTGGAGTCACATTTGAGTTTGTCTCATAAAAAATATTTTAGTTATCAGCTAAATGACTCTCAGCTTCTGTTTTTTGCCTGATTTCATTTAGGCTGTGATAGCAACCCTGCCTGGCTGTGCTTACTGGAGTGCTTTTTGTGTATTTGTTAGTGTGTGTGTGTGTGTGTGTGTGTGTGTGTGTGTGTGTGTGTGCATGTGTGTGTGTGTGTTTTGTTTTAGAGGTCTAGGATTACTATTCAAGGTAGTAGTTTCTCTTGGCCCCTGTGATCCCCTGGCCTAGAGTCGATGGGTTTTTCTAAAGATACAAAGAGCAGCTTACTAAATTCCTGTTTTAATTGTCCCACAATGAGGCAATCAGGCATCCTTGCAAAGCCATCAATAATGCTTTGTAACCACTTACAGAAGTTGTCTATCAAGATGGCGTTCCAAGGTTGACTGTGAAAATTGTTCATTTCCAAGCAGGCACCATAAAGCATATCACATTCCTGGGATCAAACATTTGCAAGGAAGGTTCCCCTTCCTTCCTTCTCTTATAATAGATCAAACCATAATATTCTTCACTTGTAGAGCCTGGAGCATATTTTCTCAAGAATATTCTGTAGTGAAAAAAAAGGACCAACTTTCAAAATAAAGGTGAAAATACTTGTCTACAACAGACTGGTTTATCTTGCTTATATCTGTTGTTTTTTTCATTAAATCAAACACATGGATAATTTATATTGGTATTAGACAAGTGGCAAAGGATTAATGGGATAAGCATTCAGTTTACTTTCGTATATCCAATATAATACATTTAGCCCATCATGAAAAATTAACTACAACTGTAGAAAAAATGTCAGGAATATAAAATAAGCCTCAAGATAAGGTCAGGAAGATGGCGGAGGAGAAGCTGGAGGCTAAACAAGCTCTAGCATAAAAAAGCAGTTTTAGTGTTCCAGTGAACAGTACTAGGCCAGAGAATTACACCAAGTGTGCCATCACAGTACAGAGAGTTTTGCCAGAGAGGGAAAATCCAGGCAAAGAGACAGATCTGAGCACTTGCCGCTCCCGGCAAGTGCTCAGATCTGTCTCTTTGCCTTGTGGCAGCGGCAGCAGCGGCGGTGCCCGTAGCCGTCATACCTGCAACACAGAGGGTCTGGGACAAAGGCACCAGATGCAGCAGGCAAGCTGATTCTACTCAACACCAGCAAGAACTGACAAGGAGCAGATATCTTCACACTGCAGATCACAGACCAGAGACGACCCAGGAACCAAGACTCCAGCAACATGGAGTAGAAGCCTGACATCCTCACTCCTTCTTAGGGATCAGAGGAGGGAAGGCATTCATGCCCCACCCCATTACTGGAGATCTCCATCTTTGATACTGACAAAGGCTTGGCTGAGTTGCCAGTTCCAATTCAGCCCTTGGGAGAAAACAAGACAGCTATTTGGCAGGTCACATGAACCTGCCCAGACCTGCCAGGTTCAACTCCACCCAGGAAAAAGTCACCCACCCCAGGCAGAGTAAATCTGCCCCCTGGGAGTGGCTTTCTTCACTGTATAAACAGAGCCAGAGCCTGTGCCTCCCTAAAGCAGCTTAGACATTCTATTGAAATTCAGTAAACATAAACTCTGAGAAAGGCTGCAGGCTGTGCTCTGTGAATGTCTCAGAAGCTAGCCCCTCAGGGAAAAGCTACTGTTTGCTGAAAGGCCTCAACTCTACCCAGAACCTAACCTCATCAAAGCATCTCCAAACAAGAGAAAACAGACATCTCCCTCTTTTGCAATACTCAGAACAGATCCCTCTCCCACTGAACTAGCCTGAGAGGAGGATCACAAAGCAGAGCATTTTTCGGCTTGCCCAAACAAACTGCCTTAAGTAACAAATCAAGCCACAGGAAAACCAAACACCACAAGCCGACCAGGGACTCCACCAAGAGTCTGGTTACTGACACAAGGGAAATACAGAATCTTCCTATCCCCCAGCCCACAAAAAAAAAAATGAAAGAAATTCTTTTTGTTTTTGTACGTTATTTTTAATTTTTTGTTTTTTTAATTTTTGTTTTTATTGTTTATTGTTTTCTTCCTCATATAATTTTTATTTTAGGTGAATATTTGTGTGTGCTTATTTTTTAATCTCTACTGAACTTTTGTTCCCTTTCTTTCTTTCTTTCTTTCTTTCTTTCTTTCTTTCTTTCTTTCTTTCTTTCTTTCTTTCTTTCTTTCTTTCTTTCTTTCTTTCTTTCTTTCTTTCTTTCTTTCTGTTCTCATTCTTTTCACTTCTCTTTTATTCATTTCTGCATGACTTAATTGCTGTTGTGGTCAACCTCAAATATACCCGTCATCGATTATTAGATCTTATCCTACATTGTGTACATACTTAATCCAGAAATTTATTACTCAATTCAAAACCTCTTAGAGATAAATTCTTTAATAGCAGTATTACCTATTTATACCCATATAATATTTTAAAACATTTTTATTTTTCTAGTTTTTCATGTCTCCTTTCTATGCCTCCCCTCCTTTCATCCCATCCCCATTCTTCTCTGAATACTACTTCTTCAAACTCGCAGTTTTTAAGGGTTTCATTTTTTAATATTAAATTTGTGTTTTTCCATTTTTTCTTGTCTTTTTTCCTTTTTCTTTTTTTTCTTACTATTTTTTCTCTCTGCTATCATTCTCTCCAATCAATTTCCCTCTTTGAGATGAGGAAATGGTTAATTCCACTCTCCCTCACCTTCCCACATCCCTCCAATCCTATTGTTCCCCAAATTTTACCTAAACCTAATAATTTCTGGTTGCCAAATTCTCCTTTGCTGTTCTTAGGCCATAAAGACATAGTTGTTTGATGTTCAATAGATTGTATCTCTTGAACCAGATTATATCTGCAGACTTTTGACTGTGCAACTACGGACTTTGGTTTATGCTTACCTTGAAATAGTGTTCTAGCAAAAAACGTGTTATTCTAATCCCAAATGGTCAGAACAAGCCGGAAAAACACAAGAAAAATGGCAAGCCAGGGGTTCTCAACTCCCATTCATGACAATCAGGGGAGAAAAGAGATAATGAATAATCCAGAGGAGAGTTCTCAAAAAGCTCTACAAACACTACAGGTAAACATAGTAAATGAAAAGAGTTAAAACCTGCAAAAGTCTCAATGTGAGCATGATAGGGAGAAAGAGGAGGCAAACTAAAGATCAATACAGGAGAAGCATTAGCTTGAGGAAGCTACTCAAAGATTGATACAGGAATTTCATGAGCAGATTGAGAACACTCAAAGAGAAATAAAGGAATTGTGTGAGCAGGTTGAGATCAGTCAAAGAGATAGACAGCAATTACGTGAGCTGGCTGAGCACAGACAAAGAGAAAGTCAGGAATGGCGTGAACAGGCTGAGAACACTCAAAGAGAAATTCAGGAAATGTGTAAACGTGGGGATGGTAATCAAAGAGAAATACAGGCACTGAGAGATCGGGATGAGAACAGACAAAGATCAATGGAGGCATTAGTGGAATACAGAAACAGAGAGCTGAAAGAAATCAGTGAGACGGCAAAGGGAATGCTCATTGGAAAACAACAGAAGGAATGGGAGTCCTAGGAAACCATAACCAATCAACTAAGTGATTTGAGAATAAACACTGAGCACCAAAGTAAGGAAGTAAAGAAGTTCTTACAAGATCTAGAACAAAGTTCCAACAAAGAATTTGAAGTCATCAAAGTCAACCAATTAGAAGAAATAATAAAAAACGAAGTAGAAAGTCTTGACAGTAGGTTAGACCATGCAGAAAATCGAATCTCAGGGATTGAATACAGCCTAGATATTATAGAGAAAGAACATAAAACCATCCAAGACAAATCCTAGAAATATGATATATCTACTCAAATCTATTTGGAAAACACCATCAGAAGGCCTAATCTGAGGATAATGGGTGTAGAGGAACACCTAGAGACAGAAGTTAATGGTCTAGGAAATTTGTTTAACAGGATCCTAGCAGAGAACTTCCTAAACATGTAAAAAGACAGGGCTATTCAAATACAAGAAGCTTTTAGAACTCCAAATAGACCAGACCAGAACAGGACATCCCACCGTCAAATTATTATCCGCACAGGATCAATTCAGACCAAGAAAAAATTCTTTAAAGCTGTCAAGGAGAAAAGATCAATAACCTATAAAGGGAAACCAATGAGAATCACCTCAGATTTCTCAGCAGAGAAAATTAAAGCAAGAAAAGCCTGGAATGATGTATACCATCCCCTAAAGACAATCAACTATCAACCAAGAATACTGTACACAGTTAAACTCTCCTTCATATCCGAAGGTCAAATAAAAAACTTCCATAGTAAAGAAAAATTGAAACAATATATCTCCACCAAACCAGCTCTACAAAGACACCTAAAGATGTCCTACACATAGAAAACCTACAAGACCACAATAAACACCAAGAAACCGCACCCAAGGTGAGAATCCAAGAACCATAGGAAGTACTCAGTTGCGGAAGCCTTAAAGAAGGTGAATAAAATGGCAGGAACTCCCAAATACCTCTAAGTCCTATCTCTTAACATTAATGGGCTTAACTCTCCAATTAAGCGACTTAGACTAGTTGGATTAAAAAGGAAGATCCTTCTACCTATTGCCTTCAGGAATCCCACCTTGTCCATAAAAACAACACATTTTGAATGTGAAAGGCTGGAACAAAATCTACCAAGCAAACAGCTCCCTATAAACAGGCAGGAGTTGCAATACGAATATCAGATAAAATAGCCTTCAAATTAAAATTAGTTAGAGGAGATAAAGAAGGTCTCTCAATACTAATTAAGGGATCTCTACTTCAGGAGGTTATTACAACTCTAAATCTCTATTCGCCAAACAATGGATCATCCAAATTTATGCAAAAAACACTACTTTCTCTCAAATCTCATTTAGATCCAAATACATTAATTGTCGGGGACTTTAATACACGACTATCCCCACTAGATAGATCAACTTGGCAAAAACTCAACAGAGAAATCGGAGATATAAACAACTGCATAGAGCAACTACATTTAACAGACACCTACCAAATATTTCACCCAGCATCATCAGAATACACGTTCTTCACAGCAGCACATGGAACATTTTCCAAAATAGACTACATTTTAGGTCCCAAATCAAACTTTTCCAAATTCAGGAACACTGTAGTAAAACCTTGCATTCTCTCAGATCACAAGGGAAAAAAATTAGAACTCAACACCAAAAGCCACCAAAGAAAGTCCTGTAACATATGGAGGCTGAACAACACACTGTTGAACCACCAGTAGGTCATGGAAGAGATTAGAAACGAAATTCATGTGCTCAAGGTATTCAACATAAATGAGCACACAAACTACTAGCTCCTCTGGGACACAGCAAAGGCAGTACTCACAGGCAAGTTATATCTTTGAGTTCTTACATCAATAAATTCGAAAGATCCGAAACTAACAATTTAATGAGACAGCTGAGCCTCCTTGAAAAAGAGCAAGATGAACCCCAATCTTGTAGAAGGAAAGAAATAATTAAAATTAAATCAGAATTAAATGAATTAGAATAAAAAATAGAAAGAATCAACAAAACAAAGAGATGGTTCTTCTAAAAAAATCAACAAAATAGATAGACCCCCAGCAAATCTTATCAGAAAAAGAAGAGAATACACCCTAATAAATAAACTCAGAGATGAGAATGGAAATATCACCACAGAAACAAACAAGATTCAGAACATTATAAGGGAATAATTCTCAAACATATATGCTAATATGTCTGAGAACTTGGCAGAAATGGATCTTTTCCTAGCAAATATCAACATGCCAAAACTAAATCAAGATGAGTTAAACCATCTTAACTAGCCCATATCAAGCATTGAAATAGAAACAGCAATGAGACCTCCCATCTAAGAAAAGCCCAGGACCACATGGTTTTACAGCAGAATTCTACAAGGCCTTCAAAGCAGAACACACACCAATACTCTTTCAAATTTTAAATGGAATTGAAAGAGAAAGTTCACTACCAAATTCATCCTATGAAGCTATAATAACCCTCATCCCAAAATCAGGCAGGGACTCATCAAAGAAAGAGAACTATAGACCCACTTCTTTGATGAACATTGATGCAAAACTTCTCAACAAAATTTTGGCCAATCAACTTCAACAATTCATCCAAAAAATCATATGCCACAATCAAACAGGATTCATTTCAGGGATGAAATGCTGGTTCGAAATACGCAAATCAAATAACATAATTCATCACATCAACAAGAGCAAGAATAAGAACCACATCGTTATCTCAATAGATGCAGAGAAAACATTTGACAAGATCCAACACCCCTTTGTGATGAAGGTTCTGCAAAGACTAGGAATCCATGGAACCTTCCTCAATAAAATAAAGACTGTATATTAAAACCTCTAGCCAGTATTATGCTCAATGTTGAAAAATTAACGCCATGTCCTCTAAACTCAGGAACGAGACAAGGATGCCTACTCACTTCATTGCTCTTCAATCCAGTATTGGAATGCCTAACTACAGCAATAATAAAAGATGCAAACATCAAGGGGTTACAAATAGGGAAAAAGAAAGTAAAACTTTCCCTCTTTGCAGATGACATGATCTTGCATTTAAAGAATCCCATGGATTCTGCTCTCAAATTCTTCAAGGTGATTCAAAACTTTCGTAAAGTATCAGGGTATAAAATTAGCCTTCAAAAATCAATGGCTTTTCTATATGCCAACAATGAGAAAAGTGTAGCTGAAATCAGGAAAGCAACTCCATTCGTAATAGCTCCACAAAAAATAAAATACCTAGGAATTAACCAAACAAGTGAAGGACATCTATGATGAAAACTTTAAAAACCTGAAAAACGAAATCAAAACAGAACTTAGAATGTGGCAAATACTCCGATGCTCCTGGATTGGAAAAATCAACATCGTGAAAATGGCAATACTTCCCAAAGCTATCTACAAATTCAATGCGATACCTATCAATATTCCAATTTCATTCTTCAGGGAAATAGAAGACTCAATCCAAAAATTCATATAGAATAATAAAAGACCCCATAACAATAACAATCTTTAACAGAAAGAACAGTGGTACTGGCACAAGAGCAGACCGCAGGACCAATTGAAAAGACTTGAAAACCCAGAAATGAACCTAAAGACCTGTAGCCATCTAATCTTCTATAAGAGAGCTAACAAAAATAGAATGGAAGAAAGACAGTCTCTTCAGTAAATTGTTCTGGTAAAATTGGTTAACTACTTGTGGAAAACTAAAGCTAGATCCTTATATATCAACTTGCACCAGAATCAACTATAAATGGATCAAAGACCTCAGAGTCAAAGCAGATACTCTGAAAACATTATAGAATGGAGTAGGAGAAACCCTAAGCCTCCTTGGTGCAGGCCGAAATTTTTTAAATAGAGACCCACAAACACAACAAAAGAAAGAAAGGGTGGAAAATTGACATTGCATGAAATTTCAGAGCTTCTGCATGGCAAAGGATAAAGCTAGCAAAATCAATAGAAAGCCCACGGATTGGCAGAAGATTTTTCACTAGCCATACAACAGACAAGGGTCTCATATCTAAAATATACCTGGAACTTAAAATTTTAAATCCCCACAAAACAAATCTTCAAACAAACAATTGCCCAATAAATAACTGTGCTAAAGACTTAAAGAGAAACTTCTCTGAAGAAGAAAGAAGGATGGCCAATAGACACATGAAAATATGCTCAAGCTCTCTAGCCATAAAAGAAATGCAAATCAAAACAACAATGATATACCACCTCATCCCAGTTAAAATGGTTATAAATAAGAATTCTAATAACAACAGCTGCTGGAGGGAATACGGACAGAAGGGAACCTTACTGCATTGTTGGTGGGAGTGTAAACTTGTTCAACCACTTTGGAAAGTAGTATGGAGGTTCCTCAAAAGACTCCACATAGAGTTCCCTTATGACCCGGCAATCCCACTTTTGGGCATTTACCCAAATGATCACAAACAAGACCAAACTAAAGTTTCCAACACGACTATTTTTATTGCAGCATTTTTTACCATAGCTAAGTTATGGAACCAACCCAGATGCCCCTCAGTAGATGAATGGATCAAGACAATGTGGTATATATACCCAATGGAATTCTATGCCTCCATCAGAAAGAATGACATTGCCACATTTGTTAGAAAATGGAAAGACTTGGAAAAAATTATATTAAGTGAAGTAAGCCACACCCTAAAAAACATAGGTCCCATGGTTTCCCTTATTTGCAATATCTAGTATATGTCTGAGTCAAGCAGAAAAGTTCAGATAAGTTGATATTAGTGCAATGAACCCCAAGATAAGTATTCAAATTTTTTTGTTTTTTTTTTCCTTTTATTCAATTGTTTCTATCATATTTATAAGATGATGTTTGTCTTGAGCATCCCTCCCTTTTTCGTGTTCTTTGTTTTGTTGAATGTTGCAGATCTGATGGCAGTATTCTTCTGCTGGTGTTCTTGTAGTTGTTCTTGTCCTCAGCTCTCTCACGGAATCTTGTTGTATCAGACATCTGAGAGCTGTGATGGGAAAGATGGGATGGCCACATTCCCAGGCTCTGGGACATCCTTTCTTCTCTCACTCAGTGACTAGGCATCAATATCCTAACCTACTCCAAAGTTTCCTCGAATCTCTTGCTCACCACTCAGCTACCTCTACTTTCCTCAATGGCCGGTAGTGGTGTCAACCAACAGAGGGAATTCTGGTGCTACAGGGCAGCATGGAATGTGGGCGTGGCCAGCATTCTTGAATCCCATTGGTCAGAAAGAACCATGAAAGAATGGGGTTGTGGCTGGAATCCTGTGATGCAGGCAGCATGGGCGGAGTAAAAATGACAGCGGCTTCGCCAGACCCTTTCCCAGGGAACTCTGTCCAATTCAGTTGGGGACAAAAGGGTGACCTGCTTTATCTGGATGGCTGCACAAATTGTTGTGTATGTTTGTTTGTTGCCAGTCTTGGGCCTTAAACTCAGGATCTGGGCACAGTCTGTGAGCTGCATTTGATCAAGGCTAGTGTGAGACACACGTCTCTTCTTGTGGCTTTGTTGCCACTTAAGTTGGACAGTGGTCTCAAGGACTTTCCTGCCTACGGTGACTTTGAACATGACCCTCCTTTCACAGCCTTGTAAGTATCAAGGAGGACTGCTGACAGCCAGTAGTGCCTGGCTAATCATTGGTCTTGCTGATGTTCTTAGACAGACCAGTGAGTTCCCAATCCTCAGGTTTAAGTGGTGGGAGCTGGTGCCCACAGTTTAAATCTTGGTCCTGCCACTTCCAGATGGCAGGAGATCCTAAGAAACTCATTTCATCTATATGAATACCAATGGAATATGATGTATGTCATGATTTAATGGGCAGTTCTTGAATGATTCCAGTATAAAATTATACACAATTATATTATACAAAACTGATCGATTTTAGTTAATACTTTATTAAGCATTTAAACAATCACATTCATTAAATGGAGGCAGAATGAAATACCTAAGAATTGGGTGTCATATTGCATAGAGATGCCATTTTTCTGCCAGGACTGGGATTTGAACTCATGTTCTTGGTAACTCTGTTTCACTGTGTGGGAAGGAGAGGCTTGCCTCCTTGAAGTCAAGAAATTCAAGTCTGTTCCTTAGGCCTGAATCGAGCCTCTGCACTAGATAAAATCCTATTCACGTACATTTTAAATATAAGATTTATATTTACAGACATATGTATGTACATATTGAGTTCAGTATATTTATTCATTTTATTTTTTGTTTGTTCATCTATTGACTGTTTATTTTATTGTCTATTATGGCACATAGAACATTGATTACGTTGATTACATAGGATATAGGTGTGCATATGTATCCTACTTCATATCTGACACCCAGGACTTTCACAGAAAAGGAAAACATGTGTCACCATCAGCTTTTTACTCCATGATTCATTGTTTGGGAGTTCTGGCATCTGAACTCATGGCCTACAGAACCAAATTCATGAATGGGTCAGTGTCAACATGCCATCCTGGGGCAAATTGAGCTGACAGGAAGTTCCCAGGGCCTGAGATAGAGCCCCAGCGGTTGACAAAATAAGAACAGATTGACACTCAGATGGTAGTACGCTAATAAATATATATCTTTATAGAGTGCCAGAGATGTCTATCCATTATTCAGTTATATAGACTACATTCCTAACAATTCTTGGGTATTATTATACCTCCATGTAATTAATGTTATTGTTTTCATCCTCAATGTGATGTACAAGTCGTTATGTTGAAAACTAATTTTACAACTTTGTTGAGGGGGTGAGGTGGGGAAGGGGGGGTGGGGAGGATTGAGTGGGGAGACGGGAGAAGGATGGGAATGAAAGGGAAGGGGAAACAAAAGAAGAGGCTACAATGCTTGATAAGAAATGTACTCATTATCTTTCCCGTATAATTGTAACCCCTCTGTACAGTATTTTCACAATAAAAAAATAAATAAATAAACTCTTAAGAAAATCGGTGTCCGGAAATCATTGCATCCCTGTAAGAAAGAGTATTCTAGCCGGGCGCTGGTGGCTCACGCCTGTAATCCTAGCTACTCAGGAGGCGGAGATCTGATGATCACAGTTCAAAGCCAACCCCAGGCAGGAAAGACTGTGAGACTCCTATCTCCAATAAATCACCAGAAAACCAGAAGTAGCGCTGTAGCTCAAGTGGTAGAGCGCTCGCCTTGAGCTGAAGAGCTGAGGGACAGTGCCCAGGCCCAGAGTTCAAGCCCCACGACCGACCAAAAAAAAAAAAAGAGTATTCTTTTAATGTTTCATATTATATAAAATCAACCAGACGACTGAAACATGATGTCTAATTTTATACGAGTATCATTCACGAGCAACTCATTTAACTATGACATTTAAAACATTCCATCGTTATTCTTATAAATTGGAACGAGTCTCTTAGGATCTCCCATCATCCAGAAGTGACATGACTTGGAATCGACTCTAGCCCTATATTGCCCTGCAGGACTATGGCCCAATAGCTCAATAGCCCACCAGCCTTCAGCAATGTAAGTTGAAGTACCCTTTGGAGCTGTGTCATTCCGACCCAGATGGTCATGGTGCAAAATCTAAAAAGGCCATCCCACCACTTATTTTCTGTGCACCCCACCCCACGCAAGGCCTGGAGGTCTAGGATCCTAGGATCGTCTGTTGTTCCAGTGGCTGCACCCCAGCCTAGGGTGATGGAAGCTGAGGCAGAGTTGCCATGATTTGAGTTCAAGACCTTGCTTGGCAAAAAACAAAAACAAAAACAAAAAACAAAAAAAACCTCCCTGGCTTGCAATTGGTGCCGTTTTATCTGTAAGACTTTGGATTTGAATTTAGGGTCTGGGTAACTCTGCAGCACTGTGGATGAAAGGGAAGCTCACCATGCTTGAGGACAAGAAAGTCAGGCCTGCTCCCTAGGCCTGAATTCATGACCCAGCCCTGGGAAACACACTATTTATATACATTGTAAAGATAGGATTTGTACCTACCTATAGATGTTCAGTCCATATCTTGTTTGTTGTGGTTATTCATTGTATTTCTGTTTTATTCATTTATTTACCACTTATTTTATTGACTGTGATAACAGACATTCCATTTATTATATTGATGACATTATATCACATATATCTAGATTTGTATACATGTTCTCCTTCATGTATTACACCCAGGACACTCAGAGAAAAAGAAAACAGGTATTACACTCCACTTCTTACTCCACGATCCAGTTGTTGGCAGTGCTGGGACCTGAACTCAGGGCCTAGCAGACCCAATTCCTGAATGGGTGTGTCAACATGGCAACCTCTAGCTCACGAAGCTGCCAGGCAGTTCCCAGACCATGTAATTGAGCCACAGCACTGGACAAAATAGCCATACATGGATAGGCAGCTGGTAGTATACCAATAAATATATATTTGTATAGAGTACCAGAGACATCTGCCTAGGATTCAAGTATATCAACTACTTTCCTACCAACTCTTAGGTAGTTATTATACCACCACTGAAGGAATAGGATTCTTTTCATGCTTAATAGACTATTCATTAAGATCAATCAGCGTCCTAGGATCATTGCATCTAATTTTAGACTAGACTTATTGATGCACTCAGAAACTTCTCATTCAATCATGAGTTTGCTCACGTTCCATTGGTATTTCGATGCATAAGAACGAGTATCTTGGGAATTCCACATATTGGTAGGTGTCAGGACCAGGACTCGAACTCAGGGCCTACATTGCTGCATGGGCCTATGGCTTCCCCAATAGCCCACTATCCTTCACCAATGCAAGGTGAAGTACTCTTTGTAGGCATGTTATTAAGACCCAGGATGGTCACCTTGGAAAGGAACAAAATGTAAAAATTCATCCCGCGGCTTTCCTCTCTCTCTCTCTCTCCATATATATATATATATACACATATATATATATATATATACATACATACACACACATATATATATATATCATACTCTGTGTGTGTGTGTGTGTGTTTGTGTGTGTGTGTGTGTGTTTTCCTGCAAGACTTCAGGGCCTAGTATCCTAGGATCGGCAATGGGCCCATGGCAGCCCACCACCCTGAGGTGATTGAAGCTGAGGCAGAGTTACCACAAACTGAGTTCAAATCCTTTCCTTGGCAATAATAATAATAATAATAAAACCTGGCTCAGAACTCGCACCATTTTTCTGCCACAGCTGGGATTCCAACTCAGGTCTGGGTAAATCTATAACACTCTGGGGGAAATGGAAGCTCACCATCCTTGAAGACTACAATATCAGGCCAGGTCACAGGTCCTGAATTGAAGCCCCAGCACTGGAAAAAATAATGTACCCACCTATTTAACACATAGGATCTCTATTTACATATATGTATGGAATGCATCATGAGTTCAGTGTAGTTAGTCTTTTTATTGTGTGTCTTAGTCATGGATGCATTTGTGTTTTATTGAGTATGATGACAGACATAACTGGGCTGACACAGATAACAAATTTTTCCTATGGTTATAGAGTTGCCTATATAGAATTCTCCATCCTCCCTGAGACCCAGGACTTTCACAGGACAGGAAAACAGGTGGATCGATGGGCTTCTCACATTAGGTTTCATCTTTTGGCAGTATTGGGATTTGAACTCAGAGCTTAGCAGGCCCAATTGGCCAAAGGGTCTAGGTGAGGATACCAGCCTGTGAGCAACTAAGGAGCTAGGGGGTTCCCAGGACTTGAGATTGAGCCCCGGGGTGGGGGTGGGGCACAATATTCATCCATTCATAAGCTGAATACCTATTTGGATAGAGTAGGAGTTGTGGCTAGCTGTGTTAGAATCCCACCTACCATGTTGTCGGGTCTTCATTCATCCCACAAAAGATGGACAGGGTCCTAGGAAAGGTAAGTGCAGCCACTCGCCCGTTCCCCAGCCTCCCTCATCCTGGGAGACAATCAGATGCAGCAGGGAGTCAACTCAAGCAGGGAAACTCGTTTATTAACACAGAGCAAGCCGTTTTTAAAACAACAAAGAGTGGGTGGCATGGGAGGGGAGGAAGAGGAACCAATCACTGTCAAGGTCACACCCTATCATGCACCTAAGCTTCCATGGTCTGGTTACTTACTGTAAAGCAAATCGGGCTCTGCCCACCTCACTCCCCTTCAGTGTCATCTTTGCTGCCCATGTGCTCTATAGATTGCCTCTTTTTTGTTTTAATGGCAGACCCACCTCCAAGTTAGTTATCTTTTCCCCTCCGCTGTAAAGGTTATTTTAAAAGGATTCCATTGGTAAGGATACCATTGGCTATGCAGGGGGTTTGAGGCAAGTCTGGGTGTTGAAATTTCCCAGACAAGGATAAGGAGGGCCCTTGTGCATGAGCCAAGAGGCCGTCCCAGTTACCTCACATCCCCATCTAGGACAATAATAAACATCAATCCCACGACAGTTAGAAATGTCCAAAGCAGTTCAATTAATTCCTGGGCATATATAAAAGTCAGTATCTCGTAAGGTCATCCTCTTCAGAACCTGGGAGAACCCTGGGTATTGGGTGTTCCACACATGCAGCATGGTGCATCCTTGTGGGTGCCCACACTGCCATTCTACTATAGTGCAGAAAAATAAGGAAAATTTAAAACCAACTGCAGACATAGCAGAGCAATACTGGGCACCTGGTGACTTTTAAGTAAGCCAGTTCCTTGTACGTGCCTTTAAGTGAGCACAGGGGTCAAGATGACTTTGAGCTTTACTTTAAGCTCCAAATGGCTCCCAGCATCTCCCCTGTCTTTGTTTAAGGAAGCGAACCCGCCTATCTTAGGTTGGGTGGATCACCTTGTCTGCCTGATCTGTCATCGGGAACTTCTTCAGAGCGAAGCTGAAGGCCCTGTCTTAGGTTGGCCAGACTGACACCCCCTCTTATCCATCTCTGGCTGCGATTCCTCTCGGGGGAAATTTATTCACTTGGAGCTTGATCTTATGTAACTGGCTGGCTAAGCTCATAAGAGTTTTGCAGTGCACGTATAAAGCAAGTAAGGCATAGAAAACAATTAGCAAAAGCGTTCCCAGGCCAAGCAATGTCATTAACAGTCCTTTAGCATTAGCCAGGGATGGGAGAGCAGTCTTTGCCACTTCAGAGTCCAGAGGTGGGGGTTGTTCTGGAGCAGATTTTAGACATGTTTACAGGAAAGCATAACAAAAGGTGGTTGTACAAGCAAGTAGTAAAAGAACAATTAGAGCAAGTAACATAAAATAAGTTGCTCCTACAGAAATATTAAATGGTCCATACATAATGACATAGGGTGGTGATCAAAATGAAGGTCAGGCCTCTAGGTCAAAGGTACATCTTCTCTTGTGGTCTATTGATGATTTCTGCATTGTCAGCGCTGATCACTGTCCAGGTCACCTGTTGGGGTTGATCATCAGAGAGAGGGACTTGCAAGAGAGACACTTTAAGAAGGACTGCTTACAAAAATCCCCCCGCCAAATGGCTGGGGGTTGGGTGGGAAATTACCCCCTACACCCTGCAAGTCCCTCTCCCCGATGATCTTGGGGTTCCCCGGCCCTGGGCTGCCAGCGCCTGGGCAATAGCCTCAGTCATTGCAGATGTCTGAGCCTGTAAAGCTAAAGCTAGTGATTGGGACTGGTGCTGTTGCATTCCCACAACCTGTGCGGTCACCACCCATCTGCTCAGTGAATGCTCTCTCAATCCCGCACACGCCTTGTAGTGGTCTGAATTCATCCCTTCCCAGACCAGTAGCTTTACAAACTGATCTCAGAGGTTCCCTGCTGGCAGCTTGTGGTGAATGCTCTGTTGGACTCAGTCTACAAACTCAGCTGGAGGCTCACCAGTTTTTTGCCTCACTCCTGCTATGGAGGACTCAGTAGGGCCATCATCCAGTTTGTACCACACGGCCAGTCCTGCTTGCCTCACCTGGTCATGGTACGGGCCAGGTATTGCCTCCTGTTTGACGCCAGTGGAGTACCCTTCCCTGTCCCTGTTAACATGGCATAAGTAATAGGTATCGTGAATTGAGCCTGACAATTATTTTCTACTCGCCCTCTGCATTCCTCCTTAAAGAAAGCACACATTTAATAAACTGAGAACTGGTGAGGACGGCTTTAGCCACATCCAGCCAGGCTTTAGGGACACCTGGGTGGTAAACAATGTCCTGTAATAAGCTCTGGGCCCAAGGAGAGTTTGGGCCATCTTCCACCACCTTGTTGCAGAGCTCTTTAAGATCCTTAGCTTCCCATGGATACCATTCCAAGGGCCTGTTTGCTCCTGGTGCCAGATTGACCAGATACGCTTGGGGAAGCAAATCCTGTGGCCTAGGGTCCATGCTCTCAGGTGGCCCTTCCCTTCCAGGGTAGACCTCCTAGTAGGTTACTTCCCCAGCACTCCGCCCCTCTGTGGATGGTTTGTAGGTGTCCGCGTCTTGCAGGTATCTCTCACAGATCGCATAGGGTTCCATACCTCCCTTCCAATTGGGGGAATAAAAAGGGGACCTATGACCATCAGGGGCATCTGAATCAGAAGAACTAACTTTGCCCCTCGTTTTGACTTCCATGGTGCATGTTTCAGTGTGTTCTAAGTCAAATTTGACCCATTCCTTTTCCTTCTCACTTCCCAAGTCCTCCTTTACTCCTTCTAGGCCTAATGTTGCCTCCTCTTCCTTCTTCTGTGAGATAGCATTACCCATACTAAGGGTTACACTTACCCTGACAGACTGCTTAGCCTCTGTCAGTATTTTTCCTTTCATGCCCCATGTTGGGAGCCAGATGTTGGGTCTTCTTCCATCACACGAAAGACAGACAGGGTCCGAGGAAAGCTAAGTGCGGCAGCTCGCCCGTTCCCCAGCCTCCCTCAGTCCAGGAGACAATCAGACGCAGCGGGGAGTCAACTCAAGCAGGAAAACTCATTATTAACATAGAGCAAGCCATTTTTAAAGCAAAAAAGAGTGGGTGGCATGGGAGGGGAGGAAGAGAGGAAACAATCACTGTCAAGGTCACACCCTATCATGCACCTAAGATTCCATGTCTAGTTATGCACTGAACATAAAGCAAATCAGGCTCTGCCCACTCAACTCCCTATCAGTGCCATCTTTGCTGCCCATGTGCTCTACATCATGTGAGTACTGATTCTTGGATCAGTACTCCAATTTCTGAATGTGATTCTTATTGTCACACTTCATGAACTCTTAATTAAAAATTATTGTTGTGCCATACGTCTTGCCTATCATTTCATATGAGAATCATGAATGAACTAAACTCTTCCCTAGGACTCAATTCAAGCACCTCATAACATTTATAGACATGTCAAATATACAATTTATACTTACATCTATATATTAAGTCTATATTGTGTTTGTTGTAGTGATTCATTATGTTTTATTATTGATTTAGCATTTATTTTATGAACTGTGAGTGCACCCATAATATTTATTACATTTATTCCAATCTATTCCATAGCATGTAACTTTGCAGACATGTTATGAACTTGCACAGAAAAGGAAAACAGGTGTCACACTTGAAATCTTACACCAGGAAAAAATTTTTGGCAATGATGGGATGTGATCTGAAAGCCTGAGAGGCCCAGTTCTTGAATGGGTGAGTGTCAGCACCATAGCCTCTAGTCCATTCAGCTGCCAAGTCGATCCCAAGACCTGGAATCAAGCCCCTGTTTGGCCAAAATCGCAGTAACTTTCTGTGACGATGGTGGTACATAAATAAATATAAATATCTAAATTTGGCCAAAATCACAGTAACTTTCTATGACGATGGTGGTACATAAATATAAATTTAGATATTTAGGTACTGCCAGAGGTGTCTATCTAGTATTCAATGACATATACTACGTTCCTACCGATTCTCATGTATTTAGTGAGGATTCCATTTAATCAATAATATTCTTTAAATGCATAATAAACTATGAATTAAAATCAATCTGTGTCCTGTGATTATTGGGTCTAATTTTATGCTAGACTCATTTTGAGGGACTACTCATCCAACCATGACATTGATCACATTTCTCTGGTGTTCCTATGGACAGGCAATAGTTTCTTAGACTCTCCAGCCCCTTTTAAGTGGCATGATCAGGATTCAAACTCAGGGCCTAGCGTCCACTGACCTACAGCTTCACTGACAGCCCGCCAGCCTTCAGCAATGCCAGGTGAACTACAGGTTGCAGCCATGTCATTCAGACTCATGATGGTCACCGTGCAAGGAAGAAAAATAGAAACTGCTGACCTTCTGTAGTTTGATGCTTTTGTTTTTGGTGGTGTTTTCATTTTGTTTTCCTGTTAGTCCCCGAGGCCTAGGATCCAGGATGGTCTGAGGGTCCATAGGCTGCACCATCCCAGCCTAGCGTGATGGAAACTGAGGCAGAATTGCCACGACCTGAGTTAAAGCCCCGTGCATGGCAAAAAATAAATAAATTAATTAATAATATTACTAAAGCTCCCTGTCTTGAATTTTGTGCCATTTTGTTGTTTGCCAGGCAGGGATGCATCTTGGGATCTGGAACTCTGATGCACTTAGGGGGGTGGAGGAAAAGAAAGATCTCCTCCATTGAAGACAAGCAATTCAGGCCTGTTCCCTAGGACTGAATTCAAGCCCCAGTCCTGGAGAACATAACATTTATAGACATGTTTATTATATGATTTATACTTACAACCATATATTCAGTTTATATCGTGTTTGTTGAAATGATTCATTATATTTTATTATTTATTTATTTACTTACCATTTATTTATGTACTGACTGGGAGTGCACCTATAACATTTATTACATTCATTGAAATCTATTCCATAGCATGGAGCTTTGCAGACATATTATATACATCATACCTGACACCCAGCACTTGCACAGAAAAGGAAAACAGGTATCACACTTGGAATCTTTCTCCAGGAAGACATTTTTAGCAATGCTGGGGCCTGAACTGAGGCCCTAGGAGGCCCAATTCGTGAATGGGTGAGTGTCATCATGGCAGCCTCTATCACATTCAGATGCCAGGTGGATCCCAGGACCTGGGATCGAGACTCAGGTTTGGCCAAAATAGCAATACTTTTCTATGCAGACGGTGGTATAAAAATAAATATATATTTAGAAATTTAGATACTTCCAGTGATGTCTATCTAGTAGTATTCAATGACATATACTAACTTCCTAGTGATTCACAGGTATGTAGTGAGAATTCTATTTAATCAATAGTATTCTTTTAGAGGCTGGGAAAGTGGCTCACTGGGAGAGTGCTTGTCTTGCATGCATGAGCCCTGGGTTTGATTCCTCAGCACAACATGATTAGAAAAAGCCAGAAATGGTGCTGTGTCTCAAATGGTACAGCACTAGCCCTGAGCTGAAAAGCTGAGGGAGAGTTCCCAGGACCAGAGTTCAGGCCCCACTACCGACAAGACACACACACACACACACACACACACACACACACACACACACACACACGTATTCTTTTAATGCGTAATAAACTATAAATTAAAATCAATCGACATCTTGTAAATATTGGGTTTAATTTTATGTTAGACTGATTGACAAACTACTCAACCAACCATGACATGATCACATTCCTCTGGTATTCCTATGAACAGACAATAGTTTATTAGGCTCTCCAGCCCTTTCTAAGTGCCATGACAGGGATTCAAACACCTAGGTGTCCAGATTGGGCTGTGGGTTCGCTGCCAGCCTGCCAGCCTGCCAGCCTTCAGCAATGCCAGGTGACCTACAGGTTGTAGCTGGTGTCATTTGGACCCGGGGTGGTCACCATGCAAGGAAGGAAAACCGAGAAACCTCTGACTGTCTGCAATTCGAGGCTATTTTTCAGTACTGTTTTCAATTTGTTTTTCTGTCAGCCCCTGAAGCCTCGATTCCTAGGATGGGCTGTGGTCCCAGAAGCTGCACCATCCCAGCTTAGGGTGATGGAGGCTGAGGCAGAGTTGCTACAACCTAAGTCCAAGCCCGGTGCCTGGCAAAATAAATGAATTAATAAATAAAATAAAATAAAATGTAATAAAGTATATAAACATAAAATATTTTTTTAATTTTTTATTATTATTTTTTATTGTGAAAATACTGTACAGAGGGGTTACAATTACATGGGCAAGATAGTGAGTACATTTCTTATCAAGCATTGTAGCATCCTCCTTTATTTACCCTTCACATCCCTTCCCATCCTCTCTGTCCCCCACCTAATCCTCCCCCCTCGAAGTTGTAAAGTTCATTTTTGACATGACAACTTACACTTCTCATTGTTGCAACAGGTCCACCTGTATCCTTATTTAAATGACTTGTTTTTCCCCTTCTCCTCCACAAATTACATCAAAACATCAAATACAGTGAAAGCAGTGGTTATACTGTGGGGGAGGGACATACAAAGCAACAAAGAAATAATCTTATAATTGCATTAGAAACAAATGCATGAAAGAAAAAAACATTTAAAATACATATCTTAGGGTTCATTTTCCTAACATCACTTTATCTGACCTTTTCTGCTTGACTCATACATATACTAGATATTGCAAATAAGGGAAATCATGGGACCTAAGTTTCTTTGTGTTTGGCTTACTTTACTTAATATAATTTTTTCCAAGTCTTTCCATTTCCTAACAAATGGGGCAATGTCATTCTTTCTGATGGAGGCATAGAATTCCGTTGTGTATATATACCACATTTTCTTGATCCATTCATCTACTGAGGGGCATCTGGGTTGGTTCCATATCTTAGCTATGGTAAATAATGCTGCAATAAACATAGTTGTGCTGGTAGCTTTAGTGTGGTCTTGTTTGTAAACATTTGGGTAAATGCCCAAAAGTGGGACTGCTGGGTTATAGGGTAGCTCTATGTGGAGTCTTTTGAGGAACCTCCATACTACTTTTCAAAGTGGTTGAACAAGTTTACAAAATGGAGCTCCCTGGCTTGGAATTCGTGTCCGTTTTTTTCTGCCAGGCCTGGGATTTGAACTCAGAATCTGGATTCTCTAATGCACTGTGGAGAATGGGGAAACTCACCCTCTTTGAATACAAGCAATTCAGGCCTGTTCCCTAGGCCTGAATTCAATCCCTAGCCCTGTTATGTAATATTCATCCACACTTGAAAAAAATGATTAATATCTACATACTTATGTTTGCTGCATATTGCTTTGAGGGTATTTTTTTTGTATTATTCATTCATTATATTTATTGACTATTACTACACTTACAACACGTATTAAATTTATTACATATTATGAGAACTATACAGATTTTCATATGTATTATATATCTTACTTCAGACCCAGGACATTCATTGAAATTCTCCCATGCTTAGAAAAACAGAAAGAATACACCAACCGAAGTCTAATTTATCCCTAGGCACCCCAGTGGCTCACATCTGTAATCCTAGCTACTCAGGAGGCTGAGAACTGGATGATGAAATTTCAAAACCAATGAAGGCAGAAAAGCCTGACAGAAATCATCTCCAATTAACTGGCAAAAAGCCCGGCTACAGGTATGGCTGAAGTGGTAGAAAATCAGCTATGAACAACCAAGCCGAGAAAGAGCAAGCTGAGTTCAAGTTCATGGAGGGAGCGAGGGGGATAAAAGGGAGAGAAATCCTCCAAAAACAGAGAATAAAACAACAGTAGAAAATCCCACATAATTTATGGTACCAACCAAACTGGAAAAAAAATAATGAAGCTTGTGCAGTTGTGTAATTTTACATGAGCACATATGCTCTTAGGTACACTTCAAAGCTACGTTTTTAATAATATATGTATATATATATAATACATATATATATATTATATATCTTTAAATAAACTAAGAAACCAGCCAATGAATAAATACTTCTGAATTAGTGCCTTAAACATAGCATTATAAATTATGTATACTAAAAGTATATTCCAAGTTTCTTTTCTCAAAATCAATCTTTAAGAAGTTTGTGCACGTGCCTGGCACCGGTGGCTCATGCCGATAATCCTAGCTAATCAGGAGGCTGAGATTTGAGGATGCCAGTCAGGACAGGAATGTCCGTGAGACACTTAATTCCAATAAACCACTAGAAAACCGGAAGTAGCATTGTGATTCAAGCAGTAGATTGCTCACATTGAGTTGGAGAGTGCAGGGATGACCCCTGAGTTCAGACCCACGACCAAAAAAAAAAAGTTTGTTCATACAGATCATAAAATTCTAACACTTTGAGCTTTAGGAAACATTTATGCCAGAGTCTTATGATCTTTAGACAAATGCTCCACTTCTGACTACATCCCACTCCCAATGTTTTTGCTTTTCATTTTACAATCCAGTTCATTCCCAAAATGCTTACAAGTACCTGCTGTCCTCACAAAAGTGAGTTTTTATTCAGAAACCCAACTTTTTGTGCTATCACTCCCCTAGTGTATTTCGTTGTAGGCACTGAGGAAAACTAACATGACACAAATGTAGAGAATTTATAATTATAGAAATAACTCTAAATATAAATAAAATCAACTGTCCCAACCTTCTAGGGAGAAATGGTGTCCTTATTTTCATGTTCACTCTTCATGGAAGATGGTCAAAATAGAAACACCAATGTGCTATGCTGAAATGTAAAAGTTTAAACCTCTTTTTTGAAAAACTCTAGTGTTATAAAATCAAAATGTATCAAACAAAGGTGAAGTGAACTTAAAAAATATTAAAAATTCTAATGAAGCTCCCTTGTTTGGAATGTTTGGCATTTTTTTGTCTGTAAGGCCTGGGATTTGAACACGGGGTCTGGGTAACTCTGTTGCACTGTGTGGGAAGGGGAAGCTCACCGTGCTTAAAGACCAGAAAGTCAGGCCTGTTCCCTAGGCCTGAATTCATGGCCTATCCCTGGAAAGCATACTCCTTATATACATTTTAAAGATAGGATTGAACTTCCATACAGATGTTCAGACTATATTATGTTTGGGGTGGTTATTCATTGAATTTTTTGTTTTATTCATTTATTTACCATTTATTTTATTGACTGTGATGATACCTAACAATGTATTATATTGTTTGCATCCTATCACATAGCATCTAGATTTGTAGATGTCTTCTCAATCATGCCTGACACCCAAGACTCTCCCGGAAAAGGAAAACAGATTGGCTTCTTAATCCAAGATTAAATTTTTGGCAGCTCTAGGATCTGAAATCAGGGACATGCAGTCCCAATTCATGAATAGGTGAGTGTGAGCACAGCAGCCTCTAGCTAATGAAGCTGTCAGGTGGATCCCAGGTGCTGAGATCTTGCCCCAGGATTGTGCAAAACAGCAATACATGGATAGGCAGACAGTGGTATACAAATAAATATATATTGGTAAAAAGAGCCATAGCCACCTATCTATGATTGAATGACATATACTATGTTCCTATCAAGTGGTAGGTATTTATTATATCACCATTAAAGGAATAGTATTCTTTTCATGATTAATAAAGTATTAATTGAGATCAATCAGTGTCCTAGGATTATTGCATCCAATTTTAGACTCGACCGATGCACAAACTTCTCCTTCAATCATTATTCCTATGCATAGGAATGAGTCTCTTGTGATCTCCTGCCATTGGTAGGTGTCATGACATGGATTTGAAGCCAGGGTCTATGTTGACAGGTTGTCCTATAATTTCCTTGATAATACGTCAGCCTTCAGATATGGCAGGTCAGATCCACTTTGCAGCCATCTGATTCAGACCCAGGATGGGCACTGTGCAAAGAAAAAAACATAAAACCCCCAGCCCTTTGCAGCTCCCCACTTTTCGTTCTATCCCACTGTTTTTTCATCTTGCAAGCCCTCTGGGCCTAGGATTCCAGGATTGGGTATGGGTCCCGAGCAGCACCTAGCCTAAGATGATCCAAGCTGAGGCAGAGTTGCCACGACCTCAGTTCAAGCCCCATGGTTGGCAAAAAAAAAAAAAAGAAAGAAAAGAAAAGAAAAAAATTAATTAATTAATTAATTAACTAAATTAAAAAAAATAAAGCTCCCTGATTTGGAATTTCTGTCAGTTTTCTTTCCTAGCCTGGGATTGGACTTCAGGATCTTGGTAAATCTGTAGCAATGTGAGGGAAAGTACAGATTTGCCACTACTGGAGTTCAAACCCCATGTAAAGCCAAAACTAAAAATAAGTCACTCAGCTTGGCAGGGAGAGTAGTTTTGGAGATGGGAGGGAAGGGATGGTAAGGGGTAAACAAAGGAGGAGGCAAAAATGCTCAATAGGAAATATACTCATGACCTTGCTCAAGTAACTGTGACCCCGCCGTACAACATTTTTACAATAAAAAAAAACATACAAAAAAAAATGTAGTGTTCAGAGAAGCACTTTGGGAGTAAGGGAAGGACGTCTGAATAGCTGTACAAAATTCTACACTGCTTTTTTTAATGTTCAGTATGTAACTGAATAAACATAACTGCTTTCATTAAAAAATTAAGTCACTATCTTGGAACGGAGCCAATATTTTTACCATTGCTGGGATTTGATCTCACCATCCAAGTAACTCCTTTGAACCATGGGTGAAGGCGAAATTTACTGTCCTTGACGAAATGAAATTCAGGCTAGAGTTCCCATGGCCTGAATGGAGGCCCTGCAATGGAAAAGGTATTTCTACACATGTGTAATATAGGATATATACTTACATAATTATGTTTATTACATATTATGATTTTTATTATTGATTTTGTATTTATTTTATTTTTTATTTGATTCATTCATTTATTGTGTATTGTAGTTAGTGTTATCATACACATATTTATTGCATTTTGCACATCTTTTATAAAATTATACACAATAATTTAGGACATTGATTCATTTTTCATTAAAACATTTTGTGTTGAAACATGATACATAATTAAATGGAGGCATTTGTAATAGTTTTCACATGTTTAGAGTCTGTGTCTCAAGTATGAATTTTGTCTTATTTATCTTTGAACACCTTCCTATAGGAATTTCTTTACTGATTTATACTCAAAAGCCTTTTTTTTTCAGGACAGGCAAGTTGTGGGATAAGATTGTAAGGGTGAGCCTAGAAATGTGGCTTAGTGGTAAACAGCTGGCTCAACATGCATGCGTACCAGGGTTTGAATATTCAGTGCCACATACTCAGAAAAAGCCAGAAGCAATGGAGTGTCTCAAATGACAGTGTGCTAGCCTTGAAAAAAAAATAAGCCCCAGGACTGTCAAAAACAATTGGCCAGATGCGGGTGGCTCATACTTGGAACCTCAGCTTCTCAGGATGCTGAGATTTGAAGATCACCGTTCAAAGACAGCCTAGGCAAGAAAAGCCTGTTAGAATTATGTCCCATGTACCACCAAAAAAAGAAACCCTAGTGGCGCTGTGGCTCAAGTGGTAGAGTGTTAGCCTTGAGCTGAATTGATCAGGGACAGGGCCCAGGCTTGATACAAGACACACAACAGGAAAAAAGTAAGGGTTAATCAAAATACTTTTCCTATCTGCTAATTAGGAGAACATTCCCTGGAAAATAAACACTGATGTAAACCAGAATTGGAGTCAGAGCTTAAGGCTCAAGTGTAGCAGATCCACTTGCCCAGCCTCTCAGATTCTAGCATTATAACCTTGTGTGCTAAAGGGATCTGAATGGTCCAATGTTGAAAGGCTTAATATGCTTCCCAAGCCTTTTGTGATAAGCAGTTGACTTGTATTGTCAATGTCATTACAGTCCTGAACCTAGCAGAACACCAGTAGCTCACACTCATCAACCTAGCTAAGGAGGCTGAGGTCTCAGGATTACAGGGTGAAGCCAACCAGGAAAGGAAAGTCTATGATACTCTGACTTCCACTTCTGTAAGGTCAGATGTTCAACAGCTTCTTGTGTTTCCCTTGGTGATGAGAAGTTACTTGAACTCTAAATGTTATTAGAATTCTTGTGCTATAGAAGAAGGAAAGAAACATCATTGACCCATGCAAGGTTCAAATGAAGTTCTCAGGATTCAAACCCTAGCCCTGTTAGCAGGAAGAACTCCAGTGTAACACTGTATTTGAAGGACAGAAAACAGTATCAAAAGCCAGGCTAGATGGAGAGAGCTAGGCTTGTAGGATAAAGAGGCAGAAGATACACACTCAACTGGGAAGTGAGCTGCAAACCACTTCATTCATTCATTCCAGGCACACCCAGCAATGAGGGGAAACCTGAAACATTTGTTAGAGTTACACCATTGTCAGGCTTTCTCAGCCTCTTCAAACAATGAATAACCTTCCTCCTTTAGGTGAAGGGAGCCTCAGGCTATCTTTAGGTTACCAATCGAGAGTCAGTTTAGTGAGAGAGAGGGCAGGAACAGAGTAGAAAAACCCTGCTCTCTGTTCGTAGGGAGTGGATTTTTGACTCTACATCTGTCAGATTTGAAGGCCCTTCTTCTACCTCTGCCAGTCCATTCTCCTTCCTTCATTGTCCATATCATTAATGCAAATCCCCAGTCCAAGGACAGGGAGGGCCGTTTCTCTTCTGTTTCCAAGCACCTGAGTTAGAACCTGGCTTTGCCTTCTTGGCTTTGGGGCCTTCATCTGCCAGAGAAGTGGGAAAGAGACAGTGTTCCTGTTCTGTGGTTGTGTGAAGGCGATGCTGGTGTCCTGGCACACTGCAGAAGGCCTCATGACTAGGAATTGTTCACTTATTTCCTCCTGACATCCAAGACCAGATTCATGTATCATTTTTCTATCTATCTATCTATCTATCTATCTATCTATCTATCTATCTATCTATCTATCTATCTATCTATCTATCTATCTATCTATCTATCTATCTATCTATCTCCCTCTCTCCCTCCCTCCCTCCCTCCCTACCTATATATCTTTTTTGACATTTCTTGGGTTGAACTCAAAGCCAGGGCACTAGCTCTAGCACTCTACTACTTGAGCCACAGCACCAATTCTGGATTTTCTCTGTATATACTAGTGAAGAATAGAACCCAGGGCTTCTTGCATGCTAGGCAAGCACTCTCTCACTAATCCACATTCCCTGCCCCCTCATCTTTTGTTCTTAATGGTAGTTTTTACATAAGTATGCTACAGATTGTGTCCCCAAGTGTAATTTTCTGAATACAGATTATTTCTATAAACCCTGATCTTCTCTTCCCCTGCCTTATTTGTGACTGTTCCTGGATTGGCCTCATACTAAAATGTAACTATAGGCTGCTGAGAGCTGCAATGTGCATCGTATAAGGACAGAAGCCTGGAACCCTGGAAGAGCAAGGCAATGGGGCTGAAATAAAGAGAACGATGCAGTATGCATAACAAGCATATCTGTAAAATAAATCAGTATATGAAAGCAGAAGCTTTGCATACGGTCTGTTTGCACTCAAGGAAGTAACATACCCAAGTAAGTAAGTAGGGCACTGATACATAAAGATGGCCTTCTCTTTTTGAATTTTATTTTTTGGACATCTCAGGGCTTAAACTCAGGGTACAATGTGTTCCTCAGCTGTTTTGCTCAAGGCTGAGCTTCTACTACTTCCATAGCTCCACTTCCAGCCATCTGGTCGTTAATTGGACATAAGCACCTCCCTTACTTTCCTGCCTGGTCTGGCCTGTATCTCCTGCTAGGCTTTCTCTCCCAAAACTGGAGCTCTACCCTCTAGGCCACTGCTCCACTTCTGGTTTTCTGGTAGTTTATTGGCAATAAGAGTCTCACAGACTTCCTGCTTGGGCTGGCTTTGGAAGGCGATCTCCAGAAGAGGCTTCAAGCAGCTTTCCTCAGGGATTTGCCAAGGAGCCGCTCCACACAAACCTTTAATCTAAATCTCAGGAGGTACTAGATAAAAATAGAAATGTGCAGATACTTCTAGTGTGTCCTAGATAGTTAAGGTTGGAGACTCACAACACTTATAATTATTAGATCATTTTATAGGCAAAAGGAGCAATGCAGACAGTATCAAGATCGCTCCAGCTTTTGGTCCTCTCATCCTGAGACAGTGAATTCACTGCAGCTCAATGCTAAGTGACAGAACTGGCATGTCCTGTGGACATTTGCTCCTCAATCCTGTGACACTCATTTCTCACTATTGGCTTCAAACCTGTGACCAGAGTGGAAGATGGGGAGAGAAAATCATTCTCCGAGAAAGCAGCTATAAAGAACATTGGGTTGTCTCTTATAAGTTCAAACCATTGGAATGACCCGCTAAAAAGTCAGATTGTCCAGATGAAAAAATTAAGAAAAGAAAGATGGTGCAGTGGCTGCTGACTGTAATCAAAGATCCTCAGGAGGCTGAGATGTAGAGAATCTGAATTTGAATCCAGCCAGTGTAAGAAAGTCCTTGACACTGTTATTTCTAAGAGATCACAGAAAAACCCAGAAGTGGGCATTGATTCAAGCTTAATGCACTACCCTTGAGTAAAAAGAGCTCAGGGACAGCGCACAGGCTCATAGTTCAACCCCAGGACCTGCCCCCTCAAAAAGAGCCTGTATTTTCACGTCTTTGTCTATGTATGGATGTATTCCTACAGATGAAGCTCCAGAGCAGAGTAGCTATGATGAATGGCACCAAGCTAGGAAATTTGTATTCAATACTATGAGTTCATAACACAGAGAACGCTTTTATGACATTGCATGTTCCAGGGATCCCCTTACTGCTCGCAGTATAGCCTGAAGGTTGCTCTGCACCGCAGTCCTGCTGGAAGAAGTCTCTCTCATTGTCTGGACAGGCAGACAAAAGGCCTCAATCCTGTACAGCTGTGTAACAAGCAACTCCATCTGGGCCACTTAGTGAGGAGGAGTGTGGGCAGTCTCTGAAAGCCAAGCAATCTCTCTCCCCAGTGCTCTATTTTGACAGGAAGCCTTCATTTGTGTCACCTCCCGTGGAAGGCCAAGTTCTGTGCACTTCTCCTGCCTTTGTGAGACTATATTCTGATGTTCAGATACGGGGCTCAATATACTTCAGGAGTCCTTCTGGCAGACAACTAGGGCACTGAACCTAATTAAATGTTTAATTACCTACGATGATGGGCCTATGATGGCTCTGCTAGGTTTCCAGAACCTTGGGAAATCCAAGAACATGTCAGATATCACAAAGTTTCCTGTCATGTGGGGCTGGTGAAGCTCATCAGGTTTTGAAACCTTTGACCTCTCCTAGTTGGGCCCTTAGAGGCTAAGTTTTGGGGTTAAACACAGGGCGTGGGTGCTGACCATGATGTCAGAGCAGAAGTCTACTGCTTTCCCATTTTGTGTCACACCTTCACTTCTTCTTTCTCTCTCTCTCTCTGTGTGTGTATGTGTGTGTGTGTGTGTGTGAGTGAGAGAGCGTGCGTGTGAGTGTTTATGTGCATACACTAGTCCTGGAGCTTGAACACAGGACATGAGCACTGTATCTAGTTTCTCTTGTACAAGTATTCCCCTCTCCTACTTGAACCACAGAGCCACTTCAGGCTTTTTTCTAGTGATGTGGTCCAGAGTAATCAAGCCTAGGGTTTCATGTATGCAAAGCACTCTACCCCTAAGGCACATTCCCAGCCCTCTACTTCAGGTTTGTTAGTTTGCTTATGTCTTTTTTGTTGTTGTCAGTTGTATGAGTTGAAGTCTGGTTCTGGGTGCTATCCCTGAGCAATTCAGCTCTAATCTTGTGCTCTACCACTTGAGTCACCGGTTTTCTGGTGGTTCATTGGAGCTAAGTATCTCATGGACTTTTCTGCCCAGGCTAACTTTGAATCATGATTCTCAGATCTCATCCTACTGAGTAGTTAGGTTGACCAGCATGAGCCACAAGCACCCAGCTTCCACTTCACGTTTCTTAGTGATGAATTGGAGATAATAGTGTCATGGGACCTTTTGTGTCTGGGATAGTTTGGAATCCAGATACTCTGATCTCAGCTTCCTGAGAAGCCAGGATGACAGTCGTTGGCCATACAACCCTCGGCTGTGGCACTCTGCTGCAAGGGGGTCCTTGGCTCCACATGGTGGAGTGCTGGCCATGAGTCCAAGAGGTAAGGATCAGCACCGAGACCCTGAGTTCATGGTTCATGACTGAGAAAAAAACAAAACAAAGCAATTGTCTGCAGTAGACAACTCACTACTCTTCAGTAATACATAATTTTGTCCCTGCCATGGGGACATATCTGAGCCTCAATATTCTTGTCTGCATAATCATCCAAGTTGTGGAGCTATTACAAGGGGAAGATGAAGGAATGTACCCTTTGAAGGACAAAACACATAACACTCTTTACAGGATTCAGCACACAGCATCCAGTGAAAGACTCAGCACCCAGCACCCAATGCAGGATTCAGAATACTGCACCCTGTGAATGACTCAGTACATGGCATCCTGAGCAGGATTCAGCACACAGCACCGCGTGAATGAACCAGCACCTCAGGAAGGACTCATCACATAGCTGTTTCCCACAAGCTGTCATTAGTATTAGGGTGCTTTCATCAGTATCACCATTCTTTCAGAAACACATCACAAACTGCACAAAGTTTACACCTAATGATTGAGATTGGTGGGGTTTTTTTTGCGGGGGGGGGGGTATTCAGCCATAGGGATTGCACTAAAATGTTGGGGGTACTGTCCTAAGAACTTTTGCTTGAACCACAGCACAGAGTTTCACAGACATCCTGCCAGGGCTGGGTTTTAAACCCATCAGTGTCAGATCTCAGCCCCCGAATATCTTGGATGACAGGGATGAGTGAGCCAGCAGCATGTGGTCCTGTGGAGCTGGGTTGCAGTGGCATACCTCTGGCTAAGTCAGGTTAGATGGCAGCTGTCAGCACCAGATTCATGGCTTGCTCTGTGATGAGGTATTTGAAGTCCTATACTTATAGAGTTGCAGTCACAACATTCAATCATATTTTGGTGCCAGTACTGGGTCTTCAGTAAGAGTCTAGACACAGTCCCTATGCTTTTACGCTCAAAGCTAGTGCTCTACTGTTGAGTGACAGCACAACTTCCGGATTTTTATGTGCATGTGGTAGTGAGGAATCGAATCCAGGGCTTTGTACGTACAAGCCATCACTATACAACTGAGCCCCAGGAGTGACAAGTGTATAAACAGATAAATATGTAGATTGACATCTATATATACATATTTATGTATACATATGTATAAAACAAGAGAAAGTTGTCTGTATATTATGAAATTACATATATTAGTAGTAAATATTGACAAATTATTCCTTCAAGTTTTAAGTATCATGGTTGAATATATAACAAAGTATTAATTGAAAATTAGTCAAAGTAGTATAATTATTGTGCATAATTTTATAGTATACTCATACACTATTAATTTAATTGTTATTTTTATAACATTCCATTTGTATGGATGTATATTGGCATGCATTTCTTAGAATCTCCCAACAATCATTAGTGGCAGTCCCAGGATTCGACCCCCAGTCCTAAGTTGAAGTTTCGGTTATGGCTTTCCTAATAGCCAGACAAACATCAGCACGCAAGGTCATGTACACTTTCTGGGCCTTTTCATTTAGGCCCAGGATGGTCAGAATGCAAAGGCGAAAAAATGTAAAACCACCTTCTTGAACTTCTCTGTTTTATCCTTCTCCTTTTTACTTTTTATTTTTAGCCTACCCCGAGATTTGAACTTGGATCCAAGGATCCAAGGGTCAACTGTGGCAGAGATTCCAAGACCTGAGTTCAAGCCCTGTGCTAGGCCAAAGGAAAAAAAAAGGCCTGGCTGGGAATTTGCACCACTTTTCTGGCAGGCCTAAGATTTGAACTCAGGGTCTGGGTAACACTGTGGCACTGTGGTTGAAGGGGAAGCTCACCGTCCTTGAAGACAAGAAATTTTAGACCAGTTCCCAGGGCCTGAATAGAAGCCCCAGAACTGAAAAAAATAATATTCATATATGAGATTTATTTACATGCATGGGTTTAGTGAGTATGATGTTTATTACACTTATTTATTTAGTATTATTACACGCATAACATTTCATTTATTACATCCTATCACACAGGATATACTTGCATATGGATTATATATCATACTGAGACCCAGGATATTTTTCAGGAAAAAAAATGTGTCAAAAGTGGCTTCTTACTCCATGAATAAATTTTTGGCCATGCTGGGATTTCAACTCATTGCCTAGAATGCCCAAACCATAAATGGGGTCACAGTCTTAGCTCACCATTTTCTGGCAAACTGAGGTGTCAGGAAATTCTGAGGAACTGTGATCAAGCCACAATAGTGCCCAACATATATATTGATAGATGTGTAGATTGCTGTATATATATATATATGTATAGATATACACACTTAGAGAGAGAATGTGAGGATATCATTAAATTATATATATATATATATATATATATATATATATATATATATACAGCTACCAATTATTACTTTAAGTTATGTCTCCATTTAATGAAGTATCATGGCTGAATACTTATAAAAGCATTAATTAAAAATTAGTCAATATCCTTCCATTAGAGGAATCACACCATGGTGCTAGAATGGAAGATAAAAGTTCAATAATTTTTCTGTGGCATTCTAAAATAGAATCATGAATTAACTGCAAATTTATTTATTACTTTGATTACTTGGATAACATTCCATTATCATTCACATAAATAGTAATGAGTTTGTCAGGATCTCCCTCCATTTGTGGGTGGGAGTCCTGGCATTCTAACTCCAGGCCTAGATGATTTATTTCAAATGTAAACAATTGGAATGACACTGTGAAGATTTCAGATTGTCATGATTATAAAATGGACAACAAGAAGAAAAGAAAGCCAGATGTCAGTGGCTCCTGTCTTTAATGCTAGCTCCTCAAGAGGCTGAGGTGTAGAGAATGCCAATTTGAATTCAGCCAGGGCAGGAAAGTCCTAGACACTCTTATTTCTAAGAGATCACAGGAAAATATGCCCATGGGTTGGGCTTGTGCCTCAAGGGCAGAGCTCTACCCTTGAGCAAAAGGAGATCAGGGATAGGGCCTAGTCTCATATTTCAACCTCGGACCTGCCAAAGAAATAAAAGAATTCAGTAACTCCATGTCTCTGTGTATAGATGGATGATGTATTGACAATGGGCTTTCAGCAGGTTGCCCATGACCAGACCCCCAACCTGGGCAAGCTGGGAAAAGCCCTCAGAGAGTACTAAGTATGAGCCAGTAGCTTGAACAAAGCATCCTTCTTTGCCATTTAATAAGTGAAACACCGAAGGCTTGCCTGGGCTGGTGTATGCAAAGGGTGCATTACATTCTGGCTGAGGTGTCTCATTGGGATATCTAGCAGCCAGACACTGCCTCCAGGGAGACCACAGTTCCTAGTCTGTAGCAGTTGTGGAAGCTTCTGGCTCCATATTTCCTATCCCTCTGTAGGATGTGAGCCTAGATCTCTGGGGCCTGGTGGATATCATTCATTCATCATTCCTCATTGCCGAGTATCAGGCTGGTCCCAAATCCTGGCAAACATATAAAATGGCCAGCGATTTCTGTGCTGAAATCCCACCCTCATAGATCCTGTTAGAAGTGAGCCTTGGGCTGCGAATGTGGCTTACTGGTAGAGTGCTTACCTAGAGAGCATGAAGCCTGAAGTTCGATTCCTCAGTACTACATTAACAGAAAAAGCCAAAACTGGCACTGTGGCTTAAGTGATATAATATAGCCTTGAGGAAAAGCAACTCAGGAACATGCCCATACCCTTAGTTCAAGCCCAAGACTAGCAAAAAAAAATGTGAGCTTGGTGAGACATACTCTTCTGGGACTCAGAGGAGGGCCAAGGATATAGGTAAGAGGGAGATGGCAGGTGCTGGTGGCTCACCCCTATACTCTTAGCTACTCTGGAGGCTGAAATCTGAGGATCATAATTGCAAGGCAGTGCAGGCAAGAAAGTCTATATGATACTCTTTTCTCCAATTAAACACCCAAAAAGCCAGAAGTAGAGCTGTGTTCCAAGTAGTAGAGTGCTAGCCTTGAGCATAAAAACTCAGGCATAGCATCCAGGCCATGAATTTAAACCCCAGGACTGCACACAAACACACACACACACACACACAAACACAAACACACACACACACACACACACACACACACACACACACACACACACACACACACCAATATAGAGCATTTGCCAGTCAGCCTACCAAGTTCCATCTCTAGGAACTCAATATTTTTTTTAAAAAGAGGGAAAATGGAAGGAAGGACTTGCTCCAGGAGGTGATTTAACCAGTGCCCAAATTCCACAGGATTTCTATGATGTGGAACAGGACAGATAGCCTCAGGCAGAAAGTACACAGTATGGGCAAAGGTCCAGAGGTGTGGTGTAGAGCAGGTGGTGTGGGGGGAATGAAGGTTCTGTGTCTTCAGACAAGTCTGGCTGAACACTCAAGACTGGGTCAAGGTTTGTACTTGAGTCACAGGTAGGGCAGACAGTAGAGTCCAGAATGGGGCCCAGGGGAAGATTAGCTTGACTTTTCACCGTGGACCCCAGCCATTTCCTCTGGCTGAAAGCCTATTTTTCACAGCTCCTTTGCATGGAGGAGTCAGGGCAAATGCAGGGAAGAACCCTTGCTTAAGAAAAGCTTCTACCCAATGCCACCAGTGGCTCAACCCCTGTAAATCCTAGCTACTCATGAGACTGAAATCAGAGATCGTGGGTCAAAGCCAGCTCAGGGGAAGAATGTTATTGAGACTCTTCTTCCCAATGAACTACCAAAAGCCAGAAATGGATCTGTGGCTCAAGTTGTAGAGTACCAGCCTTGAGGGAAAATGTTGAGACCTGAGCGCAGACCCTGAGTTTAAGCCCTAGTACAGGCACAGAAAAAATAAAGAAGATTTCAGAAGCTCCAAGTCCACTGTGGAGAAAGGCCATTATCATCTGGGCGAAGGTGGCTCATGCCTGTCATCCTAGCTACTCAAGGCTGAGACCTGAGGATCAATCAAGATTCAAAGCTAGCCAATGAATCACCAAAAAGCTGGGAAGTTGAGCTACGATAGTTCAAGTGGTACAGCACGAACCTAGTGCAAACAAGCTAAAGCATAACATCTAGGCTCTGAGTTCTTGTCCCGGTAAGCACACACACACACACACACACACACACACACACACACACACACACACACACACTAACATCATTAGCAGGTGCCAGCAATCCTAGCTACTCAAGGGGCTGAGCTCTTAGGATGGAAGCTTGAAGCCAGCCCAGGCAGGAAAGACCATGAGACACTTATCTCCACTCAATTACTAAAAAAGATGAAAGTTGAGCTGTGGATCAAGTGGTAGAATGTTAGCTTTGAGCAAAGGAAGCTCAGGGACAGTGCCTAGGCCTTGAGGTACAGCTCAAAGATTTTTTTAAGACACTCATTGCCAGCCCCGCAAGCCATAAATCCAGATTTTGGTCATCATAGGTCTCACCTCCACTTCTGCCAATTCCACAGTACTGCCACAAGTGGCCAGTGTGTGGCCAACACTGGGTTAAGAAGTGGACGTACACAAGGGGTGAGGGGCATAGCCAGGTCAAGACTAATACCCCAGAACCTTGAGTTATTGGTCATACCAGTCTCTCATCCCCCAGCTCCCTGGTCCTGGAGTCTAAAGTCTGTGCCTCTGAATTCTGGGCATCCGGAATTGTCTAGAAGTCCCAGCTGGGGCCAGAAGATAGACTTTCCTGTGATAAAGTACATTTACATTTCCTAGACACCGACCAATATTTCCAAGCCACCTTGGTCTCACCTCCCATGTAGCCCTGGATCCTCCTTGCTCGGGTGGCCTTCAGTCAGCTGTCAAGCTTGAGTTGGCCAGACCTACCAGCAACCCCCCATTCCCCACTCCACTGCCAGCCTGTTGAGAGGGATGTCAGAGGCCCAGCTGAGGAAAAGGACAGGACATCGTGTGACTGAGGCCCTCCCTCTGAGGCATGGGAGAACCTATGCCAGCTGGCACTGCTGTACCAGAATCCGCTGGAGGTGGCCAAATATTTGGACAGCCAGACTTGTGCCCCAGAGAAAATATGGAACACAGGCCACTGGCAATTTAGGACTCATTGTAGACCCTGATAAGGAGCTAAAGGCAAGGTCGATGTGGAGGAAGGGCACCATCTGAAGTCAGAAAGAGGAGGACAGTCACCTAAGAAGGGGACAGAGAAGGATGAGAGAAAATTACACACACATACACACACACACACACACACACACACACACACACACACACACACACTCACAGACATTCCAAGGCCTCAGCGGTTCCTGAGAACAGAACCACGAACTCCCTCCATTCGGATCATATCTGACCTGTGAGAAGATGGCACTATCGTACTCAGTCCAACTGTAGACACAACATTGAGCCTCAAACGTATCTGGAATGTCTCATAACCCAGCATGGAATTTCCTACCATACACACTGCTATGTGGAAAACTCAGCCACCTCTTTGTTTATTGCTGGTCATGGGGTTTGAACTCTGGGTCAGGGCACTGACTTTCAGCTCTTTAGCTGAAGATGATCACTCTACCACTTGAGCCGCAGCGCCAGTTCCTGTTTTCAGGTGGCTCATTGGATATGAAGTATCACCAAGTTGGCCTTGAACTGTGGTCTTTACATCTCAGCTTTATGAGTAGCTAGGATGACAGTTGTGAGCCACCAGCAGCGCCCTGTTTTAGCCACATTCATATACCCAGAGCAAACCCAATTTGTCAGGCCACGAACTTCTTGCAACCCTTGACTTCAAACTTTGACACTCAGCATCCAAATCCATCCTTTAATGGAGAGAATACAGGCACAACAATCCGATCTCTGCACCCATTCACCCACTCACTGCCTGCCAAAGGCCTCGTCCTCTTGAGTTCTTGGTAAGGCACCGCCAATCCTACTGTGGCTTCAAACTGAGGAAAACTTGGGGAGTTCTTAGAAATGTCTATACAGTGAGGCCAGCACCTGGTCTCTCAACCACAGCACCCACACACACACCTCCACATTTTTGCAGGCAAAGATGTTTTACTTTCTTTTTTTGGTTGTGGGGTTTGAACTCTGGGCCTGGGTGCTATCCCTGAGCTCTTCAGCTCAAGGCTTGAGCCACAGCACCCCTTCTGGTTTTGTGGTGGTTTGTTGGAGATAAGAGTCTCAGGGTCTTTCCTACCCAGGCTGGCTTTGAACTGTGATCCTGAGATCTCACCTCCTGAGTACCCAGGATGACAGTCCTGAGCTACTGGCACCCGGCCAAAGATACTTTTCCATGCTTGTCATCTTATCCCCTTAGGAGACTAAGATCTGAGAACTGCAGTTGGATGCCACCCTTGGCAACAAGTCCATGAGAACTCTTTATCTCCAATTAAACCCAAAAGAGCTAGAAGTAAAGCTCTGCTTCAAATGTTAGAGTCCTATCTTGGAGCATAAAAGACAAGACACCCCTAATTTTAAGCATTTCCTAGCAAAGATCCACCCAAGAAAGGGAAGCAGGTGGGCACACGGGTGCTCAAAGCTCACACATAATAATCAAGACTCTCAGAACAGATCCCACCCTGCTATGATTCTGTAGATAATTTGTCCTACACCTTGGCAGTCTTAGATGGGACTGACCATGCACCAAATTAGGACGTTCAAGTATGATCTCATACTGAGGATCCCCTGAAATTATCAGAGACTCAGGAACTCTCAGAGTCCTGCCTCAACACTGGATAGTAAGGTGAGATATAGTTATCCAAACACACGATACGGAACCAAAGGTTTCTTAGTCAAAGGACTGAGACTGAGGGGCTGTAGCTCCCTCTCTCTTGCGAAGGTGAAAAGGGCTGATCTATCCCAGGAATGTTCCTGTGTTTGGGTATTATCAAAAGAGCAACCCTGCTCAGAGCCCAGTGCCTCTGTTTTTCCCACCAGTCTCTACCCAGCCCTGCCCCACCTTCAGCCTGCCCTCTCTGAATCCCAAATCTGCAATCTAGATTAAAGACTGAGCCAGCAAAGAGACCCCCTTCTGCCACTGAGAATGGCAGTCACGGGGCCCTAGCACCCTCTAGATGAAGTCTTGGAGCAACATGGTTCCCAACTCCCGCCCTCATTCCCAAGCTGTCCTGTGCCAGTGACATGCTTACCTCTGTCTCTCGTGGAGGAATGAACACCAGGGGTGTCATCTTCAAATTGAGCCCGATTGAGCACTCGAAAGTCCCAGCCCCCAAGGATGTACTGCACAGGCATCCTGCAGTGAATGACAGCCAAGTTGTCAACGGTGAAACCAAGGTGCTAGGACATGTAATAGCAGCGTGGCTGGATCAAAGGCTCTATCACTGGTACTCTAGGTTGTCAGGAGAGATCATGGCTAAAATTTCCTGACACACCTGACTTGGGATCATACTCCCTCTTCATCTTCCTAATTATCACTTGCCTCCCCCCTTCACACTCCCTCACCCCAATACATCCCTAGCCCTTGGACACTTTCTTCTTATCTGACCAGAAAATAAACTCGTTGGGGCCAGGGATGATTGAAACCTGGTGACCCACCCTGATCCCTAGGGTCTACTGAGGCTGCTTTCCTCTGCAGTCGGTTGAACACACAGCTCCTAGATGTCATGAACTTGCTGAGGGGTCAGTGGCTTTATCCTACATAATGACTTTAATCTCTGGAACTGTCCCCACAAAGATTGTGAATGGTTGGGTCCCTTGATCCAGGGACTCCAAACCAAGTGTTGCATGTTCTCCCTTCTTCCTTCCTTTCCTCTTTTTCTCCCTCTGTCTTTCCCTACTCTCTCTCTGTCTTTCTCTGTCTCTGTCTATGTCTCTCTCTTTCTCTCGCTGTCTCTGTCTTTCCTTTCTTTGTGTCAATCATGGGCCTTGAACTCAGAGTCTAGGTGCTATCCCTGAGCCTTTTTACTCAAGGCTAGCAGTCTATGGCTTGAGCCATACATCCACTTCTGGTATTTTGTTTTTGGTAGTTAATTGAAGACAAGAGTCTTACAGGATTTCCTGCGCCGGCCAAAAGCCTCCATCCTTGGATCTCAGCTTCCTAAGTAACTAGGATGACAGGCCTGAAGCACCACCATCCAGCTCAAACCAAGGTTTCTTCATGTTCTGTGGAAACAGTCCTGGAACCTTTCATTGTCTAAGACCTCCCAGAGCATGGTGCACACTGTATAGGTTTGTTGGATAAATAAATGAGCATCTGTCTATGACAATACTACAGAAAAGTCCCATCTGATTCAGGTAAGTATCCCCTGTAATTATTCCTCTGCCGAAGCCTGATGTAGCTCTGCCACAGTTCTCTCTCCTCCCTCTTCACGCCCTCCTGATGGCACCACACTTAACTGTTTTGACTCCTAGGATGTGAGCCACGATGTACTCACTGGATTCCAGGGCCTCTAGAATGGCTATCTTCTCAAAGATCTCTGTCCAGCGGCTGACCAGCTCTGTGGCACTCAATTCCCCACTCAGGTATGAACGAGGTTGCCATGAGCTGAACGAATGGTTCAAGAGGCCTCCTCTCCTCCCCTGGGGCCAGCTAGGATGGTCTACCACATCCAGCCCCCAAGTTTCATGTTGCAGACAAAGGATCTTTGAGGCAGCCTGGGGTCTCTGAATCTCCCAGAATCTAGTGCAGTTGCTGGGAATCGTATCTGCTCAGAGCTGTCAGGCTGAGGATGGCAAGATCACAATCTCTGCTCCCCAGGACGTCCCCGACTGAGGTGGTCACCCTAGAGAGAACTGGAGGAGATTCAGCAGCTGCCAGAGAAAGGCAGTCAAGGCACAGCGTTCAAAGCAAGAAATAATCTGGCTTGGGAACTCTGCCTGTGCCACTTTGAACGTCATTGTTTGGCAGCTGAAATCGCCCATCCAAGGCATTAGTGGAAATTGCCAGCTTAAATAAAAAAACCTGGAAAATGTAGCATTTAAATTGTCCCAATCAAACTTAAAGGGTTCCAAAATCAGTGGTCCCCTTTTGCTTCCAGACAGCCAACAGCAGGTTACAGAAACTGGCATTCATCGATCCCTATCTAACTGCCATGTCCTGATAACCAAGCGGGCTCCAGCAGGGGGAATGGACTTGCCTACCACTGTCCAGCTTGAAACATCCTAGACAGGACACAGACTGGAGTCTGCAGGACTCCAGGGAGGATTGACCACTGGTGCACTGCCCCGGGAGAGAATCCACGCCACCAGTGGGGCCCTGGAGCCCTGGGCCTGGATGCCCACAGAACATAAACGCCCTAGGTAAGGTTCCCCTCTCATCCTCGGTCATGGTGAAACATCTGCCATGTCACACTGTAAGCCAGCCCCCAAAACCTCATAGCTTCATAGCCCCTGCCCTACCCTTTTTCCCATCTCCTTCCCTAATTATGTTTGTCAGACACATTCCCAACCCTTGAATTAGCTCCAACTATACACTGAGAGCAGAGTGTCTGTCTAGAAGAGTGTGGCTGTGGACACACTGGCCTCACCAAACTTCTGGCCTGGGATAGAAGGACAGGTGTCCACTCGAGTTCACACAGGTCTCCTAGGGGAGGGCCACGCAGACCCAGCAGCTACTGTGTGCTACAGGAAAGGGAGAAAAGAGAGGTGGAAAGGGGAGGAAAGGAATGTCTACTGAAATATTCCATAAAGGAGCCATGAAACTGTGAAGCAGAAATCAAATATTGTGGCTGGGCTCATACTTGGTACTGATGAAAAAAGAACAACAACAAGTACATACACAAAGAGAAATAAAGTGCTTTTGCTGTTTTTAGACATGGTCACACACACACACACACACACACACACACACACACACACACAAATCCAGAACAGTGACAGAAGTGTCTTCCATGCAGCACTTGCAATTTGCCAAATGATCACTCACCTGAGCACAGTCAGGATGTACAAGGAGAAAGATGATCTCTCTCTCTCTCTCTCTCTCTCTCTCTCTCTCTCTCTCTCTCATACACACACACATACACATACATACACACAGACTCAGAGTAGTACCTCTCTTAAGTTTTTTGGTTACTCATCTGGGACAATGTACAGCTGGAGCATGCAGGTGCCCATGTCCCATTCCCTTTTCAGAACCAAGGGTTCCCACCCAAGGGGAGCACCATTGTAATGACACAGCACCACCCTGCCTCTCACCTTCCCCAGGGCCAAACCCTTCCCCTTGGGAACAACCAGCCTTAAATCCCCATTTACCAAAACCCTAAGCCAGGACGCTGGGTGAAGGAATCCCCAGACAGGTGGCTCCTCAGAGCCAGGACTGAAAACAAGCAGGGGGTCATGGGGTCCCCAACGAGGTGTCTGACCTGTCATGGGAATGGTGTTGAGGAAATGGATGGGGTTCTAAAGGCTACATACATGGATAGACTCCCTACTTCCAGACTAGATGCTTCTGGGTGACTGGGTGGATTCTTGGAGGGACAAGGAGAACAGATGGACCAGGAGCACCAGCAGATGCTGGCAGAGCTGGGAAATGTGATCAAGCTGTGAGTACTGTTGACAGCTGCGGTGGGGGGGACAGGCCAGGTGTATGTGTGTCAGAGGGAGTGTGTTCCTCCCAGATATTCACCTTTCATCTGACCCCCAGTGCTCTCACCTCCCTAGTGGGATTTTCCGATACCCTCCTCAGGTGAGAGGGTGACTGAGAACAGAGGACAAGGACTCACACAGCAAGGGGTCCCTATCTTCTGCATCCAACACCCCCCCCACCCCCAGAAAAAAGGAAAAGACCCGAGAAGGCAGGTGTGGAGTTGCTGCTCCCCACCTCTTTATAAAGCCACCAAGTTCCCACCTAGGTGAGGAAGGGTGAAGATGTGGGGCTCTGTGGTTCCCACTGCTCCAGGCCAGGGGCTTGGTGATGCCCACTTCTCACCCAACCCTGCATCTCCCCATTTCCTTGGACATTGACACTAGGGATAAGGTTGGGATCCTTGGGTCGACACCCACTCCCCCACGCCCTTCTCCTGGGGAGCATTTGTGGCAGAGCCAGGGCTGGCCCCTGGCACTTGTGAGGCAAGGTTGGGATGTGACAAAGGAAGCGGGAGTCGCGGGTCTGAGTTGGGGTGGGGAAGGGGGGTTGGGAGAGGTCACGAGGTGCGGGCCCATGGGACGGCCACTCATGTGTGCTGCTAGGAGATGCTATAGGCTGCCATTCTGGGTGCAGCGGGCAGCAATGGCAACATCATGGCAGATGCTCAGGCACAGAGCAGAGGATGGGGGGGCCAGGACGTGGTCAGGGTCACAAGCCGGCCGGGGGCACATCACTGGATGACTCTGAGAGGCGCTGCAGGTCTGAGCCAGCAGCCCCTGTTTTAAACGTGATGCCATGGGGAAGGCAGAAAAAGGGGCCAGGACAGGGGCAAGTGGGTGGCAGGGCTTAGCCCGCCCCAGGCCCAGTTGAGCTCCTGGCATTGGAATCTCAGACTCAGGGCCTACTTGGCCTCTGAGCCTTTCAGTGCCTGTGGGAGGGATGTGCCAGCTGTGCTGGGTTTGTGTGCTCTGCGCTCCTGGCCCAGACCCGTGATCCTACAGCAGCAGAATCCAGCCATTGATGCCGCCTCCCCTGATGCTTGTGACTGCTCTTTTCTCTGCTGTCTCTCTCGGCCCCCCACTTCTCTCCCGGGCTGCTCCACCCATGCTGCACAAGTGAGCCAGCCCCCATGTGCCTCTGACTGCAGCAGATATGTGCTCCCTCGGCCACGTCCTGTCCTCTCCTCAGTCACGCCCCCTCCCCACTCGACCATGCCCCCCATCCCTGACCTTGTGGTGCCCTGACTGCCCTAAGGCTAACAGGCCACGGAAGAAGCAGCCTCACCTCAGTTCAGGGCTTCCTCCCAACCCCAGCAGATGCCCATGGCATTGAACCCCTCCCTCAGCCCAACGGCAGGGAGAGACTCTTCTCCATCCACCCTACACACTAAACAGGTGCACGGTTACCCTCTCTTAGTGTGTGTTTGTGTGTGTGCGTGTGTGTGATTTTCAGGGATATCTATCTCTCAAGGACTCAGAACATAGCACCCTTTTGGATGACAGCACACAGCATACTTTAAAAAATATAGCACAAAGAAACCTGTGTAATGGACTCAGCACAATGCACATTTTGAAGGAATCAGCACATAACAACCTTTGGGATCCTCATGGTAATCTAATGACCAATAAAATTAGACATGCCATTATGACATCACCAAGCTTAAATATCATAGAATTATGACAGCATATGTCATAGTGAAATTATAGACATATTGTGAATGCCTATTTTGTGATTTCATTCTATTTCAAGCAAGCAATATTGGTGGATATCAGAAATCCATTGTAACCTCAAAGCCATTGTGACATGAAAATCCTTTTGTGATATCACAGTGCCATTGTGATATCATTAACCTGTTGTGACATCACAAACCTGTCCTGTCCATTGTGACCTCCTCACCAATGTGACATCACAAAGACATTGTGTTATCACATTTCTGTTGTGACATTACAATCACCCTGAGACTTCCCAAACCCATTATGACATCTTTAGCACCATTGAAAAAACACATGGCCTTTGTGACACAACAGTCCCTTTGTGTATCCATTGTGAAATGTCAATTGAGATCAGATATGCCATTGTGATATCACAAATCATTTACAATATAATCATAGGTGTGACATCAAATTGTCATTATGACAATATCAGGTCATTATGATATCCCAAATCAATAATGACATCATACCATTATGACATCACATTGTCATTGTGACATCATATTAACATTAGGAATGCCTATTATGTGATTTCATTATATTTCAAATGCGGCATGTGGGTTCATATCAAAAACACATTTTGACTTCATAACCATTGTGACATCACAATCCCTTTGTGACAAAACGTTGCCATTGTGATATCTTTAAACAACTGTGACAATTCAAACATATCCTGTCCTCGTAAGTTTTGTGACATGTTGCCACTGTGTTATGTTAGGCCCATTGAGAGCTCATTCTATTTTTGACCTCATATTATTTCAGGTATGACATTAAATATTAATAATATACTGTGACATCATGAGTATTGTGACATCACACTGCTAGATGTAATGACCATTGTGTCACATTGTCACATCACAAATCTATTCGACTTCATCACATTTGTGCCAACATATGCCTTTGGAATCCTCACAATCCCATTCTAAACTCATATACTCATTGTGAGTTATTGACAATTGAGTTGTCGAATGCCATTGTTACATCACCAATCTACTGCGACATCACAAAACTATTTTGAACTCATCACTATTATGGCACCAACTAATTGTGATTATAACAACACTCTTATGACATTATAATTTGACATCATATTGCAATTGTGATATCACTGTACCATCATACTTTCACAAACCTATTATGACCTCATCACATCTTAGAAAATGCACGGCCTTTGGGACATCAAGCTCCTTTTCTGAACTTGTATCATTATGAACTTGTAGCAATTGAAATTTGAAATAAGGTGTGATATTACAAACTAGTTTGACATCACTTACGCATTTTTATATCAACACTGACAAATGAAACCAGTTAGGAACCTTAGCACTTTTGACAAAAAACATGGCCTTTGTGTCATCACAGTTCATTTGTGTATGTCATTGTGACTTCATTCTCATATCCCCATTATAAACTAATGGCAGTTAAGATATGACATGCCATTGTGACATCGCAAACCCTTTGTGACATCATCAGACTGTCGTTATGATATCATCAGCTCATTGTGACATCACCTAGCTACAGTGACATCATAGCATTATGACATCGCATTGCCATTTTGCTGTCATAGACACATTGTGAATGTATATCCTGTGATTTCATTCTATTTCAAATGTGGCATATCAGTTGATATCAGAAATACATTGTGACCTCAAAACCACTGTAACATTATAACCCCTGTGGGACGTCATAACCATTGTGACACCATATTGTTGTTATCACATCCTTAGCTTATGGTGACAACACAAAATGAGAATGACATTATAGCATTTGCCATTATGTCATTGTGACATCATAGTCATATTATGAATGCCAAATCTGTGATTTCATTGTATTTGAAATGTGGCATGTGGGATGATATCAGAAACTCTTTGTGATGTCATAAACTTTGTCACATCAGAATCCCTTTGTGACATCTATTTTGCAATGTGACATCACAATACCAATATGATGCTACTAAGGCACCATGATATCACAATGGTCATGAACTCACAATGGGTTTCTGATATCAACCGACATGCCACATTAGAAATAGAATCAAATAACATAATAGGCAAACACAACATGTCTATGATATCAGAATGACAATGAGATGATACAATGCTATGATGTCATTGTAGTTTTTTACATGTCAAAATGAGCTGATGGTGTCATAACGGCAACATGATGTCACAATTATGATAATGTCAGAAAGGATTTTTTTATGTTTAAATGGTATGTCTGATGTCAGTTGTCATTAGTTCCCCATGAGCATATTGACACAAAAATCTTCTGTGACGTCACAGAGGCCATGTGTGTTTTCAAAGTGGTAAGAGGTCATAATAGGTTTCAAAGGGCACAATGTGATCCATAATGTCACAATGAAAATGAGATGTCCCATGGGGTTTTTGATGTCACAATGGTCATGAGGTCACAATGGTTTTGTGATGTCACAGTTTGTAATATCAGAATGATACATCCAATTTCAATTACTCATAATTCAATATGAGGATACTGGGTGATAGAAGAAGCTTCATAGTATGTGGTCATACTATGTGAAAACCCAATGGAACAGTGATTTCACAATGACAATGTGATGTCTCAACAACATGTTATAATAATGTTTTGATGTCACAATTGGTGACGCCATACTGATGAGGAGGTCTCAATAGATTTGAGATGTACCAAGGGGTTGGTGATGTCACAATGGCATGTGGGATCTCAATTGTCATTAACTCACCATGAGTATATGAATTTGGGAAGGGATTCTGATGTCACCAAAATATATGTAGTCAAGAAGGTGAAGAACTAACAGGTCTGAGATGTCACAAAGTGACACAATGGTTATGATGTCCAGCGGTGTGATATCATGATGTTACTTTGGATTTTAGATATCTCATGTCGTATTTGAAATATGAAGTCGAACACAGATTTTCAACTCACAAAGGGCCTAAGATATCACAATGGCATTTCACAAAAGTTATGAGGACAGGAGAGGTATTTGATGTCACAGTGGGTTAATGATATAACAAAGGAAAAGTGCTGTGACAAAGAGATTTAGATGTCACAAAAGTTGTGAGTTCACAATGGTTTCCTGATATCAACCCACATGGCACATTTGAAATAGAATGAAATCAAAGAATAGGCATTCACAATGGGTCTACGACATTAAAGTGACAACGTGATGTCAAGGCAGCAATGTTTGATAGGATATGTACCCATTACCTTACTCATGTAAGGTAACTGTAATCCCTCTGTACACTACACTTACAATAAAAAACGTACAGAAGAAAAAAGGAGAAAAAATGGTATGGTGTCATTGCGGTTTGGTGTTGTCACAATGAGATGATGGTGTCATGATGACAATGTGATTTCACAGTCATGATTATTGCACAAAGTATTTGTGACCCTACAATGCTATGTGTGATTACAATTTTCATTAGTTTACTATGAGGATATGGCTACACAAAGGGTCTGTGATGACACAGAGGTCATGTGTATTTTAAAGGTGCTAAGAGTTCACAATTGCTTTGTGATGTCACAATGTGATTGTGAAGGCACAACAGCAATGTGATATCACAATGGGTTTGTGATGTGACAGTGATGATGAGGTCATAATGAGTTTGTGATGTCACTATGAGTTTGTATTACTACAATGACATGTCCAATTTCAATTTCTACTAGTTCAAAATGAGGATACAATTTCAAAGAAAGAATCTGAAGCACCAAAGACCATGAACTTTTAGTCATAACGTGTGATATGCTGCCATTAGGATATTTTAGGCCTTTAGTAAGCTTATATTCTGTTTTCAAACTCATAATTCAGGCATGGCATCTGATATCAGAAATTGACTCTGACAATATGAACATTGTGACATCACATTGATAGACATCAAGAACATGGTGTCACATTGTGAACTCACAAATCTGTTAGGACTTCATCACATTTGTCTCAACACATGACTTTGGAGACAACACAATCCTTTTGTAAACACATATCTTCATTGTGAATTAAAGACATTTGAGAATCGGCATGCCATTGTGACATTTCCAACCAATTGTGACAGCATAAACCTATTATAGTAGAAACACATTGTGATCTATTAGCCATTGTGTTAGCACAATCCCTTTGTGACTCCACACTTCCAAAGTGATATCACTAACCCACTGTGAAATTCCAATCCTCTCATACCCAATACAGGTATGAAATGTGATACCCGAATCCAGTGTGACATCTAGATCATGGTGACATCACACTGATAGATGTTATGAGCCTTTTGTAACATTCTGACAACACACACCTGTTAGGACTTCATCATTTTTGAGAAAACACATTCCTTTGGAGACATCACAGTCCCTTTGTGAGCCCATATACTCATTGTGAGTGGACAATTGAGATCATATGTGTCATTTTGATGTCACTAACCCATTGTAACATCACACACCTCTTGTAAACTCATCACCAGTATGGCATCACCAATTGTGGTAACAAAACTTTATTAAGTCATCATATTCCAACATCCCATTGCCATAGTGATATCACTGTTCCAATGTTTTTTCAAAAACTTAGAATGTCCTCATAGCATTTCAGAAAATTCATGGCCTTTTATATTTCAGTCTTCTCCTGTGAACTCATATCCTCATGGTGAAATAGTAGTAATTGAAATTGGACATGTGAGTATGAGATGTTACTTCACAAAACGTTGATTTCATCACCAACGTGACATCACAAACCCTTGTAAGCTTTCATTGCCATTTGATATCACTATCACATTGTGACATCCCAAACCTATTTGGACCTCTCAGCACATTTGAAAAAACACATGGCCTTTGTGACATCACAGTCCCTTTGTGTAACTATACCCTGATTATGAACTCTTTGTGACATCACCAGTGTGACATAACATTCTCATTATGACAGGATCAACTACTTCTGACATCACAAAACTACAAGATAGCATTATGAGATCACATTGTCATTGTGATGTTATAGACAGATTGTGAGTGCCTGGTTTTAATTTTTTTTTTGTCGGTCATCGAGCTTGAACTCTGGGCTTGGGTTCTGTCCCTGCTCTTCAGCTCAAGGCAAGCACTGTATCGCTTCAGCCACAGCACCACTTCTGGTTTTCTAATGGTTTTATTGGAGATAGTCTCATGGATTTTCCTGCCTGAGGTGGCTTTGAAGTGCAATCCTTCTATCTCAGCCTCCTGAGTAGCTTGCATTACAGTCGTGAGCCACTGGCGCCCGGCTTTTTCATTCTTTTTCAAATTTGACATGTGTGTTGATATCAGAAACATAATGTGACCTCATAACCATTGTAACATCATAAATAAGCAGTGACATCAAATTGTCATTATGACACCTTCAGCTCATTGTGACATCACCAAACCACAATGGCATCATAGCATGATAAATCACAATGACATTGTTACATCATAGTCATAACAGTGTGAAGGCCTATTCTGTGATTTCATTCTATTTCAGAAATCCATTTTGACCATATAACCATTGTGATATCACAATCTTTTGTGACATCATTAATCTGCTGTGCCATAACAAACCAGTCCTTATAAGTTTTGTGATATGCTGCTATTGTCATATGTTAATCCCTTTGTGAGCTCATAATCTGTTTTCAATCTCATATTTCTGGTATGACATGTGATATCAGAAATCCCCTGTGACATCATACTACCAGATATCATGAGTATTGTGTCACATTGTGACATCACAAACCTGTTAGAACGGCATCACATTTGTGACAACACATGCCTTTGGAGACATTACAGTCCCTTTTTGAAATCATATATTCATTGCCAATTAATGACAGTTGAGATCTGCCATGCCACTCTGACATCATGAACCCTTTGTGACATCAAAAACTTATTGTGACCTCATCACGAGAATGGCATCAACAACTGATTGTGGTATCAAAGCATTATTTTGAAATGATATTGTGGTATTGCCATTGTGATATCATTGTCCCATTGTGTTTTTACAAACCTATATGGCCACATTACATCTTAGAAAATTCATGGCCTTTGAGGCTTCAAGCTCTTTCTGTGAACTCGTGTACTTATAACTTCTAAGGCCAAGAGACAAACCATCAAGTCACATTTAATATAATAAACCAATTTACACTAGAAGGGGTGATTACCTTATCCTGGACTGGATACCCAGGTCCAAGAGCAGCCTTGACCACCAAACCTCAGACCTTCAATGGGCAGCCCCACCCTTTCTTAATTGGTCTGCAAACCACCAGCCAAAAAATTATGATCTCCAAAGCTCCAAACCTCAATGGGCAAGGCTTTTTACTTTTCCATTCCTAGCTCCTTCGCTACAGACTTGTCCTTCCTTCCTGGTCTTTCCCTATTTCCCTTCCACCACTTCCTTCAGGCCTCTCCAGTCTCCACAGGCCTGCCCTACTCTGCCCCAGTGACCACTTGCCAACCTTCGGCTCTCCCTCAACTTCCTCTCTTCTCAAGTTTTTCCCTTTCTGCTGTCTCACCACTTTCTTCCATCTGGGTAGCTCTCATTTTTATATCTCCTTCCAATGCTCTGAAAATGCAACTTATATATAGGTTGTATCCCTCCTCACTCCAATGTGTCTTCTGCCTAAGAGTTTTCAACCATCATTTCCCAAACTGCCCAATGTTCAATTACTTCTTGACAGCTCACCATGTGAGGCTTGACACCTCCACCTTTGGTGGTATTCCCCTCACTCTCCGCTGGGCCAGGCCAAGCATTTACAATGATTATTGGCTCCCATAGATAATTCTGACCTCACTGGCTATTACAGTAACCTCATAGTGAATTAGAAGAATTGAAATTGTATATGACATTGTTATATTACTTGATGAGACATCACTAACCCATTTTGACCTCATCACCCTGGTGAAATCACAAACTCATTGTGATATCACATTGCCATTGTGTCACCATGCTCACATTGTGACATCTCAATCCTATTATGACCTCAGAAGGTTTGAAAGAAAGCATGGCCTTTGTGTCATCACAGGACCTTTGTGTACCCAAATCCTCATTTTGAGCTAATGACAATTGAGATCAGACATGCCATTTTAACATCTCAAAACCTTTGTGAAATCATCACCAGTGTAACATCACATTGTCATTATGACAACATCAGCCCATTGTAACATCATAAAACAACAATGACATCATAGAATTATGACATCCCATGGTCATTGTGATGTCACAGATACAAGGGAATGTCTATTCTGTGATTTCATCCTGTTTCAAATGTCGCAGGTGTATTGATATCAGAAATAGATTGTGAACACATAACCATTATGGCATCACAATACCTTGATGACACCACATTGCCATTATGATATCTCTAACCCACTGTCTCTCCTATCCTCATATATGTTTTGACATGCTGCCAGTGTGATCTCTGGCCTCTCTAAGCTCATAAATTGTTTAACTCATAATACTTCAGGTATGACATACGATATCAGAAATCCACTGTGACATCATGACCACTGTGACATCACACTGCCAGATGTCATGACCACTGAGTCACATTGTGACATCACAAACCTGTTAATACTCATTCCACTTGTGCCAACATATGCCTTTGGATACATTATCCCTTGTGAACTTATATATTTATTGTTAATTAGAGACCTGGCATGAGATTGTGACATCAACATCCCATTGTGAAATCACAAATCTTTGTGATTTCATCAGCTGTATGGCATTACCAACTATTTGTGACTTCAAAACAATACTATCTCATGTAATGGTAACATCACATTGCCAATGGGATATCTCTGTCCCATTGCATTTTCACCAATCTATTATGTCTGCATAACATTTTACAAAACCCATAGCCTTTCTGACTTCTAGCTCCTTATGTAAACTCGTACTCTTCATTGTGATCTAGTAGAATGAAATTAGATATGTAATGGTGATATTACAAATTCATTGTGACATCACTATCCAAGTGTGACTTTATCACAACTGTGACATCACAAACCCTTTGTGACATCACATTTCCACAGTGATATCACGATCACCTTGTGATATCCCAAATCTGTTGTGACCTCTTAGGACCTTTCAAAAAGGACAACTGACATCAGACATGCCATTATACCATTACAAACACTTTGTGACATCATCTCCAGAGTGAGATCACATTGTTGTTAGGATACCATCAGCCCATTGTGATATCTCAAAATGACAATGACATCATAGCATTATGACATCACATATGCATTGTGAGGTCCTAGAGACAATGTGATTGCCTATTCTGTGATTTCATTCTATCTCAAATGTGGCATATAATTTGATTTCAGAAACCCATTGTGACCACATCACCATTATGACATTATAATCCCTTTGTGACCTCATATTGACATTGTGATATCATTAATGCAATGTAACATCACAAATTTGTCTTGTCCTCATAAATTTTGTAACAAACGAATACCTTGACCTGGGCTGGATGCCCAGAGCTAAATGCAGCCTCAACCATGAACCCTCAGAACTCCACAGAGCAGCCCAGCCATTTGTTAACTGGTCTTCAAACAACCAACCCCTAAAATAATGATCTCCAAAGCTCCACATTTCAAAGGACAAGGCTTTTTCTTATCTCTTCATCCTCCTTCACTACAGACCTGTCCTACATTTCAGGTCTTATTTTTTTCCTTCCACCATTCCCTTCTTCTCTTCAGGCTGTTCTACTCTTGACAGGCCTGCCCTGTCCTATCCAGGTGGCCAAGTGCCATCCTTCAGCTCCTGCTCTCCCTCAATTTCCTCTCCTCCCAGGTCTTTACCCTCCTGCAGTCTCATCACTTCTTTCCTTCCAGGTCTTTCCCCTTTTTCTGTCCCCTTCTGTTGCTCTGAACATGCAGCCTATATATAGGCCGTACCCTTCCCCCACTGCAATATGATTCCTACATAACAGTTTTCAATCATCACTTCCCAAATGTCCATACCCAATCATTTCTTGGCAGCTCACCATGTCGGGCTTGACATCCTATCTCCTTCAACAGCATGTCTTGCCCCTTTCAGCGGCACACACCCCTCTCTCTGGTGGTCCAGATCAAGAGGCCATGATGACTATCTGTTCCTGTGGATTATACGGGCACTGATGGTTATGACAGTGTCTTCATGGTGAACTAGGAGCAATTGAAATTGGACAAATAATTGTGATATTCCAAACTCGTGAAATAACTAACCAATTGTGACCTCATCACCACTGTGACATCACAAACCCATTGTGACATCACATTGATATTTTTAACACCAGGATCACACTGTTACATCCCAAATCTATTACGATCTCATACATTTTCAAAAAATATGTAGCTTTGTGACATCACATTCCCTTTGAGTACTCAAATCCCGACTGTGAAATATTGACAATTGAGAATCACACATGACATTTTAACATCAAAAACAGTTTGTGAGTTTATCACACTTGTGACATCACATTGTCATTTTGACAGCATCTGCTCATTGTAAAATCACAAAACTAAAATATGGTAGATTTATAACTTCACATTGTCATGTGACATCATAGACACATTATGAATGCCTTTTCTGTGATTTCATTCTATTTATAATGTGCCCTGTAGGTTGATATCATGAGCAAATCAAGAACTCCTAACCATTGTGACATCAAAATCCCTTTGTACATCACTTTTCCATTATGATATCTCTAACACACTGTGACATCACAAACCCATCCTGTCATCATAACTTTTGTGACATGCTGCAATTCTAATACCTTTGGCTTCTTTGTCCTCATAATCTGTTGTCAACCTCATTATATTTCACATATGACACTTGATATCACAAATTCCCAGTGACATCATGACCATGGTGATATCACACTGCCAGTTTTCATAACCATTGTGTCAAATTTTAACATCACAAACATTTTAGGATTTCAATATATTTGTGACAACACATACTTTTGGAGAAACCACAGTCCCTTTGTGAACTCCTATACTTATTGTAAGTTAAAGACAATTGGGAACCATCATGTCATTGTGACATGCCCAACACATTGTGATATCACCAATCTTTTGTGGCCTCATCACCAAATATGACAACAACACAATATTTTGACATGATGTAGTAAGTTGACATTGCCATGATGATATCTGTCCTGTTGTGTATTCACAAACCTAATATGACCTCATAATTTAAAAAAAAAAATTCATGTCCATTAGGACATCAAGATCCTTCTGTGAACTTGTATGCATATTGTGAAATACTAGCAATTGAAAGTGGACCTGTGTTTGACATATTACAAAATCATTATGACATCAAAAACCCTTGGTGACCTCGTCACAACAGTGTATCATAAAGCTATCATGACCCTGAAGTACCTTTGAAAATACACATGGCATTTGTGACATAACAGTCCCTTTGTATGCCCTCATTGTGAACACATGACAATGGAATTCATATATGCCATTATAACATCACCATTTGTGACCCCCATCACAAGCGAGACAACAAATATTCATTATGACACCATTATGTCTTTGCAACATCACCAATTTATAATGACCTCATAGCATTATGACATTATATTGCCATTGCGATGTTATAGACTCATTGTAAATGCCTATTCTCTTAGTTCATTCTATTTCAAATGTGGCATGTGGGTTTGTATGAGAAAACCATTATGATCTCATAAATATATGGCATCACAATCACTTTGTGAAATCACAGTGCCATGGTGATATCATTAACACACTGTGATATCACAAACCTTCCCTGTCCTCATAAGTCTTGTGATGTGCTGCAATTGTGATGTCTTAGGCCCTTTATGAGCTCATAATCTGTTTTCAACCTTATAATATTTGTTATGATATGTGATATCAGAAATCCACTGTGACATCATGACAATTGTGACATCATACTGACAGATATGCACATTTTGTCACACTGTGATATCATATTCCTCCTAGGACTTCATCACATTTGTGACAACGCATGCCTTTGAAGATACCACAGTCCATTTGTGAACTCATATTCTCTGTGATTTCATGACAAATGAGATCCTTTTTGCCATTTAGATATCACCAACAAATTGTGACATCATAGACCTACTGTGATCTCTTACCTGTATGGCATCACCAACTAATTGTGACATCAAAACCTTTTGTGATGTCACGTGACACGATGATCATGACATCTGTCAGTGTGATGTCACATGGTCATAATGTTAGTGGATTTCTGGTATCTCATGTCATACATGAAATATGAGGTTGAAAACAAATTATGAGGGCAAAAAGGTCTGAGATATCACAATGTTAGCATGTCAAAAAGTTATGAGGACAGGAGAGTTTTGTGATGTCACATTGTGTTAGTGATATCACAATGGCACTGCGATATCACAAAGTGATTATGATGTCAAAATGATTGTGTAAGCACAAACATGTGTTTCTGATATCAACTCTCATGCCATATTTGAAATACAATGAAATCACAGAATAGGCATTCACAATGTGTCTTTGATGTCACAATGAGAATTGTTGTCATAATGCGATTATGTCAATGAGTTTGGTGATGTCACAATGAGCTGATGCTCTCATAATGAAAATGTGATGTCACACTGTTGAGTATGTCACACATACTTTTTGATGTTATAATGGCTTGTCTAATCTCAATTATCATTGGTTAACAACAAGGATATGGGTACACAAAGGGACTATGATGTTGAAAAGGCATGTGATTTTTCAAAGGAGCTAAGAGGTCATAATAGATTTTAGATGTCACAATGGAATCATGATGTCACAATGAAAATATTGTCACAATGGGTTTGTGATGTCGTGCTATGATTATGTCAAAATGGGTTTGTGATGTCATAACGAGTTTGTAACATCACAATCAAATTTCCAATTTCAATTGCAACTAATTCACAAGGAGGATACTGTAATAATCATCAGGGCCACGATAATCTATAGGGTCCGATAATCAGCCAGGCACCATCTCCTGGCCAGCTGGAGAGGATATAGTATGCCACCAAAGAAGGTGGGGCATTCTGTGGGAGGGGCTGGTGCATTAATCCCCACCTATTGAGCTGTTGTTTCTGATGTGACAGTTGAAAACTGTTAGGCAGTTGGAGTGGAGGAGGTGTACAGATTTTTTACAGGATAATTGTTCAGAGCAATCGAAGGAAAGAGAAAAAGGGAAAAGTCCTGGAAGGAAGGAAGTGGTATGATAGCACAAGGGAAAAAACCTGGGAGGAGAGGAAGTTAAGAGGGGGCAGGAGGTGAAGGATGGCAACTGATGACCCAGGCAAAGCAGTTCAGGCCTTTGGAGAGTGGAGAGGACTAAAGAGAAGAAGGAACTGTTAGAAGGGAAAAATGGAAAGACCTCGAAGGAAGTATAGTTCTGTAGCGAAGGAGAGACCAAGGGAAGGGGAAAAAAAGGCTTGCCCTTTGATGTTTGGAGCTTTGGATATCATAATTTTGGGGGTTGGTGGTTTGGAGAACATTTATTATATGTGTCTCAATGGATTCTCTTCAACTTTAGAGTTTCTAATTTTCAGAGACCTCATTGAGATCATCCATTTGGATGGCATCAGGCCCAGGGAAAAATCCCCATAGGTGAGAGTGTCAACCCTCTGAGTTGAGTGTCTACCTCGAGTTTTTGTCTCCGGAGGACCAACAAGGACAAAAGTCATTTACACTCCACTAGAGGTGCGCCTGTGCAAGCTTGCCAGCCGGTTTTGGGGACCCCTTCTGGAGGTCATTTATGGCATCCATGGGAAGCCATCTTGGAACTCCTTGAGAGTTCATGTAGGGTTTCTTTGGGAAGCCATCTGGAACATTATCAAGAGTACATCTGCGAATTCCTTGAGAAGCCATCTGAGACCTACCCTGGAGGTCATTTGGGGCCTTCTCCAGGGGCCATATTGGACTTTATCCAGAGGTCATCTGGTGCTTCCTCAGGAGGCCTCCTGAGACTTCTTCAAAAATAGTCATTGGGGCTTCCTTAAGAGGCAATCTAGGACCACCTCCTGAGGTCATCTGGAACTTCTTTGGGAGGTCATCTCGGGTTACCTTGATGAGAAATGTATGACCATCTTCGGATATCATGTGGGACTTCCTTGAGAAGCCATATAGGATCATCTCTGGAGGTCATCTGTGCCTTTCTCAAGAGAGTTATCTGGAACCTTCTCTGGAGTTTATATGTTTCCTCCTTGAGTGGCCAACTGGGAGCTATTTGAGAGGTAATCTCAGCCTCCTTGAGAGGACATCTGGGACTTCCTTTGGAAGTCATCGGATACTATCTTCGGGAGCAATTTTGAACCTCCATGAGAGGTTATCTCGAGCCTCCTATGGAGGACATATGTGACATCTACCAGAGGTCATCTGCAGCATCCTCAAGAGGCAATCTGGGACATTCTCTCTGTCATCTGGGACCTCCTGTAGAGGTCAACATTGAGAGGTGTGGGACATGTAAGTTAAGTTTCTGTGACTATTGGTCTGTGTGTGTGTATGCTGATAGTTCTAGCTGTGTCCTGTATGCACCTCAGTTTACTCTTTTTCTCAGGATGGGGGAACAAGGCCTAAACTTGCCATATCCAAAAAATATTCTCCCATAGGGTTATAGGGTCACTCAGAGGAAGATTCATTGATGTACTCTCTCTCCTGTTCTTTGCCATCAGCACTTCTAATGTTAAGTCCTCCCATATCAAAAGTGGTTACTTGTACCAGCCTAAGGTGGTAAAATGTGGTAAGTTACCCTTATTGCCCTTGAGATTGGGGCATGGAGGAGATGGTGGTCAGGCCCCCTTTTTAATATATGTTCCCTTTACAACTAGTGACCTTTATAACCGGAAACAGAAAACTGTATCATTTTCAGAAGAAAACAGGGGCTCATTACTTCATTAGAAACAGTAATTTTCACACATAAGCACATCTGGAATGAGTGTCAGCAAATTTTACAGGTGCTCTTCACCTGGTAGAAAAGGGAGTTAATCCTGCTCAGTGACTTGAAAGTTGTCCTTGGACCAGACAATATCCCCACTATTGAACCAGACCATTTGGAGCAAGTCTTTCCACATACTTACCCAAGCAGAGACTAACAGTGATTGAGGTATGGAAGTGCTTTCCTATTATTGACGGGTTCGATTGGCAGGGATAACACAGTGGCTAGAAAGCCAAGTCATCAATCTAAGGTGAGTGAGATGGTACAGTTCCCCAGTGAGTACCCAAATGCTCTTCTGAAATTTCTCCAAGAAGTCTATAGGACTTATAGGCCTATAGATCTTGAAGCCCTGGAGAATCAAAGAGCCCTAAATATGGCCTTGGTTACCCAGTCAGCCCCAGATATTAGAAGAAAGCTTCACAAGTTAGAAGGTTTTGAAAGAAACGTGTATTCTAAGTTGGAAGTGGTTGCCCAGTAGGTGTTTGATAACAGAGATACCCTGGAAAAAAAAGCCTCTAAGAAGGGGGGTTGCGTTTTGATAGGAGCAACAGAATAGGGATCAAGAAACCCTTGGTAAAGACAGGACAATTCATTTGCAAATGGCAGTAGGGAACCTCTAGGACTAGATCAGTGTCATTATTGCAAGCAAAATGTCCAAGGAGGAGAAAGATAGAAAATGACAGGTTATGTAATCACATTAACCACCTGGAAAATGTGTTAATATCTCGGGAGTAACATGCAAAGGAACTTGGGGCTCTGAATTCCAATTGTGTTCAATTTGAAATCAGCCCTCTGAAATTAAGAAGAAATGAGGCAAAGAAAAATCCACACACTTCTATCTCAAAACACAGGCTTATAAAAGACAGAATCTCCAATATGTGCCAGTCCAAACCCACCAAGAGTTTAAAAGCACTGGACATTGGAGAAAACAGGTAGAATAATTTGACGTGAAGAAAAGATTTGAAGATATAAACTTGTGAGAGTCAAAAATGAGAAGAAAATCCTCAAAAGGAACCTAGAAAACACACAAAATCAAATGAAATTCAAGTACATTAGCCTGGGTGAGCATGAGGCAAATTAGGGGACCACAGGTCAGAGGCCGACAAAAGCACAAGACAGCAATGTTGCCATCCTTGCTAACAAGTGAGGACAAGAAGAGATCCTGATGCTGCATTAAGAAATTGTTGCCATGAAAATGGAGCCAGACCTAATGTATTAGGGTGAAGTACATGTATATTATAAGCTTTGAAGGGTGTCACCAGAAATTCAAAGCAACAGAAAAAGAAGGAAAAAGTAGCTAGAAGAAAAGAGGGGGAAGTGAACAGGAAAAGTGAACAGGAAAATATCAGGCTCAAGAAAGAGATTGTTACTCTTCAGAAAGAGTTATAGGACCACATGCTCTGATAGAGAATGCCAGGCAAAAGGAAAGAGCATTAGGAAGAAAATCAGAAGAGATAAACAAACAGTTGAAAGATCTGTCGCAAAAATACACTGAAGTCGAAAACTAGAAAGGGAAACTAATAGAGTAAGAGGCTAAAAAGACTGCTGAGGTCTTCACCATAAATGTAATGCAGAAACATCTTGGAACAGGAAGAGGTGGAAAAAATACCTCTCTATAGCACCTTCGTGAACTTAAGGGAGGAGCTGTAGAGCAAGCAAAGGTGTTTTGAGAAGGAGCAGCAGTTAGCCAGTCAAAGGAACTCTCATGTGACCCTGCGAAACACTTGCAGGTTAAGGAGCTCATTGAGAAGGAGAGTGGGATCATCAAAGCAAGTTTGAGAGAAAAGGAGAATAATATGGAAGAAGTCTCCAAGGTTCAGAGTACTATACAGGAGTTAAAGAACCTAGAGACCGTAAGATACAGGGAAATATCTGAGCTGATCAGGTAGCTTGGGAGACCACTCTAAAACCAGTGTGGTCTTTAGAGTTACTAGTCGTTAATATTAAGGAAAGAAACAAAAACAGTGGTAATATGTGGGCAAATGTTGACACTGGACATGTGAAAAATGTAAACAGGCTCAAGCTTTCTTTCAGTTTACGTGTAGATATTTGCACCCTGGTAAATTGTTCCAGGCAACTGCCTAAAACTGTTCGAAAACCAGTGGGGCCTCAGGGTGACAATCCTTTGTAATGTGTGTATGTAATTTCCAAACAGGTAAATGCTGAAAAGCTGGAACATATGGAAAGAATTCCTATGTGAGGAACCTCAGATGGTGAATTTGGGAAAGTGGAATTCACAGAGGCAAAGCCTGGAAAGTATGGGTATTCATATCTGTTAGTAATAGTGGACAGATTTTTAGGCTGAGCTGAGGCATGTAATAATTTCTTGATTTGGCTTTCCCTTATTTGTGGGGTCCAAAGATGGCCCTGCATTCATGGCCCAAGTTCTCAATTATTAGCTAATGCTCTAGGAATAAATTGGAAGTTACAATCCATTTATAGAACTCAGAGTTCAAGGCATTTGAAAGAATTTTATTTAGTTAAATTAAATTAACTTAAATACAGAGACTAAATTAAATACAGAGACTGTCCTTGGCTATGTGAGCCTCCTCCACTTTGCTCTCCTTGGAGCAAGATATAGACCTTCTGTTAAAGGATTTAATCCCTTTGAAATACTTTAGGGTAGACCAACTTCTTTGGTTCCTAAATTTGGGAAGGCTATATTAACCGAAATGTCTAACTACAATCTGCAGGCTTTACAACATATTCTTTTATATACCTATCCTTTGGTAACTAAGGCCCGCCGTCCACCTAAGAAAAACTCCACCTGAAGGGGAGAGGCCAAGATGGTGATGGAACAGCAGGTAAACACCAAAGCTCTCCCCAACCAAATACAGTTTGAATTTCAATTCTCAGTTTCTCCAAGTAACCCACAAAAAAGGAGATTACTCAGAGAGGTACAGTAAGTGAAAAACATAAAAGGGAAAAACCTACACAGACAGTAAAGTGGAAATAACCTTCAGCCACCCCTTGTTGGTGATCGGGCTCCACGCTGAGCAGCTTAAGTGGTGGAGCTTCTTGCCAGGCTGCTTGAGTTGCCTACCTCTGGACCCTCGGAGGACCACATACCCACAAGCATTCCAAGACTCCCAGAAGACTCCCATGAGCTGGTGCCAACCCAGAGAATACAAACAAATCTCAGAAGGCAGAGCTGGCATGAAGACTCCCCTCAACCTCCCTGGCATGGCGCCTCTGCCTGGCTGGTGCAAGCAGCACCACCCAGTCTGGAGCAGCAGCAGTCAGCAGTGGCAAACGACCCTATACTCACAGCGTGGCACCTCTGTCCTGCTGGTGTAAACATCCTAACCTAACCTGGAGCAGCAGCAGCAGCAGCTTGCAGTAGTGGCAAAGCACTCAGAGTCTGGGCACAATGCTTCTTGACTCTAGCTCACAAGAACAGCCCAGACTAGCCCGGGGAGGCAGCGGTAGCTGGGGCAGGGATAGTTGCAGTGAACAACTCCAGACCCATGGCACTTTGTGCCTCTCCATGCTGGCCCACATAAGCAGCCCAGCCCAGCCTGAGGCAACATAACTGGTTAACACCTGACTCCTGGTGGGGTGGAGGGCCTCTCCATACCGGCTTGCATAAGCAGCCAAGCCCAGCCCATGGTGGCAAAGGTGGTGAACAAACCCAGACATGAGGCAGGGTTTGGTGCTGAACAACCCCTTAAAAAGCCTCATGAACTTTCCTGCCTGGGCTAGCTTTGAACCTGAATACACAGATCTGAGCCTCCTGAGTAGCTAGAATTACAGACATTGACACCAGCAGGGTCTTACTCTTGCCAAACCCCTAACTTTTTCTACAATAGATAATTTCCTAGTTACTACAAGGAATTTAAGCAAATACAAGAGGATCAACATAATACCCTGTATTCAATCTGACCATAGTGGAATCAAACTAGTTCTCAATAACAAGGCATAAAATAGGAAAAACTTAAACACATGGAAATTAAACACCACTCAGTTGAACAATACATGGGTTACAGAATAAATTAAAGAAGAAATTAAAAAGTTCCTACAATTCAGTCAAAATGAAGAAACATCACAAAGAAACCTATGGGACCCAGCGAAAGCAGTCCTGAGGGGCAAATTTATTGTTCTCAGTGCACATATCAAGAAAACAGAGACCAAGTAAACAATCTTATGAAGCAACCAAAACTGCTAGAGAAACAAGAAAAAAATTGAACCTAAAGTTGCTCGGCAGAAAGAGATAATCGAAATAAGAGCTGAAATGAATGAGATAGAGACTGAGAAAAGTATAAATAAAATTAATTTTAAAAAGCTGTTTTAAAGAAAAAAATCAATATACCTGACGTACCACTGGCAAGAGTAACTAACAAAATAAGAGAGGAAACCCATATCAATAATATCAGAGATATGACAGGGAAAATTACAACAAACATCCAAGACATTCAAACAATCATAACGAAATAATTCCAGACTCTACTCACAAAGGAAGGAAAACCTAACAGAGATGGATGAATCTCTACAGAAATAGAAATTGCTATCCCCCCTTTCCTTTTTAGCCATGCTTCTCCACCATGTATGGTGGGGGCAGCAGTTCGGTAAATAAACGTCTTTTCCTACCTTAATAGTGTGTGGCATTCTGTTCATAGGCTACCGAATGAAACCTACCTTTTTAATATATCTTACATATGGGGCCATGACTTAGATAGGGTTTTTGATTTGGAAATGTTAGAATTTCCTAGCCACCCCTTTTCTGCGAACCAAACTGCCTTGAGACACCACACGAGACTTTTCACCAATACCATTGCTGGCCTTCACATCCATGTCCACACCACTTCTCTACTCTGGTGAGTGAAACTACTCTCTATGGCTCTGTGTTGCTCAATCTCTGTTCAGATGTGGCACCATACCAGAATGCTCCTATGACCTTTGGCCAAAAGGCTGGTCACCTCTGAAACCGAGGATACTTGGTTTTGGGGGCATGGCCATTAATCTCTAGTGGGCTATGGGAGAAGTCGGGACACTGCTTCTGCCTCATCTTCTCTCCTTCCCTCACCAGACTGACTATCCTACATATTTAATGGGGTGTTGCGAGTCATGCCTGAGCTGTGAAACCCCTCTGAAATGCCTCTTGTGCTCCCTGGGTAGCAGAGCACCTAATATTTTTATATTATTGTCAGATTTAGACAGTTATTGCCTCTGCAATGGTACATGGTCAGAAGTCTGCTTACTATCAGGCTCTCTTTGCTCTCTGCTATTCATGTCCAACTTTCTATATCTCTCCCTTTCTTTTCTACAATTATTTGTATTGTGCCCTGAAGAGTGTGACATGGGCTAGGTTCAAGGAATCCCCTCTAGATTCCCTCTAAAAGGCTAGCCAAACTAGGCTTGATTTTTTGTTCAGGCTTTCTTTGCATTTTTTTGGAAATTTGCCATCTTGAGTTCGCCATCTTGTCCAAATGGTGGGTTAAGCGTTTGGCCCCCTCCAATCATGACTCTTCCACCAAGCTTACTTCTCCTCCATCCATCTATTCAAATGTGTCCTGCTAACAAGTTGCTCTTTTCTCAGACCCTGGTAACTGAGGCCCAAACGTCTGGTGTGCTTTGTTAGCAAAGATGTCTAAACATTGTTGTCAAAAATTTTAGGTTTTGAGTTTTGCCGTTTTGGTTTTGTGTTGTGTAATCTAGAACTGACTACATGACTCTTTTTTGGGGGGGGGAGGAGTCCGGTTGTGGAGCCTGAACTCTGGGCCTAAGCACTGTCCCTCAACTCTTCAGCTCAAGGTTAGTGCTCTATCACTTGAGCCACAGGGCCATTTCTGGTTTTTTTCTTTTTGCTTATGTGGTGCTGAGGAATCGAACCCAGGGCATCATGCATGCAAAGCAAGCATATTAGTATATGTGTGCTAAGATTCTCCCATCTAACAATTTTGTCATTGCAGAATATTTTTTGGTCAGTTCTTGATAAGGACTATTTGATCTCCTTGTTGCTATAATGGGAAATAACAAAGGGCTTTTGTGGCAAAAATTGCAATTCAAAGCCAGCCTGGGCTGAAAAATCCCTAAGAATCCATCTCACAACTAACTTGCAAAGAGCCAGTCTGGAAGCATGGCTCAAGCCTCTTATCTCTAACCAGAAAACACTGCAAGTGTTTCTATAACTCAAAGTGGTACAGTGCTAGCCTTCAGCAGAAGTGTTCAGGGACAGTGCCCAGGCCTTGAGTTCAAACCTCCTTGCATACCAACTGGGACAAACAATCCCAGCAATGAGCAACTAGACTCAGGGAACATGAAGAGGAGTAAGAGGAGATGATATCACATCAGCCATTTTGTGTCTCCCCTTTCAAGACAAACCAGAGGCAGGAGGTCAAGCGAAGAAAGAAGAATGCCCATCTAATGTCCATATCTCTCTACATTTCAACTGGACAGGAATTTATCTTCTTGCCTTTGTCACTTGACTTCTTCTCTACCTAGTCGCCGGATGTAAGAAGTAGCTAGGGAAATTTCTACCAACATTTCCAAACCCAAGTCCTTCCTCTTGCCATTTATTTTCTCTCTAGTATTTTTTCAGTCCCTCAATGCCTCATGAGACTTCGCCATACTTTGTCCAAGAGACTTGCCTCCTCCAGACTTCATCTAAGGACTCATTGCCCAAATGATAGCTGTTGCCTGCTGCCTTCTCCCAGAGGGGATCACATCTCAGCCTTTTACACCTACTGTTGACACCCCTTGCAAAGAGGAAGTAGCTAGAGAGAATCTTCGACCTTTTTCATAATTATCAAAAGGCTGGAATGTAAGGTTTGAACAGGGACAGCTCCACACTTCTTGGCTAAGTTTCCACCCAATATCTGTTACATAGGTAACTGGCAGACCTAGAAGCAGTTACCTTCTCCTCCTGCTAGGTCACATCCTGGGCCACCTCTGGTCACCAGAATCCCATCTGAACTTAGGAAGGTCCCAGACCCTGAAGTCACATTCAGATCCAGTGTGCACACCTTTTCCCCACCTGGCGACATCTCTTCCTGTCTCTGGCCTGGATAAGTCCTGGTCCAGAGGTGGGTCGCCCCCTTCCTTTTCAGCCATGTGTCTCCACCATGCATGGTGTGGGCAGCAGTTCAGTAAATTAATTTATTTTCCTGCCTGAGAAACAAAGAGATACAAATTGCCTAAACAGAACTAAGAGGATAAATCAATTAAACATTTCTATAACATACAATGAGATAGTAGAAATAATCAGAAATCTTCCAACAAGAAAAGCCCAGGATCTGATAGATTCACTACAGAATTCTCAAAGGCCTTTAAAGAGGAACTAATACCCACAACCCTCAAACTCTTCAGAGAAATAGAAACAGAGGGAGTAATCTGAAACTCATTCTAAGAAGCCAATATCACATTCATCCCCTCCTCTTCAATATAGTTCTGAAATTCTTAGCCAGAGCAATACGGCAAGAAAAGGACCTTAAATGGATCCACATAGGACAGGAAGAAGATCAACTATCTCTTTTTGTAGATGGCAATATTTTATAAAATAACGATCCCTAAAGCTCCATCCCCAAACTCTTAGAGCTTATAAACAAATTTGGCAAAGTAGCTGGATACAAAATTAGCCCACAAAAATCAGTCACCTTTCTGTATGTCAACAATGTACAAGTAGAAAGGGAAATCAAAGAAACAACTCCATTCGCAATAACCTAAAAAAAAAAGTATCTAGGAATTAACCTAAACAAAGATGTAAAGGGTCTATTTCATGAAAACTATAAAAGCCTAAAAAAAGGAATCATAGAGGTTATCAGGAAATGGGAAAAAATATTTACCAGCAATATATCACACAAGGGTCTAATATCCATTACATATGGTGAACTCAAAAAACTAATCTTCACAAACCTAACAAACCAATCTTGAAATGGTCAAGGGAGCTAAAGAGAGACTTCTCAGAAGAAGAGATAAAAATGGCAAAGAAGCCATGAGGAAATGTTCATTATCTCTGGCTGTAAAGGAAATGCAAATAAAAACAACTCTGAGATAGCACCTTACCCCAGTCAGAATGGCCCACATCCTAAATTCAGCCAATGACAAATGCTGGAAGGGATACAAAGAAAGAAACATTACTGCATTGCTAGTGGGAATGTATATACAACCACTTTGGAAAGCAGTCTGAAGGTACATACGAAAGCTAAATATCGACTTCTCCAATAATCTGGCCATACTACTCCTAGGCATCTACTCTGAACAACAGGAGCCAGTATACAAAGACACACACACATCTATGATTATTGCAGCACTGTTCACAACAGCTCATATTTGGAAACAACCCAGATGAGCCATAAGTGATTAGCTGATCCAAAAATTTTGGGAACTCTGTACAACGGAATACAATGAAGTCATTAAAAAGGACAAAATGATGGTATTTGCAGGGAAATGGATAGAACTAGACCAAATTATTTGAGTGAGGTAAGCCAAGAACAACAAGACAAACGGCACAGGGTCTACCTGATACGTGGATGCTAAAGCCAAAATGCAAGAAGGCATGACAAAGTAAACAGGACTCGAGAAACAAAGGACAGCCACTCATTTTGTTGTATCACCGTTAATGACTCCATGTTCTTGACCATGTAGATGGTAGAAATATGCATGCAATGGAGGGAAGCCAGGAGGAGGAACACAATAAGTGGGAAATGGAACAACATACAACAAAGGGGCCCATCAGCTGCGCTGGACATAGAAGAAAAATAACTAAGCAACCCAAACACAGTGATGGGAAGAGATGAATGAGAGGGAAAGAGGGCAAGAGGGAATAGCTTACATTAAGCAAAAGGAAAAAAGTGTAAACCTCACCTGAGATGGGAAAAATAATTTGGATTGTCAAAACTCATAGAATTAACAAACTTTAGACCATGATAACGATAATTTGCCTTGTCAAGGTTAAAATGTGTTTGTGACTTTAAATAAGTATCACAATTCCACAATACTGTGAAATATGTGAAATATATGTAATCACCTATCTCAATTTTTACAAAAAACGGTGCGAGAAGGGAAAGGTTACGAGGGATGGGTGACAATGTTGTCAGACACTTTGTATTCGTGTACTGTTTTGTAGAATGGGAACTTCTTTGTACAACTACTTAAAGATAATAATAATAATAAGTGTTTAAAAATACACAGGATGAAAATAAAAATTTCAAATATCAATTAAGAAATTAAATCCAGTTAGAAGGAAAATTTCTTTGGGGAGAGTAATTTAGTTTATTCTATAGCAAGTCTCACTTCAGAAACAAATTCAAAAGCTAGACCCCAGGTAAGTGAAGTAAACTAAGAAATGGAGTTGAAAAAAGAAAAAAAAAGAAACTCCACTCACTCTTTCTTGCCTGGACCGCTGGTGTGGGTAAAAATGCATCATGGTCCTAAATTGGAACCGAAGTGGCAAGGACCTTACTTGGTGGTGCTATCTTCACTGTCAGCTATTAAATTAGCAGGAAAACAGCATTGGATCCATCAGTCTCAAGTGGAATAGGTAGTGGACCACTATACAGAGAAGGCTGCAAGATGGACTGTTCAGAGACAGAGGATCCCTTAAGAATAAGACTTACTAAGTGTTAATTAGTGGAATAGGTAGTGGACCACTATACAGAGAAGGCTGCAAGATGGACTGTTCAGAGACAGAGGATCCCTTAAGAATAAGACTTAGTAAGTGTTAATTAGTGCTAACTAGTGTGTTTCTACAATTTACTTGTTTTCTATTAAATTTACCTTTTAAGCCTGTTCATTTGTTGGAGAGAAGGGAATTTTTAGGATTTGGTAAGAAAGAATCAAGGAATTGATTGGACATGAAAACCTAATAATGTGCAGGGCCCACTAATCAATGTGGCCCCATGACCTAGTCCACTGGAGTGCAGGGGGCATGCCACCCAAGTGGTCAGGGCATGTTGTTGGAGGGGGTAGGATGTCATCCTCACATGATGAGCTGTGAAGAAGTGATTGGGGAACGGGCAGTTTGTCAAGTGATGGTTCAAAACTGTTAGGCAGGAGACCCACTTGAGTGATGGAGGGGTTCAACCTATAGATAGGCTGTATGGCCAGAGCAATGGAATTGAAGAAAGTCAAGGGAAGACCTGGAAGGAAGTGTGGGACAGCAAGAGGGGAAAGACATGGGAGAAGAGGAATTTGAGGGAGAGCAGGAAAGGAAGGATGCCTATTGGCCAGCAGGCCAGAGAAGTGGAGGCCTGTGGATAGTGGAAAGGCCTAAAGAGAAGAAGGGAGTGATGGAAGGAAAAAAGGGAAATGAAGGAAAGGTCTATAAAGAAGGAGGGGGAAAAGGAAAAGAAAAAAGGCTTACCTATTCAAGTTTGGAGCATGGAGGTGATAATTTGGGGGGTTGGTGATTTGCAAACCAATTAACTATGCCTATTGTACTTCTGAGATTTGGTGGTTGGGCTGGCCTCTCACAGAGTGTACAGCCCAGGACAAGGTAAATGCCGGCCCATTTCTAGTGTAAATAAAGTTATCTTCAATGTGCCTCATTGGATTGTCTTGTGTTTTATGCATCATAAGTATACAAGTTCAAAAGTTAATAGTCTCAAAGGCCACGAGTTTTGTAAAATGTTATACAGTCATAATAGGTTTGAAAAACCCAATGGGACAGTGATATTACAATGGCAATATGGCATCACAATATCAAGTTATAATAATATTTTGATGGTATAATTAGTTGGTGATGCCATAATTGTGATGAGGTCACAATAGGTTTATGATGACACAATAGGTCACAATAGGTTTATGGTGTCAGCCAGAGGCTGCCAATCCCTACAGCGGCCTAGACAAACAATTGAAATTCAGCAAACATAAACCCCAAGAAAGGATCCAAGCTGGGCTCTGTGAGTGTCTCAGGAGCTAGCACCTCAGGGAAAAGCTAATGTTTGCTGAAAGGCCTCAACCCTACCCAGAAACGAGCCTCATTACAGCATCTCCATACTAGAGGAAAGAGCCTTCTCCCTCTTTTGTGATAGTCAGGACAGTTCTCCCTCCCACTGAACTAGCCTGGGAGGAGGATCACAAAATCATGCCTAACACAGAGCGGTTTCTGCCTGCCCAAACAGACTTAAGAAACCAATCAAGTCATAGGAAAACCAAACATCACAAGTAGACCAGAGACTCCACCAAGAAACTGGTTATGGACACAGGGGAGATACAGGTCTTCCCATTCACCACTCCCCCCGCCACACACAGACACAAAACAAAAAATCAAGGAACTCTTTTTTGAAACTTTTCTTTTTTAAAGTGTTTTCTGTTGATTTTTTTCTCATAATTTTTATTTTTCTGTTGATCTTTTATTTCATAATTTCTATTTTTGGTGTATGTGTGTGTGTGTATGTATGTGTGTGTGTGTGTTTAATCTCTTTTGACCTTTCGGTCCTTTTCATTTTTTTATTTTTTTCTCTTTCTTTTTTTTGCATGACTTAATTGCTGTTTTACTCATCCTCAGACATATACCTGTCGTCAATTTTATTAGACCATATCACCCATTGTGTACATACTTAATCCAGATATTTATTATTCAATTCACAACTTATTAACTTCTATTCAATTCTTAACTTCTTTAAGAGCAGTATTATCTCTTTATACCTACATAATTATCAAATAACTAATTTAATATTTTTTGATTTTCATGTTTCCTTTCTATCACGTCTCTCCTCTCATCCTATCCTGTTCTTCTCTCGATATCATTTCTTTAAACTTACATAATTTTTAAGTGTTTCACTTCTTAAATTTAATTTTTGTTTTTCCAATTTACTTGTTTATTTTTTAATGTCTCTCTTATCATTCTGTCCAATCCAGTTCCCTCTCTGAGATTAGGACTTGGTTAAATTTACTCTCCTTTTACCTCTCCACATCCCTCTAGTCCTATTTGTTCCACATTTCTTCCTAAAGCTAATAATTTCTGGTTTGCCAAATCCTTTTTTGTTGTTTGTAGCCCATTAATCCATAGTTGTTTGATGTTGAATAGATTGTATCTGTTGAACTAGATTGTATCTGCAGCCATTTTGATTATGCAACTACAAGACTCTGGTTGATGCTTGCCTTAAAATAGTGTTCTGGTAAAAAATTGGTGTTTCATACCAAATGGGCAGAACAAGCCAAAAAGCACAAGAAAAAGGCATGTCCAGGTATCTGACATCCCACTCATTATAATCAGGTGACAGAATAGTTAATGAATAATCCAGAGGAGTTCGCAAAAAGCTGTACAAACACTATTGGTGAAAGATTAAAAATTGTCCATTACCATTACTAACTTGCTAACTGCTGATTCTGCTTCTGTAAACTTGCTTACGCTAGCATTGACCCTTCCCTTCCCAGAAATGAGTTAAGAAGTTTCAGGGACCAGATTCTGGCCCCAGGACAAGGTCAGTGGTCGTAGATAAAAAACAGACAGTACGTGTTCCTCCGTTCCAATTTAGAAATTCCCCAGACAGGATCTTGTGATAACGACCACCTGGCAAGACCACAAGCTAAGCCAAATGTCAACCAATCATAGGCCTGTAACCATGTAAACCAACCTTAAACCAACCATGGGCCAGTCATTTTACAGTGTTACAAAATTTCCCGCGTGGCAAAGTGATTGTTGGTGTATATGGTGACCTTTAAATGGACCAATCATGGGATGCTTTGTGTTATGCGTTAATCTTGTGGTTTTTGCCTTAAAAAAAAGGCTTATAACCGCTGCTCCGGGCTCCCTGTCTGCTCGGGACAGAGAGTCCGTTTGCGCAAACGTCAAATAAACTCCTCTTGCTTATTGCATCTCCCGGCCTGGAGTCTGAGTTTTCTGGGGCGCCCTCCCATTGACAAAAGTATCCTAGGGGACTAGGGTCTTTCACTGGTAAACATGGTGAATGAAATGATTGAAAACTTTCAAAGGACTCAGTATGAGCATGCTAGGGAGCGGGAGGAGTCAAACCAAAGATTAATACAGGAATCTTGTGAGCATTAGGAAGCTACTTAAAGATTTTTTTTCTTTTTTTTTAGGCTTTTAATTTTTTGTGTGTGAAAATACTGTACAGTGGGGTTACAATTACATGGGCAAGATAGTGAGTACATTTCTTATCAAGCATTGTAGCCTCCTTCTTTGTTTACCCTTCCCATCCCTTCCCATCCTCCTTCCCCCCCACCCAACCCTCCCCTCCAAGTTGTAAAGTTCGTTTTCGACATGACAACTTGTACTTCTCATTGTTGCAACAGGTCCTCCTGTATCCTTATTTAAACGATTTGTTTTTCCCCTTCCCTTCCACAAACTATACCGACATCAAATACAGTGAAAGCAGGGGTTATTCTGTAGGGGAGGGGCATACAAAACAACAAAGAAATAATCTTATAATTGTGTTAGAAACAAATGCCTGAAAGAAAAAAAACCATTTAAATACATATCTTAGGGTTCATTTTCCTAACATCACCTTATCTGACCTTTTCTGCTTGACTCATACATATACTAGATATTGCAAAAAAGGGAAACCATGGGACCTATGTTTCTTTGGGCTTGGCTTACTTAATATAATTTTTTCCAAGTCTTTCCAATTCCTAACAAATGGGGCAATGTAATTCTTTCTGATGGAGGCATAGAATTCCATTGTGTAAATATTCCACATTTCCTTGATCCATTCATCTACTGAGGGGCATCTGGGTTGGTTCCAGATCTTAGCTATGGTAAATAATGCTGCAATAAACATAGCTGTGCTGGTAGCTTTAGTGTTGTCTTGTTTGTAAACATTTGGGTAAATGCTCAAAAGTGGAATTGCTGGGTCATAAGGGAGCTCTATGTGGAGTCTTTTGAGTCTTTTGAGTTCCCTTCTGTCCACATCCCCTCGAGCATTTCTTGTTATTAGAGTTCTTGATTTTTGCCATTCTAACTAGGGTGAGGTGGTATCTCAATGTTGTTTTGATTTGCATTTCTTTTATGGCTAGGGAGGTTGAGCATTTCTTCATGTGTCTATTGGCCATCCTTCTTTCTTCCTCAGAGAAGTTTCTCTTTAAGTCATTATCCCACTTATTTATTGGGCAGTTGTTTCTTTGAGGATTTGTTGTTGGGGGATTTAATTTAGGAAGCTACTTAAAGATTAATGCAGGAATTGCATAAGCATGTTGAGAAGAGTAAAAGAGAAATACAGGAAATGTGTGGGCAGGCTGAGCACAGTCTAGAGATTTACAGGAATTGCGTGAACATGACGAAGCAAATCAAAGAGTAATACAGGGATTGAGAGAGTGGGATGAGAATAAAAAAATTTCAATAGAGGCATTCATGGAATCCATAAATAGATAGCTGAAACAATTCAGGTAGACCACAAATGGAATGCTGAATGGAGCCAGACAGAAAGAATGGGTGTCAAGGGAAACCATAACAGTTGAGAATAAACACTGAACATCAAATTAAGGAAGTAAAGGTCATACAAAATCTAAAACAAAGCTCCACCAAAGAATTTGAAGCCATCCAAGCCGACCAATTAGAAGGAAAAGAAATAAAAAACAAAGTAGAAAATCTTGACAGTAGGTTAAGCCATGCAGGAGATTGAATCTTGGGGATTGCAGACAGCCTAGATATTATAGAGAAGAACATACAAATATCCAAGACAAATCCAAGAAATATGATAGATCTATTCAACACTTGGAAGACACCATCAGAAATCATAATCTGAGGATAATGGGTGTAGAGGAGCACCTAGAGAAATAAGTTAATGGTCTAGGAAATTTATTTAACAGAATCCTAGCAGATAACTTCCCAAACATGCAAAAATATAGGCCTATTCAGATATAAGAAGCTTATAGAACCCCACATCCACCAGACCAGAGCAGGATATCCCACCAGTCACATTATAATCTGCACAGGATCAATTCAGACCAAGGAAAGGATCCTTAAATTTCTCAAGGAGAAAAGAACTATCACCTATAAACACAAACCAATTAGAATCACCCCAGATTTCTCAGCAGAGAAGATTAAAGCAAGAAGAGCCTGGAATGGGAAATGCCATGCAGTAAAGACAATCAATTATCACTCAAGAATACCGAACCCAGCTAAACTCTCCTTCATAACCGAAGGTCAAATAAAAACTGTCCATAGCAAAGAAAAATTAAAAGAGTATATCTCCACCAATCAAGCCCTATAAAAGACATTAAAGTTATCCTACACATAGAAAACCATAAAGAACACAAAAGAGCCAAGAAAGCATCCAAGGGAATAAAATTAGAACTCAACATCAAAAGCCAACAAAGAAAGTCCTGTACAACATGGAGGCAGAACAACTGTTGAATCACCAGTGGGTCATGGAAGAGATTAGAAAGGAAATGCAAATGTTCATGATATTCAAAAATAATGAACACACAAATTACTAGCTTTTCTGGGACACAGCAAAGGCAGTACTCAGAGGCAAGTTTATAGCTATGAGGTCCTACAACAACAAATTAGAGAGATCTGAAACCAAGAATTTAATAAGACATCTGAACCTCCTTGAAAAAGAGCAGCAAGATAAACTCCAATCAAGTAGATGGAAAGAAATAATTAAAATTACATCAGAATTAAATGAATTAGAACCCAAAAACACCATAAAAAATCAACAAAACAAAAGTTGGTTCTTCGAAAAAAATAACAAAATTGACATTCTCTTAGCAAATCGTTTCAAAAAGAAGAGGACATATCAAGTAAACAAACTCAGAGATGAGAATGGGAATGAGAAGCAACCAAGATTCAGAACATGATAATTGAATACTTCTCAAACATTTATGCTAATAAGTTTAAGAACCTGGCAGAAATGGACCTTTTCCTAGACGTTTCCATGCCTTGAGTTTCCATGCCTAAACTCAACCAAGATGAGTTAAATCAACTTAACATGCCCGTATCAAGCATAGCAATAGAAACAGCAAGAAGAGACCTCCCATCTAAGAAAAGCCCAGGACCAGATGGATTTACAGCAGAAATTTACAAGGCCCTCAAAGCTGAACTCACACCAATACTCCTCCAACTCTGCAATGAAATTGAAAGGGAAAGTTTACTACCAAATTCATTCTATGAAGCCATCATAACCCTCCTCTCAAAAGCAAGTGGGGACTCATCAAAGAAAGAATTATAGAACCATTTCTTTGATGAACATTAATGAAAAACATCTCAACAAAATTTTGGCCAATCTCCTTTGACAATTCCTCCAAAAAATCATACAGGATTTATTTCCGGGATGCAAATCTGGTTCAATATTTGCAAATCAATTAATATAATTCGTCACATCAACAAGGGCAAGAATAAGAACATGGTTATCTCAATAGATGCAGAAAAAGCCTTTGACAAGATCCAACACCCCTTTATGATGAAGGCTCTGGAAAACCTATGAATCCAGGGAACATTCCTCAATACAATAAAGCCTGTATATGACAAACCTACAGACATCATTATACTTAATGGTGGAAAAATAATGCCATTTCCTCTTAACTCAGGAACAAGACAAGGATGTCCAATCTCTCCACTTCTCTTCAATTTAGTATTAGAATGCATAGCTACAGCAATAAGACAGGATGCAAACATAAAAGGGATCCAAATAGGGAAAGATGATATAAAACTCTCCCTATTTGCAGATGACATGATGTTGTATTTAAATAATCCCACCCATTCAACTCTCAAATTATTCATGCTGATTCAAAACGTTGGCAAAGTAGCAGGGGAAAAATTAACTCTCAAAAACCAATGGCTTTTCTGTATGCCAACAATGAGAAAAGCATGGCTGAAATCAGGAAATCAACACCATTCATTATAGCCCCACCAAAAATAAAATACCTAGGAATTAATCAAAGAAGTGAAGGATATTTATGATGAAAACTTTAAAAGCCTGAAAAAGGAAATCAAAACGGAACTTACGAAGTAGAAAAACTTCCCAAGCTCGTGGATTGGAAGAATCATCGTGAAAATGACAATAATTCCCTAGGCTATCTAAAAATTCAATGCGATACTTATCAATATTACAAACTCATTCCTCAAGAAAATAGAAGAGTCAATCTAAAAATTCATATGGAAAAATAAAAGACCCCGGATAGCAAAAATGATCCTTAACAGAAAGAACAGTGCTGCAGGAATATCAATTCCAAATTTCAAACTCTACTACAAAGCCATAGTAATCAAAACAGCTAGGTATTGGAACAAGAACAGATCTCAGGTCTAATGGAATAGAATTGAAAAGCCAGCAATGAACCAACAGACTTATAGCCACCTAATCTTCGATAAGGTAGCTAAAATAAATAGAATGGAAGAAAGACAGCCTCTTCAGTATATGGTGCTGACAAAATTGGTTAATCACTTGTAGAAAACTAAAGCTAAACCCATATATATCACACTGCACAAAAATCAACTCCAAATGGATGAAAGTCCTCGGAGTCAAAGACACCCTGAAAACATTGCAGGACAAACTAGGAGATAACATATGACTCCTTGGCGCAGGCCAAAATTTTCTTAATAGATACCAGGAACACAACAAATCAAAGAAAGGTTGGACAAATGTATTTGCATAAAATTGCAGAGCTTCTACATGGCAAAGGACAAAACTAGCAAGATCAATAGAAAGCCCATGGATTGGAAGAAGATCTTCACTAGCCATACAACAGACATGGGTCTCATATCTAAAATATACCTGGAACTCAAAAAATTAAATCCCCCAACAACAAATCCTCAAAGAAACAACTGCCCAATAAATAAGTGGGCTAAAAACTGAAAAGAAACCTCTCTGAAGAGCAAAGAAGGATGGCCAATAGACAAATGAAGAAATGCTCAACCTCCCTAGCAATAAAAGAAATGCAAATCTAAACTACACTGAAATACCACCTTACCCCAGTTAGAATGGCTATAATTTCGAACAGTAATATAACAGAAACTGGACGGGATGTTGGTGGGACTGTAATCTTGTATAACCACGTTGGAAAGTAGTGTGGAGCTTCCTCAAAAGACTCCACATAGAGTTCTCCTATGACACAGCAATCCCACTTTTGAGCTTTTATCCAAATGATCACAAAAAGGACCATACTAAATCTACCAGCATAACTAAGTTTATTGCAGCATTATTTACCATAGCTCAGATATGGAACCAACCCAGATGCCCCTCAGTAGATGAATGGATCAAGAAAATATGGTATATATACACAAAGGAATTCTATGCCTTCATCAGAAAAAATGGCATTGCACCGTTTGTTAGGAAATGGAAAACCATGGAAAAAATTGTGTTAAGTAAAGTAATCCATGCCCAAAGTAACATAGGTTCCATGGTTTCCTTTATTTGCAATAACTAGTATATGTCGGAGATAAACACAATCTGTCTGACAAGTTGATGTTAGGTGAAATGAACACCAAGATAAGGACTCAAATGGTTTTTCTTTCTTGCTATTGTTTCTAGCATATTTACAAGATGATTTCTTTGTTGCTTTGTCTGCCCCTCCCCCAAGGTTTAACCTCTATTTTCACTGTATTTGATGTTGGCATATTTTGGGAGGGGAATAGAAAAACAAATTGGGATACAGGTGGACCCATTGCAACAATGACAAGTACAATACTATATGTCGGAAATCGAAATTTACAACTTTGGCGGGGGGGGGGGGGGGAGGCGATTTGCGGGGGGGCATAAAGGGAGATTGGATGGGATGGAAAGAGGAAACATGGGAGGAGGCAATAATGCTTGATAAGAAATGTGCTCATTACTTTCTTCATGTAATTTTAAACCCTCTGTTTATTCACATTAAAAAATCATGAAATAATAAAGTAAAAATCCATGCCAATTTTTTTTGTCTGTCGTGGGGCTTGAATGCTGGGCCTGGGCACTGTCCCCCAGCTCTTCAGCTCAGAGATAGCACTGTACCACTTGAGCCACAGTGCGGTTTCTAGTTTTCAAGAGATATATTGGAGATAAAAGTCTCACAGATTTTTCTGCCCAGTCTGGCTTTGAACCACTATCCTCAGATCTCAGAGTTTTGGGTAGGTAGGATTACAGGCATGAGCCACCAAAGCCCAGATTCAAGACAATTTTTAAAAAGAAAACTTATGGAAACTTCTGGCTTTTTCTAATAAACAATATTATATTTTCAGCATTAGTTTACAACTATAAGTTATTTTTAGATGTAACTTGGGATTTTTAATAGAATCAAATATAAGTTTTATTATTACTCAGTAACTCACAAAAATCCACTGTAATTTACTTTCTCCAAAGTCAATTGTTACATACTCTATTACTCATTGTTATTATTACACTCTATATTACATATAATGTGAAGTGAAAATAATTTATACCATTTCGTATAAATTAGTAGTTGCTACTTTAGCATTATAAATTCACATCTGTGATTTTAAATGAAGCAAAGAAGATTTTCGAGTTAAAATGAAATATGAATGTGTAATGTGTCCCAATTAAACCAAAAATTCTGAGTTTATACAGAAAAAAATACTTTCTTTCCACTAAAGACTTTGAAGTAATACCATTGGAAATAGTGATGCTAGAGGAGGAAGAATTAAAATCACGTCAAACAACGTCTGTTATTCTGCTATGCCCTCCACTATGAAGACCTGCCCATTCCCAGATGTCACAAAATTTCAAGTGTCTCTCTTAAAATTCTATTTGGAAAAGTTCTAAATCACTGATTGTTTTTGCAATTTCTGTTATATGAAACAAATCATTGACAGAAAACAATTAAAATAAAATGCGCACATATGTTGAAGTCACTACAACTGGAAAAACAACCAGCAACGTAGAACCCCCCAGGAACAAAAACATGTTTTGCCCATTTTTTAAGCACAAAGACCTCAAATACATATTAACTTGGAGTAGAGCCATAAAGATAACTGTGTCTCATAATACAGTTGTGTTAATTTGTAATTAAATTCTTCTAGATGAACCTAATATTGCAAATCACTTGAATGGATCAAATTGTTTAAAATGAATGTGACTGTATGCGTAGTGAGATCTGCACATATTTAAAAGAATAAAATAACAGAATCATAACGTTCGTAAAAAATTCGGAAATGTAATGAATATGTCCAATAGCATCCATACTGAGAACTAATGCCTACTGGTATAACAAGAAAAAATATGCAAATAATAGAATCTGAGCAGTGTACATGAGTGTCCATAATTTTAAACTACTCCAAATTACACTTTGTAGAAGACTGAATGTGGCTTATCTAAGGGAAAACATCAACACATGACATAAATGAAATAAAAAATCTCATGAAAAGAGAGAAGGAGTTTCTGGAAAATAATAATTTAACAAATGATGGTCAAAATATTTCTAGTACTGTCAAAATTGCATACCTATTTATATAGATCCAAAAAGGAACCAAGGTTTTCGAGCTGATTTGAAACTTTGGCAAAGTAGCAGGATACATCTGTAACATTATTATGGATGTTTACTCTGGCATGGAATTCATTTCCTCTTTGATCTGACAAATGAATATATGAAAGAACATAAATTCTCTAACTAAATATCAAGACCTAACTAAACATATCACCAGAAAAGTCACCATGTAAGCCGTATTGCAACTGGGGTAAAAGAAAAATCCATCATAGTGATTCTGTATTTATTGTATATGTTGATGTTTTTCATAAATTATTTCCTTTAGTTTGCATTTTCAAAACATTGTGTTACATGATGTATATCTTGGTAACTAATTTTGGATGCCTCCTTAAATTTTGTTCTGAGTAAAATGTCTCACTTCAGTTCCTAACCCATGAAATTATGTTGATTCCAAAAACATTCTAATAACCACTGTATATAATACACAAAATCTCATAAGCATGACACCAGTAAGCACTGGTTATCATTTTGATATCAGGGTCCCATGACTTATAAGGCCTATCTGCATGAGTATCGTTGTACCAAGACTCCTCAGCCTAAATTTAGCCACTGTTAAAAATGTTTATATCTTTATTTGTCACCCATCAGAGATTAAATGTGAGTATAAAGCCTAAGGAAAACGATAAAGTAAGAATTTAGCTTTTCTGGATACAAAGTAAACAAAATGCAGCATAGAGTAACTCACTGGTTTAAAGTCAACCTATTTCACCAAAACATTCTAAGCATTACCTTACAATGTGTATTATTCTCATGAAGGGAATGCGGAATTTGAGAAGAGGACAAACTAAGTATTGTCTTCAAATATATATAATTTGGGTTTATCTCTATATTTCGCTATAAACATTTCTGATAAAAACTGAATAATTGATTTTTTGGTCAGATATACTATATCCTACTTTCATATACCAAACTACATTCAGAAAATGCAATACAACAATTAACTTAAAAAAGTTCTGGCAGAAAAAATGGCATCTCTTTATTATGTGATGCTCAATTCTTAGGTATTATGTCTCCAGTTAATGAATGTGATTGTTTAAATGCTTCATAAAGTTTTAATTAAAATCCATCAGTGTACTATAACATAATTGTGGATAATTTTATCCTAGAATCATTCATGAACTGCCCATTCAATCAAGACATACATCAAATTCATTTGGTATTCATGTGGACAGGAATGAGTTTCTTAGGATCTCCTGTCATTTGGAGATGGCAGGACCAGGATTCAAACTGTGGGCTTCAGCTCCCACCACTTCAAACCGAGGATCGGGAACCCACCTGTCTGTCCAAGAACATCAGCAAGACCAATGATTAGGCAGGCACCAGTGGCTCTCAGCAGTCCTCCTTGTTACTTAAAAGGCTGTGATAGGAGGATCATAGTTGAAGTCACCCTAGGGAGGAAAGTCCTTGAAAGCCCAGTCCAACTTCAGTACCAACAAAGCCAGAAGTATAGTCGTATGGCTCCAGTGTTAGAGGGCTATCCTTAAGTAAAAGCAGCTCACGGACTGTGCCCAGTTCCTGAGTTGAAGGTCCAGGATTGGCAACAAACAGACATACACTACAATCTGTGCAGCCATCCACTTAAAGCAGGTCACCCTCAACAGCCTTTATTTACATTTTATTTTGAGGCCAACGCAGGAAGAATCACAAACCAGGCAGGGGAAGAGAAGATCAGGTTTCTTAGAAGTAACTGGTATTCAGAAAATTAAACTTGGGGACATAAAATGGTAGCATACTTATGTAAAAACTAACATTAAGAAAAAGATGAAGGTCTGGGAATGTGGATTAGTGGGAGAATGCTTGCCTAGCATGCAAGAAGCCCTGGGTTCAATTCCTCAGTAGCACATTCAAGAAAAAAACAGAATTGGTGCTGTGGCTCAAGTGGTAGCATGCTAGAAACAGTGCCAGGCCTTGCGTTCAACCCAAGAACTGGCAAAGAAATTGTTAGTTAGTTAGGTAGATAGATAGATAGATAGATAGATAGATAGATAGATAGATAGATAGATAGATAGATAGATAGATAGATAGATAGATAGGTAGGTAGGTAGGTAGGTAGGTAGGTAGGTAGGTAGGTAGGTAGGTAGATAGGTAGGTAGATAGATAGGTAGATAGATAGATAGATAGATAGATAGATAGATAGATAGATAGATAGATAGATAGATAGATAGATAGATAGATAGAAATATGATAGATGAATCTGGACTTGGATGTCAGGAGGAACGTAAGGAAGACTTCCCAGTCATTAGGCCTTCTGCAGTGTGCCAGGACACTAACATGGCCTTCACACAACCAGAGAACAGGAAGACTGTCTCTTTCCACTTCTCAGGTAGCCAAGGGCCCCAGAGTCAAGAGGGCAGAGCCAAGTTCTATCTGAGGTGCTTGGAGACAAAAGAGAAAAGGCCTTGCCTCTCCTTGGACGGGGGATTTGCATTAATGATGTGGAGAATGAAGGAAGGAGAATGGACTGGCAGAGGTAGAAGAAGGGCCTTCAAATCTGACAGATGGAGAGTCAAAGACCCTCCCTAAGACCAAAGTGGAAGGTTTTCTACTCTGTTCCTGCTCTCTCCCCCAATAAATTGGCTCTCTATTGTTAACTTAAAGATAGCCTGAGGCTCCCTTCACCTGAGGGAGGAAGGTTAGTCATTGTGAAGAGGCTGAGAAAAGCCTGACCCTTGTGTAACTCTGACAAATGTTTCATGTTTCCCCTCATTGCTGGCCATGCCTGGAATGTTGAGTGTGTACATTCTGCCTCCTAACCCTGCGTGCCTTTTTCTCTTCACCTAGCCTGGCTTTTGTAACTGTTTTCTGCATTCAAATATTGTTACATTGGAGTTCTTCCTGCAAACAGAGCTAGTGCTTGGATGCTGAGAACTTCATTTGAACCCAGGATGGGTCAATAATATTTCTTTCCTGCTTCTATAGCTCAAGAACTCTAAGAACCTTTAGCGAACGAGTAACTTCTCATCACCAAGGGAAACACAGGAAGCTCTTGAACATCTGACCTTTCAGAAGTGGAATTCAGAGATTCAGACTTTCCTACCCTGGCTGGCTTCACCCTGTGATCATCAGGCCTCAGCCTCCTGAGCTAGGGTGAGAGATGTTAGCTACTGGTGATGTGCTAGGTTCAGAACTGTTATTACATTGGCATTACAAGTCAACTGCTTATCACAAAGGGCTTGGGCAGCATATTAAGCCTTTCAACAATGGACCTTTCAGAACCCTGTAGGACACAAGGCTATAATGCTAGAGTATGAGAGGCTGTGTATATGGATGGGCTACACTTGAACCTTGAGCTCTGACTCCAATTCTGGTGTACAAGAGCATTCATTTTCCAGAGAATGTTATCCTAATTAGAAAACAGCAAAAGTACTTCGCTTAACCCTCACTTTTTTCCACTTTTGTGTCTAAAACTCAAGCCTGGGCACTGTCCCTAAGCCCTTCAGCTCAAGGTGAACTCTCTACCACTTGCCCCACAGCACCAAATGTGGTCTTTTTGTGGTTCATTGGAGATAAGAGCCTAACAGGTTTTCCTTGCCTAGGCTGTCTTTGAAAGGTGGTCTTCAGATCTCAGCTTCTTGAGAAGCTAAGGTTCCTGCTGTGAGCCACAGGCATCTGGCCTATTGTTTTTGACAGTCCACACGCTTGATCTTACTTCCTGGGTACTGTTTCTGAACTCCTTTTTCTGAAGCCTAGGGCTGTGCTACTTGAGCCACTCTGATTATGTGGCACTGAGGATTCAAACCCTAGCATTCATGCATCCTGAGCCAGCTCTCTACCACTAAGCCACATTCCTAGCCCCACCCTTACAATTTTATCCCTCAACTTGCCTATTCCCAAGAAAAGGCTTCTGAGTAAAAATCATCTAAAGAAATTCCTATAGGAAGATTCCAAAGATAAAGAACACAAATCTCATATTTGGGAGAGACTCTAAACATTGAAGACTGTGACAAATGCTTCCATTTAATTATGTATCATGTTTCAACACTTAATAAAATATTAATGAAAAATGAGTCAATGTCCTAAATTATTGTGTATAAATTTATAATAGATGTACAACATGTACTAATTATTATGTGTATAATAATACTAAATACAATATATACAATAAATAAATGAATCAAGTAAAAAATAAAATAAATACAAAAATCAATAATAAAAATCATAATATGTAATACACATACATATGTAAATATATATCATATATTACCCATATATAAAAATATTTTTTTCCATTGCAGGGCCTTCATTCAGACCCTTGTAACTCTAGCCTGAATTTCTTTTCCTCAAGGACAGTAAGCTTCGTCTTCACCCATGGTGCAAAAGAGTTACCTGGATGGTGGGATCAAATCCCAGCAATGATGGAAATACTGGCCCAAGTTCCAAGATAGTGACAATTTTTTTTAATGGAAGCAATTATGTTTATTCAGTGACATACTGAACATTTTTAAAAAAGCAGTGTAGAATTTTGTACATCTATTCAGACATCTTTCTCTTACCCCCAAAATGCTTCTTTTGAGCACTACTTTTCTTCATTTTTTGTTGTAAAAATGTTGTACAGACAGGTTAAAGTTCAATGAGCATGGTAATGAGTACATTTCCTATTGTGCATTGTTGCCTCCTCCTTTGTTTTCCCTCTACCATCCCTTCCCTCCCATCTCCACAACCACTCCCCCTGCTGAACTCAGTGACTTAATTTTTATTTTTGGATTTGTATGGGGTTTGAACTCAAGTAGTGGATACTCTGCACTTACCCTCACATTGCTACATATTTACCAAGACCCTGAGTTCAAATCCCAGGCTAGGAAAGAAAACTGGTAGAAATTCAAAACCAGGGAGCTTTGTTTCTTTTTTAATTTAAATGAGTGTTTTTTTTATTTATTCTTTATTTTGCCGACATGGGGCTTGAGCTCAGATAGTGGAAACTCTGCCTCAGCTTCAATTGCCCTAGGGTGAGGTGCACCCTGGGACCCATAGACAATCCAGGAATCCTAGGTCCAGAGGGCTTGCAGAAGAAAAATAAGTAACATAGCATAAAAAGTGGCGAGCTGCAGAGGGCTGGGAGTTTTACGTTTTTTTATTTGCAGGGTGACTATCCTGGTTCTGAATGATATGGCTGCAAAGTGAACCTGACCTGCCATATCTGAATGCTGGCATGCTATCAGGGAATCCATAGGCCAACCTTTCAACATAGGCCCTGGGTTCAAATCCCGGTCCTGACACCTACCAATGGCAGGAGACCACAAAAGACTCATTCCAATGCATAAGAATACCAATTGAGAGTAGTTCATGCTTTGGTCTAGTCTAAAATTGGATGCAATAATCCTAGGATGCTGATTGATCTTAATTAATAGATTATTATGCATGAAAAGAATAATATTCCTTCAATGGTGGTATAATAAATGCCTAAGAGTTGGTAGGAACATAGTAAGTGTCCTTCAATCATAGATAGATGGCTCTGGTGCTCTTTACCAATACATATTTATTTGTATACCACCCTCTGCTTATCCATGTATCACTGTTTTGGCCAAACCTGGGACTGGTTCTCAGCACCTGGGAACCACCTGACAGCTTCATTGATTAGATGCTGCCGTGCTCACACTCACCCATTCATAAATTGGGCTTGCTAATCCCTGAGATCATATCCCAGCACTGCCAAAAATTTAATCTTGGAGTAAGAAGCCAAGTATGACACATGTTTTCCTTTTCTGTGAGAGTCCTCGGTGTCAGGCATGATGGAGAACGTATAGACAAATCTGGATGCTGTGATATAAGATGTAAACAATGTAATAAATGGTAGAGGGGTCATCAGAGTCAATAAAATAAATGGTAAATAAATGAATAAAACAAGAAATAAAATGAATAACCACACCCAACAAAATATGGAATATCTGTATGGAAGTATAAATCCTATCTTTAAAATGGATATAAGGAGTATGTTTTCTAGGCCTGAAGCTTGAATTCAGGCCTAGGGAACAGGTCTGCCTTTCTTGTCTTCAAGCATGTTCAGATTCCCTTCTGTCACAGTGCTGCATATTTACCCAGACCTTGAGTTCAAATCCCAGGCCTGGCAGAAAAAATGGCATGAATTGCAAACTAGGGAGCTAAATATGTTTTTTTAATTGCAGGCCATTGGAGAAGCCATAGTCCCGCCCGGCAACATAGGCCTACATTTCGAATACCAGTCATGCCACTTCTGGTGGGAGATCCTAAGAGGTTCGTTCCTATCCACAGGAATAATGATGGAATGTTATCAATGTCACAGCTGATTGAGATGCTCATGAATGATACTTGTATACATTTAGACATCATGATTTCAGTCGGTTGATTGATTTTATTTAATATTTTATGAAGCATTAAAAGAATATTATTTCTCACAAGGACACAATAATTTCTGGACACTGATCTACTTAATAGTTTATTAAAGATGAAAATAATAACATAAATTACATGGAGGCAAAATAAATACCCAAGAATTTGTAGGAATGTAGTCTATATAAATGAACAATGGATAGACATCTCTGGCACTCTATAAAGATATATATTTATTAGCATACTACAATCTGCATGTCAGTCTGTACTTGTTTGTCAACCCCTTGTTCTCGGTCTCAGATCTTGGGAACTGCCTATCAACTCAATTTGCCCCAGGATGGCATGCTGACACACACCCTTTCATGAATTTGTCCCTGTAGGCCGTGAGTTCAGATGCCAGCATGCCCAATGAATCATTGAGTAAGAAACTGATGGTGACACGTTTTCCTTTTCTGTGAAAGTCCGGGGTATCAGGTATAAGTCGAATACATATGCAAGCCAATATCCTATTTAATCAATGTAATCAATGTTCCATGTGCCATATTAGCCAATTAAATAGACAATACCTGTCGGATCTTGGTCTGCCCTAAGAAAGATGGATGAGGTCCAAGGAAATATAAGTGCACTTGCTCGTCGGTTCCCCCCTCTTAGCCCGGGAGACATTGAGACAAAGCGGGGAGTCAAGTCAAATAAGAACTCGTTTATTACCACACAGAAAGCATATTTAAAGGGAAAAACTGTGTGGCATGGAAAGGGAGGGAAAGGAACCAACCAATCACTGTAAAGGTCACACACTACCATGCACCTAAGCTTTATCCAATCAGATTTTAAGTAAACAACTCGGGCTCTGACCACTCAACTTCCTCTCACCGCCATCTTTTCTGCCCATGTGCCCCACAAATATATGAATCAAACAAAAAATAAAATTAATAACTACACTGAACGCAATATAGAGTCAACCTATGAATGTAAATATAAATTATATATTTAAAATGTACACAAATAGGATGTATTCTAGTGCTGGGGTTCGATTTCACACCTAAGGAACAGCCATGAATTTCTTGACTTCAAGAAGGCTAGCTTCCCCTTTACACAGTGCAACAGAGTTACCCGGACCATGAGTTCCGATCCCTGTCCTGGCAGAAAAAATGGCACTTTTATACTATGTGACACCCAATTCTTAGGTATTTCATTATGCCTCCAGTTAATGAATGTGATTGTTTAAATGCTTTATAAAGTATTGAATAAAATAAATCAGTGTTCTCTAATATAATTGTGTATAAATTTATCCTAGAATTAAAGAACTGTCCATTCAATCATAACATACATCACATTCCACTGGTATTCATATAGATAGGAATGAGTTTCTAAGGATGTCTTTCCATTTGCAGGTGGCAGGACCAGGATTCCAACTGTGGGCTCCAGCTCCCACCACTTAATCCCAAGGTCTTTCTGTCCAAGAACAGAAAGACCAATGATTAGGCAGGCACCAGTGGCTCTCAGCAGTCCTCATTGATGTTTACAAGGCTGTGATAGGAGGATCATGGTCAAAGTCACTTTAGGCAGGAAAGTCCTTGAGACCCCTGTCCTACTTCAGTGCCAACAAAGCCAGAAGTAGAGCCATGTGGCTCCAGTGGTAGAGGGCTAGCCTTGATCAAAAGCAGTTCACAGACTGCGCAGATCCTGAGTTCAAGATCTGAGACTGGCAACAAACAGATATACACAACAATCTGTGCAGCCACCATCGTGTCCCTAGGTCACCCTCTTGTCCTCAACTGAATTGGACAGAGTTCCCTGGGAAAAGGGCTGGGGGAGCCACTGTCATTTTGACTCCACCCATTTTGCCTGCATCACAAGATTCCGACCACACCCCCATGCTTTCATGGTTCTTTCTGAGCAAGGGGATACAACAATTGTGGTCACGCCCACATTCCATGCTGTCCAGCACCAGGATTCCCTCTGTTGGTTGATACCACCACCAACAGTTGAGGAAGGTAGAGGTGACTGAGTGGTGAGCAAGAGCTCGAGTCCACTTTGGAGTAGAGTCGAAATTGACATCCTAGTCAGTGAGTGGGAGAATAGAGGATTTCCCAGAACCTGGGAACGTGGCCAGCCCATCTTTCTCATCCCAGAGCTCAGATGTCTGAAACAACAAGACTCCGTGAGAGCTGTGGGCAAGAAACTACTGCCAGAACACCGGCAGAAGAATTCTCCCATCAGACCTGCAACATTCAAGAAAACAAAGAACACGAAAAAAGAAGGGGTCTTCAAGACAAACACCAGTGAGAAAGGTGATTCACCAGAGGGTCCAGCCAAAGGTGATGTTGACCGTGGGCCTCCCTTGCCTTTGGACACAGTCACAGTCACCACGGTCCAGAGTGTCAAGAGTCCCTATACCACCAAGGATCTTTAGAGGTGCTACCGACACATGGTGCCTGCCCTGGACCACAGCAAAAGAAGAAACCAGGTACACTGTGCCAAAATCCAACCACTGAAGCTGGAAAAGACAGACCTGCAGGATCGACGGTAGAAAGAGAGGGAGAAGGTAGCCCAGGTGCACAAAGCACCAAAAACAGAGCTAGACATCCACAAGCCACCCATACAGAGGTTGGTTTCGGCAGAAAGCAATTTACAATTTGCACTGGGCTAGTGAAGCAGGAGGCCAATGACAGAGAAATGATGCAAGAAGCTCTCACCAGCCACCTGCAGGCCACAGGGTGTAACGTGTTGGAGCTGGAGATGGCAGTCACTGCTGCACAGAAGGAGACCAAAATGTTCTTCCAACAGCTGAATGATGTGACACTTCAGCTCAAGGAAAAGACCAGAAGCTTCAATGACCTGGAGCTAGTGAACACAGAGTTACAGGAGAAGCTGGGAGCGATCTGGACAAAGAAGAGCAACAGGAAAAACAGAATCTGCAAGTTTCAATAAGTGCTGGTAGGGCATGAGGTAAAGAGACTACTGGAAAACCTGAGCTGGATGGTGACCTCAGCAATTCTGGAAAGAGACACCTTGATGGAGAGCCTGAGCACTGAAAGGTCCACATGGAAGGAGGATGCTCAGTGGCTGACCAAGCAGGTGAACCAACTGACAGAGGAGAAGGAACAAAGGACAAGGCAGGTGCTGGCCCTAGAGAATGAGCTGGAGGAACTGAAAAGGACGCTGGCAGAGCCTCGGCCCTCCACAGGACCATCTCAGGCCGATCCCCATTGCAAGCAGGAAAGTCTATATGAGACACTATTCTCCAATTAAAAACCCAAGAAGCCAGAAGTAGAGCTGTGGTTCAAGTAGTAGAGGGCTAGACTTGAGCACAAGAGCTCAGGGATAGGATAGCATCCAGGCCATGAATTCAAACCCCAGGACTGGCACGCACACACACACACACACACACACACACACATACACACACACACACACACACATACACACCATGATAGAGCATTTGCCAGTCAGCCTGCACAAGTTCCATTTCTAGCAACTCAATATTTAAAAAGAGGGAGAAGGGAAGGAAAGACTTGCTCCAGGAGGTGATATAACCAGGGCCAAAATCCCACAGGACTTCTAAGATGCAGATACAGAACAGAGAGCCTTAGGCAGAAGTTACAGCATGGGCAAAGGTCCTGAGGTATGCTGTAGAGCAGGTGGTATGGGTGGAATGAAGGTTCTGTGGCTACAGAAAAGTCTGGCAGTACGTTCAATGCTGGGTCAATGTTTGTACTTGAGTCACAGGGCAGAGGGTGGGGTCCCAGAATTAGGCCCAGGGGGAAGATCAACTTGACTTTTCACCATGGACCCCAGCCATTTCTGGTGGCTGAAAGCCTATTTTTTTTTTTACAGCTCCTGACCCTCAGACCTCCTTTGCATGGAGGAGTCAGGGCAAACGCAGGGAAGGACCCTTGCTTAAGAAAAGGTTCTAGCCCAATGCCAGCAGTGGCTCAACCCCTGTAAATCCTAGCTACTCAGGAAACTGAAATCAGAGATCATGGGTCAAGCCAGCTCAGGGGAGGAAAGTTAGTGAAACTCTTCTTGCTGATTAACTAGCAAAAGCCAGAAGTGGAGCTGTGGGTAAAGTGGTAGAGTGCTAACTTTAAGGAAAAATTTAAGAGCCCAGAGCCCAGACTCTGAGTTCAAGCCCCAGTACTGGCATGAAAAAATAAAGAAAAGCTTTCAGGAGCTCCTAGTACACTGTGGTGAAAGACCAGATCAGCAGGGCACTGGTGACTTGTGCCTGCCTTCCTAGCTCCTCAGGAGGCTGAGATGTGAGGATTGCAGTTCCAAGCCAGCCCGGGGAGGAATGTCTTGGAGACTCTGACCTCCAAGGAACCTCCAGAAAACCAGAAGGGCTCTGTAGCTCAAGTGGTAATCTGAAGAGCTGGGGGACAGCGACCAGGCCCAGAGTTCAAACCCCATGATCAACCCTTGGCCTGTTTGGACCTCACTCTGTGGCTCTAGGCAGAGTACTTTCCAGTGGGCCCCTGAGGGTCTCCCAATGTCTAGGTGTCATACAAGTCTTGAGAGCAGTCTGTTTGGAGGCCATTGCCTACAGAGCGGGCCACAGTACCAGAGAAGGGTCAAGTTTTGGGGCATGGAGAACATCAAAATGGCATGTCATGGGTGCAATGTGGATCTGAGCAGTAGTAAATCGACATCTCAGACCATGGTTCTGGGGCAGGAGTGGCAAGAGCTGCAACATGTCACACCAGGTAATGCCAGCTCTTGGCCTAGGGTGGAATAGATCTGCTCTAGCATCAGCACTCAGGGTGAGCAAAAGTCAGCTTAGCCATGGTCACTTCCCCCAATTGAACTCTAGAGGATTATGGCAAGGGGCCGCATGTCCCCCATCTGGCCACCAGGGAGCAGGAGTCTCCCTCCATAGGGATTGTCCCTGCGAGTTGTGTTTACTCTTTCTTCCCTGGGGCCACCATCATGCTTCAAAGCCACCCTGGACAGAAAAGTCCTTGAGACTCTTACCTACAATTAACCATCAAAAAGCAAGTGGGTCTGTGGCTCAAGTGGCAGAGCACCAGCCTTGAGCAAGAAAACTCAGGGATAGAGCCTAGGCCCTGAGTTCACACACACACACACATACACACACACACACATGCACGCACCACATGCATGCAAAATCAGAGATTTCGACACTGCTGTCTTTGGATATTCTCTACCTTTTCCCCACTAAGCCTGATGGCTGTTGGCCTAGGTGTTTGATGCATCCAACACCCCCTGGCATCTTTAATTTTGGGGAACAGGATGGCTAGAAGGTCAGTGTTCCCCCATCCCAGCTTCTTGATTTGGTCATGGTCTATCCAGGTCCTTTTTGGCTCTTTTTATAGATAGGCCAAGATGCCTTCAAAAGGCATCACATGCTGGGCACTGGAGGCTCTTACATGTCATCTGAGATACTCAGGAAGCTGAGATCTGGAGGATCATGATGCCAAGACAGCCTGGGCAGGAAAGTGTGTGAGACTCTTTTCCTCGATGAATCATCAGAAAACAAGAAGAGTCCCTGTGGCTCAAGTGATATAGTACCAGCCTTGAGAAAAAAAGCTCAGGGACAGCGCTCAGGGACAACAACAACAAGGAGAGGCATTGCATGTTGGCTTTAGGATTGGCATGGGCCAAATATAATTGGAATTTTCAAGTGCTCCAAGACAAAGCAGTACCTCCTTTAGTACCATGCTCCTCCATCTTGTCTCACACTCTGGCCTTGGCCCCTGCTTTGGGTCAGCATGGCTTTGCCTTGATGGAAGGGCTCCAAGGAGGAAGATCCCAGAGCAATTGCCCCAGCTCTTTCCCCCTGCTCACCCTGCTGCTTTTGCCCTTTGCCATAGACCTTCTTCCTGGAATCTATGCATGAGGTCATCACTGCCACCATTGTGGTGAGTGGTGGGTCCAGCCTAACTCGAGGCAGTCAGAGGTGGAAGTTGGTCTGGGAATAGGAGCTTCTACCCTGTATGTGGGCGAAGGAAAAGGCTGACCTTTATTTCATCCTGAGCATTGAAGTGATAGGGAGACAGTGTAGACTCCACATTGAATCAGGTAATATTGGAGTCTAGAGGACCACTTGTGTGGGGTAGGCTGTGGGGCTCAGGGGACTATTCTTCTTGGTACTCCTCTCTCAGGACTCCCTCTCCCTCTCTCATCCCTAAATGGTAGAAGAGAAACTTCAACTAAGGGTGTCAATGAGGGGGCAAGGGAGTATTTCTCTGTGAACCATACTTGTGCTTCATATTCATCCTAGCCTCTACTTCCTATTTATCTGAGGAATGGCCATATGGGTTTGGGAGGGGGGAGAAACATCCTAGCTGAGAATGTGGCTCAGTGGTAGAGTGGTCGCCTAGCATGCTTTACACCCTGGGTTCAATTCCACACAGAAAAAGCTGGAAGGGGAGGTGGGGCTCAACGGGCAGAGTGCCAGCTTTGATCAAAAAGAGCTCAGGGAGAGTAGCCAGGCCCTGAGTTCAAGCCCCAGGACTGGAAGAACAAATCTTTGTTGTAGGCTTTTCTTCCCCTTGAAAACAATTTATTGTTTGGGATAAGCATAACATGGGTCTCTCCCCTGGCCACCAACGGGCCATTAGATTTCCCTTGAAATTGGGACACTTCCCGGCAGCCTCTGCCCTACCTGACCCGAAGTTTACCCTTCCCATCTCACAGCAGATGGAGGCCTGAGAGAACGCCACCTGGCCACCCACTTCTGGTGGCTGCCTTGGCTTTTGAGAGTCAGTATTTCACATAGAGAGTCATTAACCACATCAGTCTACAGAAGAATGGGAGGGAGCGCTCCTTGCCCAAGTCCACGAGCTCTAGGCTGCTCTGGGTGTGGGTCAGCTGCTGTAGAACATGTTCCGTGGGGGAGTCATCTACGAGGTCGTGAACCCCGACCACGATTCTGGCAGTGTCCAAGTTGTCTTAAAGTTGCAACTCTTCAAAACCTTTGTGTTCCTCACTCATTTCGCCCACACTGGAGCCTGAGGCATCTGGAGCAGTGGGGGCGGGGCGGGCTCAGCCTGGAGCCCGCTGTCCACTCCTTCCCCTGCGAGGAGTAGCAGCAGCTCCTGCAGCTCTCTCTTCTTCTCCATCTTCTCCTGGGTGAGCCGGCACACACGCTTGGCTTTCTCTTGACACAGCTCATCCAGGATGAACATTTACTCCTTACATGCCACAAGGGACTCCTTGACATTTGTGGATGTGTGCCAACAGCTGGCTGCATCGATTGTGGAGCTCATCCACTGGACTATGGATGTCTATTTCATCATACAAGTCGTGGATGAAGCAGATTTTCTTCTCGGACACCCATGTGTCCCAATTCCCATCCCCAAGCCTGCTGTGGTGGCAGCTCACGGGGTGAGGGTGCCTGTGCCTCCAGCTCTGTCTGACACTGAGCTGCCGGGTTGGCCATGCAACTGCACTGGGGTCACTGCTACTGCAGCAGGAGTTTCCCACTGTGGATCTCAGCCTCTGAGAGCGCTTGCAGAGCCACATCCTTGTAGGTCAGGGGCATGTCTCCATTCTTGGCGATGCTCACTTTGTGGAGGAGTCACCTCCTCCACTTTTGCTTCTCCAGGGCTCACAACTTCCCCTCCCCAGTGAAAGCCAGGCTCAGCTGGGCCTACAGGCTCTCCTCCTGTGGTCTGGTCACATCTAGGCACTTGGGAGTATCCTGCCACTTTGGGGGCACCATCTGCTCCCCCCAGTTGGTCAGCCCTGCACTTGCTTCAGCTGCTCTAGCAGCTGGGTCTACCTCTGCAAGTGCTGCTGCAGGGCCTCCTTCTTGGAGTTCAGCTGCTCATTGGAGGCAATGTGTTGCTCACAGGTGGCTCTGAGCTCCAGAATGCTGGTGAGCTCCTCCTTCTCATAGCTAACCTTGTGGAGAGCATCCCACAGCAGGGCCAGCTCTATCTATGGGTCACGCACATGCACATCATGGGATCTCAGGGATCTACTGCCAATCCTTGGCCTTCTCATCCAGTCTCCATAGTTGCTCCCGCTGCTCCACGTTCTGGAGACCGAGCCTCTGGTTTTCCTGGACCTGGATGTGAAGTTGTTCCTCCAGGTTTTTCAACTCAATCTGCATGCAGTAGACCTGGGCCTCCTGAGTAGCTTACAGGGGTGAGCATCCAGCACCTGCCCTCTACCCTACTGCTTACCTATATCCTTGGCCCTCCTCTGAGTCCCAGAAAAATATGTCTCACCAGGTTCATTTTTTTGACAGTCTTGGGGCTTGAACTCAGGTTCTGTGCATGTTCCTAGGCTTATTTGCTCAAGGTTAGCACTCTATCAATTAAGCCACAGTGCCACTTTTGGCTTTTTCTCTTTCTGTGGTACTGAGGAATCGAACCCAGGACTTAGTGCATACTAGGTAAGCACTCTACCACTAAGCCATATTCGCAGCCCAAATCCCACTTCTATGAGAGTGGGATTTATTGACATACCTCTTTTGGCATAGAAATAGCTTACTATTTCATATCTTTGCCAAGATTTGGGACCAGCCTATGACTTAGCAATGAGGAATGATTAATTAGTGATAGCCACCAGGCCCCAGAGGTCTAGGCTCACATCCTACAGAGGGATAGAGAATATGGAGCCAGAACCTTCGACAACTCCTACAATCTAGGAATTGTGGTCTCCTTGGAGGCAGTGACTGTCTGCTATGTGTCCCAATGGGACACCTCAGCCAGAACATAAGACTTTGGTTATTAAATGGCAGAGAAGGGTGCTTTGTTCAAGCTGCTGGCTCAGACTTAGTACCTCTGAGGGCTTTTCCCTGCTTGCCCAGGTTGGGGGGCTGGGCATGGGCAACCTGCTGAATATCCATCATCCATACATCATCATCCATACACAGAAACATGGAGTTATTGCATCCTTTTTGGGGGGAGGGGGCAGTTCTGGGTTTGTACTATGAGCTTAGGCCCTGTCCCTGAGCTCCTTTTGCTCAAGTGTAGTGCTCTGCCCTTGAGCCACAGCCCCATTCATGTTATCCCTTCCTGTGATCTCTTAGAAATAAGAGTGTCGTGGACTTTCCTGCCCTGGCTGAATTCAAATTGGCATTCTCTACATCTCAGCATCCTGAGGAGCTAGGATTACAGGCAAGAGCCCCTGGCTCCTGGGTTTCGTTTCTTCTTGTTCTTTTTTGTAATAGTAACAATCTGAAATCTTCACGGTGTCATTCCAATGGTTTGCATCCGAAGTAAACTACCCAGGCCTGGAGTTAGAATGCCAGGGCTGCCACCCACAAATGGAAGGAGATTCTGACAAACTCATTCCTATTCATGTGAATGCTAATGGAATGTTATACAAGTAATAAATAAATTTTCAGTTAATTCATGATTCTATTTTAGAATGCCACACAAAAATTATTGGATTTATATCTTCCATTCTAGCTCCATGGTATGATTCCCCTAATGGAAAGATATTGACTAATTTTTAATTAATGCTTTTCTAAGTATTACATGGAGGCATAATTTAATAACTAATAATTGGTATTTTATATATTTATATATATATACAATTTAATATCCTCACATTCCCTGTTTTTCTATGCATGTATATACTATTGGGAACACCTGTGGATTGATCACACGTACTCAGAACTTCCTGGCATCTCAGTTTGCTGGAGGCTGGTGTGCTAAGACTGTTACCCCATTTTTGGATTGGCAATTGTAGGCTGCGAGTTGAAATCCCAACATGGCCAAAAATTTATTCCTGGAGTCAGAAGCCAATCTTGACACATTTTTGTTTTCCTTCTCTGTGAAAGTCCTGGGTCTCAGTATGATGTATAATCCATATGCAAATATATCCTATATGATATGATGTAATAAAAGAAACATATATATGTAATAATACTAAATATATAAGAGTAATAAACAACATATGCAGTATACCTATGTATGTAAATAGATCTTATATATTAATATTACTTTTTCCAGAGCTGGGGCTTCAATTCAAGCCCTGGGAACCAATCTGAATTTCTTGTATTCAAGGACGGTGATCCTTTCCCCTTCACCCACAGTGCCACAGAGTTATCCAGACCCTGAATTCAAATACAAGGCTTCCTGAAAAATGGTGCAAATTCCAAACCAGGGCCATATTATTATTATTATTATTATTATTATTAGCCAAGCACAGGGCTTGCACTCCAGCAGTGTTGGCATCTTTGCCACAGCCTTCCCTTATATCCCAGGACCTGAGTTCAAATCTTGGACCTGGGAAAAAAATAAAAAGTAGAAGCATAAAAATATGTATTTTAATGTTTTTTTTTCTTTCATGCATGTGTTTCTAACGCATTTATAAGATTATTTCTTTGTTGCTTTGTATGTCCCTCCCCCACAGTGTAACCCCCGCTTTCACTATATTTGATGTCAGTATAACATGTGGAGGAGATGGGGACAAACAAGTCGTTTAAGGATTCAGGTGGACCTGTTGCAACAATGAGAAGTACAAAATGTCATGTCAAAACCAGCTTTACAATGTCGGTGGGGGGGGAGGGGGGTATGATTGGGTGGGGGGGAGGGGGAAGGCTGGGAAGGGAGGTGAAGGGTAAACAAAGGAGGAGGCTGCAATGCTTGGTAAGAAATGTATGCATTATCCTGCCCATGTAATTGTAACCCCTCTGTACAGTATGTTCTCAAATAAAATAAAATAAAATTAAAAAAAAAAAACTGAGAAGTTCAAGAAGGTGGTTTTCCTTTATTTTCCTTTGTATTGTGACCTTCCTGAGTGCAAATGACAAGGCCCAGAAAGTGAATATAACCTAGCATTGCTGATGTTTGGCGGGCTATTAAGGAAGCCATAGCCAAAACTGGCAACTTTGGTATGGAGGTCGAATCCTGGGATTGCCTCTAATGAATGGCGAGATTCTAAGAAACCCATTCCCATATAAATCCATACAAATGAAATGTTATAAATGTAACAATTAAATTATTAGTGCATGATTATATTATAAAATTATACACAACAATTATACTACATTAACTAATTATCAATTAGTTCTTTATTATGTATTCAATCATAATACTTTGAAAACGAAGGAATAATTTAATTACCAATAATGGTGAGTAATATGGTATATGCAATTTCATAGTATACAGACATCTCTCTCTTGTTTTATGCATCTACATCTATCTATGTATCTATGTATCTATGTATCTACGTATCTATGTATGTATCTATCTATCTGTCTGTCTGTCTGTCTGTCTGTCTGTCTGTCTGTTTATCTACGAATCTATCTGTTTATACAATTGTCACTCCTGGGGCTCAGTTGTAGAGTGCTCGCCTAGTATGTACAAAGCCCTGGATTCCTCACTACCATGTGCACACAGAAATCCAGAAGTTGTGTTGTCGCTCAAGCAGCCGAGTACTAGCTTAGAGCATGAAAGCTTAGGGACTGTGTCTAGTCTCTTACTCAAGACCCAGGAATGGTACCAAAAAAAGATGGAATGTTCTGACTGCAACTATATAAGGATAGCACTGCAAATACCTCATCACAGAGCAAGCCTTGAGTCTGGTGCTGACAGCTGCCATCTAACCTGACTTAACCAGAGGTAAACTGCTGCAAACCAGCTCCACAGAACCAGATGCTGCTGGCTTGTTCACCCCTGTCATCCAATATACTTGGAGGCTAAGATCTGACACTGGTGGGTTTAAAACCCGCCCTGGCAGGAAGTCTGTGAAACTCTGAGCTGTGGCTCAACGTGGTAGAGCTCTAACCTTGAGCAAACTATCTTAGGACAGTACCCCCCAACCTTTCAGTGCAATCCCCGTGTCTGACTCCACCTCCCCCCCAAAAAGCCACCTCTCTAAATCATTAGATGTGAACTTTGTGTGGCTTGGGATGTGTTTCTGAAAGAATGATAATACTGATGAAAACACCCTAATTCTAATGACAGTGTGTGGGATACATCTATGTGATGAGTCCTTCAGGAGGTGTTGTGTCCTGAGTCCTTCACAGGATGCATTTTTTCATTTGTTTCTTATAAGAGCTCCACAAGTAAGATGATTGTGTAGATGAGAAATTGAGGCTCAGATATGTCCCCATGTCAGGGCCAAAATTATGTATGTACCTAACTCTAGTGAGTTGTCTCCTGCAGATAATTGTTTTGGTTTATTTTTCTCAGTCATTAACCTAGAACTCAGGGCCTAGTCACTGACCATTCCCTGTTGGGCTCATGGCTAGCACCTTACCTCGTGGAGCCAAGAACTGCCTTGCAAGAGAGTGTTACAGTCTAGGTATCTGTAGCTTAGTTCTGTCATCCTTCCTACTCAGGAAGCTTAGATATGATGATCCCCGTTCCAAACTATCCCAAACACAAAAGGTCAAATAAGTCTATTGTCTCCTATTCACCACTTAGAAATTTGAAGTGGAAGCTGGGCCCTGGTGACTTGCTCCTGTCATCCTAGCCACTCAGGAGCCTGACAGCTGAGGATCACAGTCCAAAGCCAGGCTGGGAGGAAATTCCTTGAGAGGCTTCTCTCCAGTGAACTACCAAAATCCTGCAGGGGTGCTGTAGCTCAAGTGGTAGGGTGCTTGTCTTTAACTGAAGAGCTCAAGACAGCTCCAAGGCCTAGTCTTCAATTCCTCCAACTTTCAAGAAAAGAAAGAAAGAAAATTGAAGTGCAGTGCTGGGACTGGGTCTTATGGGTAGAGTGCTTTGCAGGTATGAATCCCTGGGTTTGATTCCTTAGTACAACATCACTAGAAAAAAGCCTGAAGTAGCTGTGTGGCTCAAGTGGTAGAGTGCTATCCTTGCACAGGAGAAACTCAGGTACAGTGTTCAGGTCCTGAGTACGAGCTCCAGGACAAGTGTATGCACACATGCACACACACGCACACACACACACGCACACACACACACACACACACACACACACACTGATACCAGAATTGAAGCTGTGATAACAAATGGTAAAGTTCTGAGCTCATGGTCAGCACCCAGGCCCCGTGTTCAACCCCAAAACCTAGCCACCCAGGGCCCATTTAGGAGAGATCAAAGGTTTCAAAACCTGATGAGCTTCAACAGCCCTAAATAACAGGAAGTATTGTGATATTAGACATATGCTTGGATTTAGCAAGCTTCCAGAAATCTAAGAAGGCACTGTTTCCAATAATGAATCATTGTATTAGGTTCAGCTCCCTTATTGTCTGCCAGAAGGACCCTTGAATTAATTGTAGTAGGTTATTTCAACACTGGAACATAGTATAACAAAGACAGGATAAGTACAGAGAAGTTGGCCTGCCACGGGAGGTGGCACAAATGAAGGCTTCCTGTCAAAACAAAGCACTGGGGAGAGTGATAGCTTGGGGTACAAAGAGAACTTTTTCTCCTAGCCTTCAGAGCCTGCCCACACTCCTCCTCACTAATAGTCCTGGATGGAGTTGTTTGTTACACAGCTGTACAGGAGTGAAGCCTTTTGTCTGCCTGTTCCAACAAAATGAAGCAGACTTTCTCCACCAGCCTGGGGTGTGGAGAAAACCTCTGGCTACTCTGGGAACAGTGAGGAGAGCCCCGGAACATGCGCTGTCTTGAAAACACTCTTTGTGCTATGAAATCATTCTATTTAAAGCAAATTTCCTAGCTGGGTGCCTTTCATCATAGGGACTCTGGACATTCACAGATAGAAATGCATGCGTACATACAAGGGGAGACATGGAGTTACTTGTGTTTTTTTTTTTTGGCAGGTCCGGGGGTTGTATTATGAGCCTAAGCACTGTCTCTGAGCTCATTTTGATCAAGGGTAGCCCTCTGCCCTTTAGCCACAACCCCATTCATGGCAACCTTTTATTCCTGTGATCTCTCAGAAGTAAGAGTGCTGTAGACATTCCTGTCCCGGCTGAATTCAAACTGGCATTCTCTACCTCTCAGACTCCTGAAGAACTAGGATTACAGGCAGGAACCTCTGACACCTGGCTTTCTTTTCTTTTTGTTCTTTTTTTTCATTGTGACAAAATGAAATCTTCAGTGTCATTCTAATGGTTTGCATTTCGAAGTAAACTACCCAGGCCCGGAGTTCAAATGCCAGGACTCCCACCTACACATAGAAGGAGATCTTGAGAAAAGCTTTCCTATTCATGTGAATGTTTAATGGAATGTTATAAAAATAACAAATAAATTTGCAGTTAGTTCATGTATATTATTTAATTATATATACGATATTACTACCAATTATTGATAAATTATCCCTTACTTTTTTAAGTATTATGGTTGAATACATAACAAAGTATTAATTGCAAATTAGTCAATGTACTATAATTATTGTGTATGATTTTATAATGTAATCATACACTACTAATGTAATTGTTACTTTACAACATTCCATTCATATGGATATATAAATAAGTAATGGATTATGTCTTCCATTCTAGCATCATGGTATGATTATCCCAATTAAAGAATACTGACTACTTTTATGTTAATGTTTTAATAAATATTCAACCATGATACTTCATTAAATGGAGGAATAATTTAATAATAATTCACAGTATATATAATTTAATATCCTCACATTGTCTCTCTCTTATATATATTGCAAACTACACATCTATTTATCTATTTATCTAACCATCTATATCTATACCTACATCTACATCTATATCTATATATATCAGTCACAATTATGGCTTGTTCCCAGGTTCTCAGAACTAGCTGGTAGCTCAGTTTGCCAAAGGCTTTTGTTCTACAACTGACCCCTTCATAAGTTCGGCATTGTGGGCTGTGAGTTCAAATCCCAGCATGGCCAAAATTTTATATGTGGAGTCAGAAGTCAATTTGACAAATATTTTTTCCTTCTCTGTGAAAGTCCTGGGTCTTAGTATGATGTATAATCCACATGCAAATATAACCATGTGATAATATGGGATAAATATAATAAACGGTATATATGTAATAAACTAAATTAAAACATAAGGGTAATAAATGTCACATGGCGTAACCCCATGTATGTAAATAGATCTCATATATGAATATTATTTTTATCAGTGCTGGATCTTGAATTTGGGCCCTGGAAACTGGGCTGAAATTCTTGTCTTCAATGATGATGAGCTTCCTCTGCCCCACAGTACCACTGAGTTACCTAGACCCTGAATTCAAATCCCAGGCCTGCCAGAAAAATGATGAAAATTCCAAGCAAGGGCCTTAATTTCTTTTGGCCAGGATTAGGGCTTGAACTCAGCTCGTGGCAACTCTGCCTCAGCTTCGATCAAACTAGGCTGGGGTGCAGCCTCTGGACCCACAGCCCATCCTGAGGTACCCCAGGACCCGAGTTCAAATCTTGGGACTGGCAAAATAAAAAAAACGGAGAAGTGCTGGGAAGGTGGCTCAGGTATGGATTGCTTGCCTTGCATGCATAAGACACTGGGTTCGATTCCTCAGCACCACATAAGCAGAAAAAAGCAGGACGTAATGTTATGGCTCAAGTGATAGAGTGATAGCCTTGAGCTGAAGAGTTGGAGGACAGCACCCAGACTCAGAGTTCTGGTCCCAAACCGACAAAAATGAAAGAAAAAAATAGTGCTGGGGAAAAAAAGGAGAAGAATAAAACTGGGAAGTTCCAGAAGGTGGTTTTACATTGTTTTTTCCTTTACAACCATCCTGGGTCTAAATATCAGGGACCGTAAAGTGTACATGACCTTGCACTGTTGAACTTTGGTGGGCTATCAGGGAAGCCATAGCCAAAACCAGCAACCTAGGCCGGGAGTGCGAATCCCAGGACTGCCACCTATCACGGCGGGAGATCCTAAGAAACACATTCCGATATACATCCATATGAATGGAATGTTGTAAAGTAACAATTACATTAGTAGTGTATGATTACATTATAAAATTATACACAATGATTATAGTACATTGACTAATTTACAATTAATACTTTCTTATGTATTCAACCATAATACTTAAATAAAGTAAGGGATAATTTATCAATAATTGGTAGTAATATCGTATATATAATTAAATAATATACAGACATCTCTGTCTTGTTTTATACATACATACATATATACATACATACATATATACACATATTGTTACATACATATATATATATGTGTGTGTGTGTGCGTGTGTGTGTGTGTGTATGTAACAATCTACATATATATTTCTACACTTGTCATTCCTGGGGCTCAGTAGTAGAGTGCTCGCCTAGTAAGTATGAAGCCCTGGGTTCGATTCCACACTATCACATGCACAGAAAAAGCCAGAAGTAGTGCTGTTACTCAACCAGTTGGGCACTGGCTTTGAGCATGAAACTTTAGGGACTGTGTCTAGGCCCTTACTCAAGACCCAGGACTGGCACCAGAAACAAGTTAGAATGTTCTAATTGCAAGAATAGAAGGCCAGGATTTCAAATACCTCCTCACAGATCAAGCTGGTAGTCTGAAGCTGATGGCTGACATCTAAATTGACTTAGCCAGAGGTCAATAGCTGCAACCCAGCATCATGGAACCAGACACTGCTGGCTCACCCCTAGCTGCTCAGAGGGTGAGATCAGACGCTGGTGGGTTGAAAACTCAGCCCTACCAGGAAATCTGCTAGACTCTGAGCTGTGCCTCAAAGTGGTAGAGCTCTAGCCTTGAGGAAAAGGTCTTAGGACAGTACCTCCAACCTATGAGTGAAATCTCCTAGACTGATGGCCCTCCCCACAAAAAAAAACACCCCTCTAAACTGTTAGATGTGAACTTGTGCAGTTTGTGACCTGTATCTGAAAGAATGGTGATAAGCACCCTAATTCTAATGACAGTTTGTGGGATACAGCTATATGATGAGTCCTTTCTGGGGTGTTGGGTGTTGAGTCCTTCACAGGGTACTGGGTTGTTCATGGGGTATTGTGTGCTGAGTCATTCACAGGGTACTATGTGCTGAGTCCTTCACTAGTTTTTTCTTTCATCTCGTCCTTATAAGATCTACACAAGCAAGATGATTGTGCAGATGAGAAAGTTGAGGCTCAGATATGTCCCCAAGGCAGGGCCAAATTTATGTATATACTGAGCTCTAGTGACTTGTCTCCTGTAGACAATTGTTTTGGTTTAGTTTTCTATATCATGAACCTTGAACTCAGAGCCTAGGTGTTGAATTTTTCTTGGGTTCATGGAGCAAGTACCCCCTTGCAGCAGGGTGATAGCTGAGATCTATCATCCTGCCTGCTCAGGAAGCTGAGGATCTTGGTACCTTTTCCCCTTGGTGGTTGAGTGACTCTGATGTTCCTTTAGTCTTGATGTAATGATGCCAGAGAGATGTTTGTATGTGGAAATGAGCACATCTCTATCCAAGGACTTTTAAAGTACCTTTTAAAAATACTTTTGAAAGTGATTTTAAAATATTCTCATGAAATTTTCAAAAAGTTTGTTAATTTCTGCTCTTGAAATTAACGTCACTAAATTATGGAGTTAAAAAAATTATCCCTGATCATGGACAAAAGCCAGCATGGGCAGGAAATTCCTTGAGATGGTTATATCCAATAAACCATCAGAAAGCCTAAATGGGTGCTGTAACTCAAGTTGCAGTGCACTAGACTTGAGCGGAAGAGCTCAGAGACAACACCCAGGCCCAGATTGAACTCCTCCAACTTACAAGAAAAGAAAGAAACCTGAAGTGGAGAGCTGGGATTGTTTCTTAGGGGTAGACTGCTTTACATGTGTGAAACCCTGGGTTTGATCCACATCCCTAGAAAAAAAGGCTGAAGTGGCTGTGTTACTCAAGTGGTAAAGTGCTGTCCTTGTACAGGAGAAACTCAGGTACAGTGGTTAGGTCCTGAGTTCAAGCACCAGTAATGGTGTATGCATACACACACACACAAACACACACACACACAGAAACACACACACACACGGAGGCACCATTGCCAATAATGAATCATTTCATTAGGTTCAGCTCCCTAATTATCTGCCAGAAGGACTCTTGAATTAATGTTAGCAGTTTGGTTCAACACTGAAACACAATCTTACAATGACAGGATGAGTGCAGGAACTTAGCCTGCCATGGGAGGTTGCACAAATGAAGGCTTCCTGTCAAAACAGAGCACTGGGCTGGGCGCTGGTGGCTCACGCTTCTAATCCTAGCTATTCAAGAGGCTGAGATCTGAGGATCACGGTTCAAAGCCAGTTTGGGCAGGAAAGACTGTCAGACTCCTATCTCCAATAAACCACTAGAAAACCCGAAGTGGCTCTGTAGCTCAAATGGTAGAGCGCTCACCTTGAGCTGAAGAGTGCAGGGACAGCGCCCAAGCCCAGAGTTCAAGCCCCATGACCGACCAAAAAACAAAAACAAAAACAAAAAAAAAACAAAAAAAAAAACAGAGCACTGGGGAGAGAGATAGCTTGGGGTACAAAGAGGCCTTTTTCTCCTGACCTTCAGAGCCTGCCTGCACACATCCTCAATAATTGGCCGGGATGAATTGTTTGTTACACAGCAATACAGGAGTGAGGCTTTTTGTCTGCCTGTTCCAACAATGAGGCAGACTTCCTCCAGCAGCTGGGGTATGGAGAACCCCTCAGGCTACACTGGGAGCAGTAAGGGGAGCCCCAGAACATGCACTGTCTTGAAAGCACTCGCTGTGCTATGAAATCATTCTATTCAAAGGAAATTTCCTAGCTGGGTACATTTCTTCATAGAGACTCGGATGTTCACTGATACAAATACATGCATATATACACAGACACATGGAGTTACTGGCTCTTTTTTTGTGGCATGTCCTGAGACTTGAACTGTGAGCCTAGACATTTTCACTGAGCTCCTTTTGTTCAAGGAAGCATTTTATTGTGTCTTAAACCATGATTACCCTAGGCTGGGGTGCAGCTTTTACACCCACAGATAATCCAGGGATCCTAAGACACAAGTTCAACTCCCAGCACTGGCAAAAATACAACAAACCTACAAAAATGGAGGAGGAAAAATCAGGAAGTTTTACACAACAGTTTTATCTTTGTTTCCTTAGCACTGTGACCCTCCTGGGTCTCAATGACTCTGCTTGAAAATTGTACGTGAGCTTGCATGGATGAAGGCTGAGGGCTCTCAGTGAAGCATGAGCCCAACTTAGACACCTAGGCCCTGAGTTCAATCCTGGGAGTTCAATCCTGGGATTGCCACCTACACATGGCTGAAGATTCTAGGAAACTTAATCCTATCTATAGGAACACTAATAGAATGTTTGAAATGTACTAACTGAATTACTAATTAGCTAGTCATTCCAGTTTAAGATTGTATTCAATAAATATAGGTCATTGATTAATACTTTATAAGTCTTCTATAATTGATTAATGGAGACATAATTTTATACTAAATAATTGGTAGTAATATAATATATAGAAATAAGATATAGACATCACCCTTTATATAGGGTTATACACTAGAGTCTACATAAATGTCTATCTGTCTCTCTCTGTATATATTTATAGATGCATACACATTTGTGAATACACACTCACACACACACACACACACACACACACACACACACACACTGCAATCTAAACATCTATCTGTTTTTTTATTGGCCATTCCTAGGGCTTGATCTCAGGTGCTCAAATTTGCCTGCCAACTTCTCTAGCATCAGACTGGTGTGCTAACATTTACCTATTCATGAAGTGGGCCTGCTAGGCCCTGAGTGTAAGTCACAAAACTGCCAAAAACTTAATCCTGGTGGAGAGCCAATTGTCCCACTTGTTTTCCTTATGGGTGAAATTTCTGGGACTCGGGAATGATGTAGAATACATAGGCACATCTATGTCTTATGTAATAGGATGCAAAAAATATTATAAGTGTAGTCATACTCACTAAAGAACATAAGAAATAAAACACAAAATAAAATGAACACACTAAGCGCAATATGCAATAAACATGTATAGGTAAATATAAATCATGTATTTAAAATATATATGAATATTAATTTTTTGAGTGCTAGGACTTGAATTCAGGCTCTAGGAACAGGCCTGAATTTCATGTCTTCCAGAAGGGTGATCTTCCCCATCCCCCACAGTGCTGCAGATTTACCCAGACCCTGAGTTCAATTCCCAGGCCTGGCAGAAAAAATGGTGTGAATTCCAAGCCAAGGAGCCTCATAATTTTTAAAATATTTTAGTGTATGTATGTATGTATGCATGCATGTATGTATGTGTTTGTGTATGTATGTATGTATATATTTTTATTTTGTCAAGCACAGGGCTTGAACTCATGTTGTGGCAATTCTGCCACAGCTTTGATCACTCTAGGCTGGGATGTAGCCACTGGACCCACAGCCGAACCTTGGTTCCTGGGCCCCAAAGTCTGACAAGAAAAAAAAAATTAATGCAACACACACCAAAAAAAAACAAACTGGCAACTTACAGATGGCTGCCGGTTTTACATTTTTTTTTTCTTTGCAAGGTGACCATCCGGTCTGAATGACACTGTTGAAAAATGTTGGTAATCTGGCATTGCTGAAGGCTGGCGGGCTTCCAAGGAAGCAATAGGCCAACATGGCAACATAGGCCCTGTGTTTGAATCCCGGTCGTGACCCCTACCAAAGGCGGGAGATCCTAAGAGTCTCCTTCCTATTCATAGGAATACCAACGGATGATTATGAATGGCAAGGTTGAATAAGTTGTTTCGGAATACTACTATATAAATAGAGTGATTTTAGGAGGCCAATGGATTTTAATGAATACTTTTTACATATTCAAATAATAGTATTAATTACATGGACGCAATAGTTTCAGAACAGTGGTTGATTTAATTAATAATTCATTAAGGATGAAAACAATAATATTAATTACATGGAGAGGCAACAGCCCTAGGGGTCTATAGCTGAGGTCTCTCATCCTGCTTTCTCAGGAAGCTGAGATCTAATGACCTGGGTTCCAAACTATCCCAGACACAAAAGGTCTGATGAGCCAATTATCTCCAATTCACCACTAAGAAACCTGAAGTGGAAGCTAGGAGCTTGTCACTCATGTCTGTCATCCAAGCTATTGAGGAGGATGAGATCTGAGGATCATGGTTCAAAGCCAGCATGGGCAGAAAAGTCCTTGAGACACTTAGCTCCAATGGACCACCAGAAAAGCTGAAGTGGTGTTTGGCTCAAGTGGTATAGCACAAGACTTGAGCTGAAGAGCTCAAGGACAGCACCCAGGCCCAGACATCATCTTCTACAACAATAAAAAAAGACAGAAACAAACAAACAAACCTGAAGTAGAGGGCTGGGAATGTGCCTTAGGGGTATAGTGCTTTGCAAATATGAAACCCTGGGTTTAATTTCTCAGGACCACAACCATAAAAAAAAGCCTGAAGTGGCTCTGTGGCTCAAGTAGGAGAGGGCTATACTTATACAAGAGAAACTAGGTACAGTGCTCAGGTCTTGAGTTCAACGTCCAAGAATCGTGTATGTGCCTATGTGCCCTCTCCCACGTGTGCGCGCACACACACACACTCACACATACACAGATAAGAAGTGATGCTGTTTTACAAAATGGTAAAGCACCGGGCTTCAGCACTGATCTCATGGTCCGCACCCAGGCCCTGTGTTCAACCCCAAAACCTAGCCACTCAGGGCCCAACTAGAAGAGGTCAAATGTTTCAAAACCTGGTGAGGTTACCAGCCCTAGATGACAGGAAGCTTTGTGATACCAGATATGTGCTTGGATTTCTCAAACTTCCTGAAACCTAGGAGAGGCATCATAGGCCCATCATCACAGGCAATGAAACATTTCATTAGGTTCAATGCCCTACTTGTCCGCCGGAAGGACTCTTGAATTATATTCAGCACTGTATCTGAACACTGGAATATAGTCTCACAAAACCAGGATAAGTGCACAGGACATGGCCTGTCACAGAAGGTGACACATATGAAGGCTTCCTGTCAAACCAGAGCACTGGGGAAATAGATAGTTTGGGGTACAAAGAGACCTTTTTCTCCTGAACTTCAGAGTCCACCCACACTCATCCTCACTATCTGACCCGGACGGAGTTGCTTGCTACACAGTTGTACAGGACTGAGGTCTTTTCTGTGCCTGTCCAGACAATGAGAGAGACTTCTTCCAGCAGGCCTGGGATGCAGAGAAATCCTCAGGTTACACTAGGAACAGTGAGGGGAGCCCCAGAACATGCACTATCATGAAAACAGTCTCTGTTGTGAAATCATTTTATTGAATACACATTACCTAGTTTGGTGCCGTTCATCATAGCTACTCTGGAGCTTCACCTATAGGAATACATCCATACATACCCAAAGACATGGAAGTACAGGCTCTTTTTGAGGGGGCAGGTCTTGGGGTGGAACTAGGAGCCTAGAACTTGTCCCTGAGCTCATTTTTTTCAAGGGTAGTGCATTAAGCTCGAGTCACAACCCCCCTTCTGGGTTTTTCTGTGATGTCTTAGGAATAAGTGTCATGGACTTTCCTAATCTGGCTGGAATCAAATTCAGATTATCTACATCTCACCCTCTGAAGAGCTGGGATTACAATGAGAAGCCACTGGCACCTTCTTTCTTTTCTTCTTCATTTTTAATCTGGACAATCTGACTTCTTAGCAGGGTCATTGAAATGGTTTGAATTTATAAATTAACTACCCAATGTTCTTTAGAACTGCTTTACCTGAGAAGGATTTTCTCTCCTCATCTTCTCCTCTGGGTCACATGTTTGAAGCCAAAAGTGAGAAATGAGTGTCACAGGATTTGGGAGCAAATGTCCACAGGCCATGACAATTCTGTCACTTAGCATTGAGCTGCAGTGAATTTGCTGTCTCAAGATGATAAGACCAAAAGCCAGAGCGATCCTCATACTGTCTGCATTACTCCTTTTGTCTATAAAATGATCTAGTAATTATGAGTGTTATGTGTCTACAACCTTAAGTATCTAGAACCCACTAGAAGCATCTTCATATATCTCTTTTTCTCTAGTGCCTCTCAAGATTTAGACTAAGGGTTTGTGTGGAGGGACTCCTTGGTGTATTCCTGAAGAAAGCCGCCTAAATCCTGTTTGCGAGACAGCCGTTCAAATTCAGCCTGAGCAAGAATTCTGTGAAACTCTTATCTCCAATAAACCACCAGAACACCACAAGTGGAACAGTGGTCCAGAGTCAGAGTTCCAGCTTTGAGAGAGAAAGTCGAGAAGGAGACACAGGCCAGACCAGGCAGGAAAGCCTGGGAGGCGCTTATGTCGAATTAATGACCAGATGGCTGAAAGTGGAGCTGTGGCGGTGGTAAAGCCTCAGCTTTGGGAAAAACAGCTGAGGAATGCATTGGGCCCTGAGGTTAAGCACTGGGATGTCCACAAAAAAATTTCAAAAAGAGAAGGCCAATTTTATGTATCAGTGCCCTACCTACTTATGTCTGTATATTACCTCCCTGAATGCAAACAGACCTTATGCAGTGCTTCTCCTTTTATTTACTGATTTATATTTCAGATATGCTCCTTTCATATACTGCATCATTCTCTTCATTTCAGGCCCATGGCTTTTCTCTTCCAGGGTTCCAGGCCTGTGTCCTTATATGATACACTGATGCTCTTAGGAGCCTTTATTTACATTTTGTTATGAGGCCAATGCAGGAACCATAACAAACTAGGCAGGGGAAAAGAAGACCATGTTTCATAGAAGTATCCAGTATTCAGAAACTTAAACTTGGGGAGGTAAAATGGCAACATACTTTCCTAAAAAACTACCATTAAGGAAAAAATGAGGAAGCTGGGAATGTGGATTACTGAGAGAGTGCTTGTCTAGCATGCAAGAAGCCCTGGGTATGATTCCTCGGTAGCACATACACAGAATAAGCCAGAATTGGGGCTGTGGCTCAAGTAGTAGAGTGCTCCAGACAGTGCCCAGGCCTTGAGTTCAACCCAAGAGATATCTAGGTAGAATGGTGGGTAGGTAGATAGATAGACAGACATAGGATAGATAGAAAGAAAGAAAGAAAGAAAGAAAGAAAGAAAGAAAGAAAGAAAGAAAGAAAGAAAGAAAGAAAGAAAGAAAGAAAGAAAGAAAGAAAGAAAGAAAGAAAGAAAGAGAGAAAGAAAGAAAGAAAGAGAGATAGATAGGAAGATGATAGATGAATCTGGTCTTGGATTTCAGGAGGAAAGAAGGGAACAATTTCCAGTCATTAGGCCTTCTGCAGTGTGCCAAGACACCAGCATTGCCTTCACACAACCAGAGAGCTATAAGACTGTCTCTTTCCCACTTCTCAGGCAGCCAAGGGCACCAGAGGCAATTGGGCAGAGCCAGTTTCTAACTCAGATGCTTGGAGAAAGAAGAGAAACAACCCTGACTCTAGTTGGTCTGGGGATTTGAATTAATTATGTGGAGAATGAAGGAAGGAGAAAGGACTGGCAGAGGTAGAAGAAGGGCCTTCAAATCTGACAGATGGAGAATCAAAAACCCACTCCTTAAGACCAGAGAGCAGGGGTTTTCTACTCTGTTCCTCCCCTCTCCCCGACTAAACTGGCTCTATTGGTAACCTAAGATAGCCTGATTCTCCCTTCACTTGTGGGAAGAATGTTAATTGGTCATTGTTTGAAGAGGCTGAGAAAAGCCTGACCCTAGTGTAACTCTAACAAGTGTTTTAGGTTTTCTCTAATTGCTTGCATTGCCTGGAATATATGAAGTGGTTTTGCTGCTCACTTATCTGTTGAATTTGTACATTCTGCCTCCGAATCCTGTAGGCCTGGTCTCTGCACCTAGCCTGGCTTTTGAAACTGTTTTCTGTCCTTCAATTACAGTGTTACACTGGAGTTCTTTCTGCTAATGGAGCTAGGGTTTGGAGCCTGAGAACTTCATGTAAACCCAAGATGGGTCAATGTTTCTTTCCTGCTTCTATAGCTCAAGAATTCTAAGAACATTTAGAGTTCAAGTACTTCTCATCACCAAGGGAAACACAGGAAGCTCTTGAACATCTGACCTTTCAGAAGTGGAAGTCAGAGTCTCATAGACTTTCCTGCCCTGGCTGGCTTCACCTTGTGATCCTCAAACCTCAGTCTCCTGAGCTAGGGTGACAGGCCTGAACTACTGGTGCTCTGCTAGGCTCAGAGCTGTAATGACCTTGACAGTACAAGTCAACAGCTATCACAATGGGCTTGGGGAGCATATTAAGCCTTTCAACATTGGACCTTTCAGATCCCTGTAGGACACAAGATTACAATGCTAGAGTCTGAGAGGCTGGGCATATGGATGTGTTACACTTGAACCTGAAGCTCTGACTCCAATTCAGGGATACATCAGTGTTCATTTTCCAAAGAATGATCTCATAATTAGCAAATAGGAAAAGTACCTGGAATAACCCTCACTTTTTTCTCACTTTTTTCCCAAGAGTGTGTCTTGAACTCAAGCCTGGGCACTGTCCCTTAACCCCTCAAGTCAAGACAAACACTCTACCACTTGAGTAATAGCACCACATGGGGTCTTTGGGTGGTTCACTGGAGATAAGAGTCTAACAGTCTTTCCTTGGCTAGGCTGTCTTTGAACTGTGTTCCTCAGCTCTCAGCCTCCTGAGAAGCTAGAGTTCCATGTGTGAGACACTGGCATCTGGTCTATTGTATTTGACAGTCCTGGGGCTTGATCTTAGGGCCTAGGTACTGTCTCTGAGCTCCTTTTCCTCAAGGCTAGCTACTTGAGCCACTGCACAGTTTCTACCTTTTTCTGAGTATGTGGCATTGAGGATTCAAACCCTGGCATTCATGCATGCTAAGCGAGCTCTTTACCACTAAGCCACATTTCTAGCTCCATCCTTTCAATTTTATCCCTCACTTGCCTATCCTCAGGAAAAGGTTTCTGACTATAAATCATCTAAAGAAATCCCAATAGGAAGAAGTCCAAAGATTGGACAAAGCTCATACTTGGAAGAGACTCTAAACATGTGAAGACTGTGACAAATGCATCCATTTAATTATGTATTATGTTTCAACACTTAATAAAATATTAATGAAAAATGAGTCAATGTCCTAAATTGCTGCATAGAATGTTATTATAGGTGTGCAAAATGTAATAAATATTATGTGTATTATATGCTAAATACAATAATAAATCAATTAAAAATAAAAATAAAGCAAAATAAAAATAAGAAAAATTTTAAAAAAGTAAATACAAAATCAATAATAAAATCATAATATGAAATTAACATACATAAGTGTATATCATATATTACACATGTATAGAAATAGTTTTTCAATTGCAGGACCTTCATTCAGGCCCTGAATTTCTTTTCCTCAAAGACAGTGAGCTTCTCCTTCACCCATGGTGTAAGAGTTACATGGATGGTGAGCTCAAATCCTAGCAATGGCAGAAATACTGGCCCCAGTTTCGACAGTGACTTACTTTTTTTTAACGGAAGCACTCATGTTTACTCAGTTCCATACTGAACATTAAAAAAAAGTAGTGTAGAATTTTGTACAGCTATTCAGACATACTTTCCTTACCTCTAAAATGCTTATCTGAGAACTATATTGTTTCTATTTTTTGTACTTTTTTTATTGTAAAAATGTTTTACAGAGGGGTTACAGTTACAGGAGCAAGGTAATGAGTACATTTCCAATTGAGCATTATTGACTCCTCCTTTGTTTTCCCCTTACCATCCCTTGCCTCCCATCTCCACAAATACATCACCCTGCCGAGGTCAGTGACTTAGTTTTTCATTTTTGGTTGGCACTGGGATTGAACTCAAGCTGTGGCAACTCTTCCCTCACATTGCTACAAGTTTACCAAGACCTTGAGTTCAAATCCCAGGCTAGGAAAGAAAACTGGCAGAAATTCCAAACCAGGGAGCTTTATTTTTTTTAATTTACTTAAATAATCTTTTTTCTTTATTCTTTTTTTTTTTTTTTACAACCATGGGGCTTGAAGTCAGTTCGTTTAAACTGTGCCTCAGCTTGGATCTCCCATACCCGACCCTGAGGTCCTAGGCCCAGAGTTCTTGCAGGTAGAAAAAAAACCCTGGAAAGCACAAAAAGTGGCAAGCTGTAGAGGGCTGGGGTTTTATGATTTTTTCTTTGGACGGTAACTATCCTGGGTCTGAATGACATGGCTGCAAGGGACCTGACCTGCTCTTGCTGATGGCTGGTGGGCTATCAGTGAAGCCATAGGCCAACCTGTCACCATATGCCCTGGGTTCAAATCCCAGTCCTAATACCAATGGCAGGAGATGACAAGAGACTCATTCCTATAGATAGGAATACTGATTAAAAGAGTAGTTCATGCATCCGTCTTGTCTAAAATTGGATGCAATAATCCTAGAATGCTGATTGGTCTTAATGTTATTAAGCATGAAAAGAATAATATTCCTTCAATGGTGGGATAATAAATACCTAAGAATTGGTAGGAATGTAGTAGTTGTCATTCAATCATAGACTGACGGCTCTGGTACTCTTTACCAATATATATTTATTTGTATACCACCGTCTGCCTATCCATGTATTGCTGTTTTGGCCAAACCTGGGGGTTGATCTCAGTGCTGGGCAAACACATGACAGCTTCATTGTCTAGAGGCTGCCATGCTGAAACTCACCCATTCATGAATTTGGCCTGCTAGACACCGAGTTCAGATCCTCACACTGCCAGACATGATGGAGAACACATCTAAAATCTAGATTCTATGTGATAGGATATAAGCAATGTAATAAATGGTATAGGTGTAATCAGAGTCAATAAAATAAATGGTAAATAAATGAATAAAACAGGAAATCAAATGAATAACCACACCAAACACAATATGGACTGAACATCTGTATGGAAGTATAAATCCCATCGTTAAAATGTATATAAGGAGTATCTTTTCCAGGCATGAGGCTTGAATTCAGCCTCTCTACGAAGAGGGAATGGCGGGAGATCCTGAGATACTCATTTCTGGAACTAGGAAGAGTCATGGAATGCAATCAATCTCATCCTTGAATGAGTACTTCGTGCATGATGCAAGTAGGAAATGATAGGCAAGACTCATGGGGTATAGATTATTTGTAAAGGAGAGTTGATGAAGCGTGACAATAATAATCACAGTCATGAAATGGAGGCATCAGGAAAGATCCATGAATCAGTAGTCACACAGATTGGATTCCATCACATGTCACCATCAATCCTACTCTATACAAATATATACTTATTTGCATACTACCTTCAGCTTATGAATGGGTGACTATTGTGCTCGCCACTCTCTCCCCAGGGGGGCTCAAACTCAGATACTGGGAAGGCCTAGCTCCTTCGTTGCTAACAGGCTGGTGTGCTCATGTGGAACCATTCACCAATGGTGCCTGCTAGGCCTGAGTTCAGATCCCAGCCCTGCCAAAAGATTCATCTTGATGCCAGAAGCTAATCGTTGCACCTGTTTCATTTCATGTGCAAGTACTGGGTCCCAGCTAGGATGGCGAATGCATGGGCCACCCTGTGGTCATGGGAATAAGTTGTTATCCATGTCAGCCCAGTTATACCTGTCATAATATACTCAAGAAAATAGACAATGCATTCATGAATAGCATACAAAATAAAGACAATAATTACACTCAATGCATGATGCAGTCCACACACGGATGTGAATATACATCCCATGTTTCAATGATGCATTGAGGACTATTTTGGCCTCCCTAGGGCTCGATCTCAGTTCCTGGGAACAACCCAGCTCCTTCCTGGCTCACAGATATGGTGTGATCACGTGTACCCACTGTGCAGTTGGGCTTCTTAAACCCCAAGTTGGAGTCCCAGCACTGCCAAAAATTAACCCTGATGTGAGAAGACAGTTGTTGCACCTGTTTTCCTGTGCTACACAAATTTTGGGTCTCTGCTAGATGGAGAATGTATAGGCAACTCTATACTCATGGGAATAGGTTGTCTTCCAGTTCACCACAGTTATATCTGTCAACTTATACTTAAGAACATACACAATACATCAATGAATAAAACACAAAGAGAATGACTACACCAAACACAAGATGCTGCCCCCCCCCATGTTTGGAAATATAGATCCTCTGCTTAATTATGAATTTATGACTATATTGGCCCCCACCAGGGATCAATACCAGGTCCCGGGATTGGCCTAGCTCCTTAGAGGCTCACAGGCTGGTGTGCTTACCATGACCCATTCACTAATTGGGCCTGCTAGGCCTTGAGTTCAAATTCCAGCACTGCCAAAAGATTCATTCTTATGTGAAAAGACTAGGGTTGCACAGGTTTTTGTGTTCTGTGCATGTCCTGGGTGTCATTGAGGATGGAGAATGCTATATAGGCAACTGTACAGCCATTGGAATAGGTTGTCGTCCATGTCAGCACAGTTATATCTGTCACCATACTCAATAAAATGCACAATACATCAATGAATAAGACACAAAATAAAAAGAATAACTACACTGAATGCAAGGTGCTTACCGCACCTTTAGGTAAAGAGAGGTCCTATGTTTAAAAAAGGTGGGCTTGATATTTTGTCCAGTGCTGGGCTTCAAATCAGGCCCTGGACCAGGTCTGACATTCTAGTCTTCAAGGTGAGCTTCCTCTTCCCCCACAGTGCAACAGAGCTACCCACACCTGAGTTCAAATCCTAGCAAAAGATTCATCCTGATGTCAGAAGCCAGTTGTTGCACACGTTTTCTTCTCCTTTGAAAGTCCTGAGTATCAACTAGGAAAGGGAATTCATAGACATCCCTATAACCATGGGAGCCTTTTGTCATCCATGTCAGCACAGTTATACCTGTCACCATACTTAGTAAAATACACAATACCTCCATGACGTAGATACAAAACAAGGAGAAGAAGTTCACTAAACACAATATGCTATTGACTCATGTATGTCAATATAGATTGTATGTTTAAATTATGAATTTATGACTACAGTGAACCACCTTGGGGATCAATGTCAGATCCTGGGACTGGCTTAGCTCCTTATTTGCTCACAGGTTGGTGTGTTAACCTTGACTTATTGGTCAATTGGTCCTACTAGGCCCTGAGTTCAGATCCCAGCTCTACCAACAAGTGGATCGTGGAGTAAGAAGCCAAGTGTGAAACTTGTTTTCCTTTTCTCTGAATATCCTGGGTGATCCTGAGAATCCTGGCATGGTGGAGAACATTTCTACAAATCTAGATGCTCTGTGATAGGATGTCATCAATGAAATAAACAGAATGGGTTTCATCATAGTACAATCAATGGTAAATAAATGAATAAAACAAAAAATATAAGGAACAACCACACCAAACATGTATGGACTGAACGTCTATAGGTAAGTATAAAACCTATCTTTACAATGTATATAATTAGTATGTTTTCCAAGGTTGGGCTTGAATTCAGGACTAGTGAACAGGTCTGATTTTCTTTTCTTCAAGTACGGTGATCGTCCCCTTCATCCACATTGGTGCAGATTTACCCACATCCTGAGTTCAAATCCAAAGCCTAGAAGAGTAAACGGCATGAATTGCAAGCGATGGAACTTTTTTTTTAATTTTACTTTTCTAAATATGGGGTTTGATCTCAGGTTGCAGCAACTCTGCCTCAGCATCGATCACCCTAGGCTGGGGTGCAGCCACTAGACCTGTAGCTGCTCCTGGGATCCTAGACCCCCAGGCATTGCAGGGAAAGCAATGCACAGAAAAAATGCGGCCTTTTTATGTTTTCTTCATTTGCACGGTGACCCTCATGGATCTGAATAACATTGTTGCAAAGGGTACTTCATCTTGCATTGCTGAAGGCTGCCAGACTATCGGGGAGGCCATAGGCCCATGTGGCAACATAGTGCCTGATTTCGAGTCCCCGTCCTGACTCCAACCAATGGCAGGAGATACTGCTTCTATAAAATTAGACAGCATCATTTCAGGAGGCTAATAGACTTTAATATTTATGAAGCATTAAAAGAATATTATTACTTACAGGAACACAATAATTTCAGGACACTGATTTCATTAAGGATGAAAACAATAATATTAATTACATGGATGCATAATTAAAACCCAGGACTTGGTAGGAATTTAATCTGTATAACTGAATAATGTATAGATATCTCTTACACTCGATTAATATATATATATATATATATATATATATATTAAGGTACTGTCATCTGCATATCAATGTTATTATTTTGTTAACCCCTGGTGCTTCATATCAGGTAATGGGAACATCCTGTCAGCTCAATTTGCCCCAGGATGGAGTGCTGACACTCATCCATTCATGAATTGGGCCTTGTACGCTTGTAGGCCATGAGGTCAGATGCCAGCACTGCCAAAAAATGAATTGTGGTGTAAGAAGCTGATGGTGACATATGTTTTCCTTTTCTGTGAATGTCCTGGGTGTCAGGTATGAAGTTGAATACATATGCAGACATATATCCTATGTAATTAATGTAATAAATGATTTTTGGGGGGGTCTGGTCGTGGGGCCTGAACTCTGGGCCTGGGCCCTGTCCCTCAGCTCTTCAGCTCAAGGCTAGCACTCTACTACTTGAGCCAGAGTGCCACTTCTGCCTTTTTTCTTTTTGCTTATGAGGAATCGAACCCAGGGCCTCATGCATGCAAGGCAAGTGTTCTACCACTGAGCTACCTTCCCAGGCCCATGTAATCAATGTTTTATGTGACATAATGGTCAATAAAATAAATGTTCAATGCATGAATAAAACAAAAAATTAAATAACTGAACTGAATGAAATATAGTCAACATATGTCTATAAATATAAATCATATATGTAAATTGTACATGAATAGGATGTTTTCTAGTGGTGGGGACCTATTTCAGGCCTAAGGAACAGACTTGAATTTCTTGACTTCAAGGAAACCAGCTTTCCCTTCCCACATAGTGCATCAGAGTTACCAAGACCATGAGTTCCAAAACCAGTCCTGGCAGAAAAATGGCACCTTTATAGTATGTGAGACCCAATTCTTAGTTATTTCATTATGCCTCCATTTTATTAATGTGAATGTTTAAATGCTTAATAAAATATTAACTAACATGGATCAGTGTCCTATAATATAATTGTGCATAATTTTATACTGGAATCATTGAAGAACCGCTCATTCAATCATGACACACATTACATTCTGTTGGTAATCATATGGATAGAAGTAAGTTTTTTGTATCTCCTGCCATTTGGTGGTGGCAGGACCAGGATTCGAACTGTGGGCTACAGCTCCCACCACTTAAACCCAAGGATAGGGAACTCACCTATTTGTCCAAGAACATCAGCAAGATCAATGATTAAGCAGGCACCAGTGGCTCTCAGCAGTCCTCCTTGATACTTACAAGGCTGTGATTGGAGGATCATGGTTGAAGTCATCCTAGGCAGGAAAGTCCTTGAGACCCCTTTCCAACTTCAGTGACAACAAAGCCAGAAGCGCTGTGGCTCGTTTGGAAGGCCAGCTTTGAACAAAAGTAGCTCACAGACTGTGCCCAGATCCTGAGTTCAAGGTCCAGGATTGGCAACAAACAGACATACACAATAATCTGTGCAGCCATCAAGTTAATGCTGGTCACCCTCTTGTCTCCAACTGAATTGACATTCTTCCCTGAGAAAAGGGCTGGGGAGATGTTAATTCTTGACTCTGCCCATGCTGCTTGCATCACAGGAGTCTGGCCACACCCACATTCTTTCATGGTTCTTCCTGACCAATGGGATACAAGAATGCTGGCCACGCCCACATTCCATGCTGCCTGGTAGCACCTGGATTCTCACTGTTAGTTTACACCGCTACCAGCAGTTGAGAAAGGTGAGGTGTTTGAGTGGTAAGGAAGAGTCTCAAGGCCACTTCGGAGTATAGTAGGAAATTGAGAAGCCTCCCCACGCCCCAGCCGCTTTCTCCCTTTCCCAAGTTTCGAGATTTCAAATATCAGGCAATGGCACGTTGCCAGCCCGATTAAAGCCCCAACCTGATCCCTGGACCTGGTTCTCTACATTGGGTCCATTTGAACACAATACCATAATACCATCACTGCTCGCCCCACCTGGAACAGCCTCCAGCAGCTTTTCCCAGCAGCACAGGTGAGTGGCCGCCTCCAAACCACCCCTACCGAGGTCAGACCCCCCCCTGGGGGCACCATGACCCCTGCTTATTTCCTCTCCCTGGCTCTGAGGAGCCAACTTTCTGTCTTGGGCATTTCTGAAACAGAGACTCAATATATGCTCTGGCTGGGCTAGATCAAGGTCCTCCTGTCTGTGACAGGTATGCTCCTCCAGGCCTGGTCCTCTGTAGTTGAGATGGTAGACATATAGCAACATAGGCAGTCATCAATTTAGATGGATTGTCCCCAACTTTTAGTCCACAGCAGCCGATTCTTGACCATAGGTGAAGCTCTGGGTAGGGCCTTAACCATCAGACCTCATTTTCCTCACAGGACAGTTGTTAGGAAACAAGGGATTTATGCAGAGGGATCTCTGGAACATGGCTAGGCACAGAGGGAGCAGCCTTCAGATAAGGTTCTCTGCAGTCTGTGAGCAAATGACAGTAAGATACCCGGAAAGTGCTCAGATGGGGCCTTTTATTAACCATGCAACAGATGTGGGATTATGAAACAAAATATGGCTCTCTTTCATCATTACCCTATCCCCATATGGAAGGGGATCCTTCATTGTGTGGAGTATTGCAGCTGGGGAAACCGAGGCACAGAAAAACCAAGTGACCTACTTATGACTTCAACTTCACAGGAAGCTCAGCCTGACTTCGCTACCATGCTCCCTAAGACAATGATTGTTATTCAGTAGACTTCTGGTGGTAGGAAGTCCACTTCTTGTCAGTCGTGGGACTTGAACTCTGGGTCTGGGCACTGTTCCCGAGCTCCTCAGCAAAAGGCTAGCCCTCTACCACTTGATCCCACAGCACCATTTCCGGTTTCCTGGTGGTTCTTTGGATATAAGAGTTTCACAGATGTTCCTGCCGGGGCTGGTTATGAACCATGATCCTCGTATCTCAGCCTCCTGTGTAGTTAGGATTAGAGTTCTAAGCCACCAGCAACCTTCTTAATTGTAATTGCGACTTTTTTCTCTCCCTCTTTCACAAGAACTGGTCGAATGGGTGCTGGAGGAGGGGGTTCGGCTCCCACATGTGGCTCCCACATGTGGCTGTGGGTCAGGTGCTGTCTTGCTCAGCCTGTTGAAACAGCTCCATGAGATAAGGCCTTCTGTGCCCCGGCTAGACCATGAGAGTTCTTCATTGTCCATCCAGCCTTACTGGACTTATTGTATTGTATTGCTTTCGACGTCATTTCTAGCACATGGTGAAAATTATGATACATAGTTACTAAATAAAAATGTAATGCCATCTTAAGAAAGTCATTTAGGGCTCTGGGAATGTGGCTTCATGGTACCGTGATTGCCTATCATGCATGAAACCCTGGGTTCAATTCCTCAGTAACACATAAAAAGAAAAATTCTGGAAGTGGTGCTGTGCCTCAAGTGGTAGAGTGCTAGCTTTGAGCAAAAAAAGAAAAAAAAAAAACTCAGGAATAATTCCATACCCCTGAGTTTAAGCCCCTGGACTGGCAAAACAAAACAAAACAAAACAAAAACATTTAGTTAGTAAATGCAAAATAAAGAACCCATACTTGTAATATATAATTGCTCCTTCCATACTGACACTTGACAATAGTCCTTAATTCATGTACTTATATTAGGATACTGTGTTGAAAAAAGTTTTGTTCATTAAGTCACAGCTATTAATGCCAGGAATGTGCTTAGATGTCAGGTGAAGATTAATTCTGGAAATTCAACGATTCCAGGATTTTGGATTGTCACTGCTAATCACAAAGAGATGGGTAGTCTAAGTGCGATTTTGAAACCTTTTGGTCAGTTATGGCACCAAAAAGGAAGAGGCTAATTTAGTGTTGTGACAGAAGATAAAGAATAACTGCAGATGTAAGGAATAAATGATAGTAACTAAGGTATACCAGAAACTGTTCTAGAGAACCATTTTTGGTTATTGAAGAACTTGTCAACTAGGCTTTTCCTCATTGTCTTTAGCATTCTAAATCTCTTAGGCTAGTTCTTAATCTCTGTGGGATAAATGTATCTACTTCTATGCTGTTCTTTCATAGGTGATCTCCTTTGCTTTCTAAAAATCAGAGTCTTTCTATATTTCTCTATGAACATTTCCTGATACTAAATTCACCTATACAGGATGTCAGAGGATGCTAATGTAAGGGTCCCATAGCTCATGAGTCAATAATGTAACAAAATGGAAATGGAGGACATATTTATTGCAATCTCAATTTTTCTGAAAAGCTGCAATGTCATCATTTGGTTAAAATTTCCATTCTTTGTCAACACAGTGTCATTCAGTGCACATAAATGCAAATATGAGCCAGGAGCTGGTTGTTTACACCTGTAATCCTAGCCTCTCAGGAGGTTGAGACCAGAGGATTGTGGTTCAAAGTCAGCCTGCTCAGGAAAGTCCATGAGACACTAATCTTCAGTTTACCACCAGAAACCCAGAGTGGTGCTGTAACTAAAGTGGTAGTGCACTCAAGTTGAACTTAAGAGCTGAGGGACAGCGCCCAGGATCAGAGTTCAAGCCCTACAACCAACAAAAAAAGTGAAATATGACTTTAAGTTTCCCCAAAAGGAACAAAAAGATCAATAATCTTCCCAAGCAATACAAATAATTCCAAAATGATTCAGTGCACCTAATTTTGCTGAGTAATGTTATGGATTATTTGCTGGACATATTCTCTAAAAACAAATCATTTAACTATGGATACAGGTGGCCCCATTGCAACAAGGAGATATACAAGTCGTAAAGTCGAAAAAAGAACTTTACAACTTTGGTAGGGTGGGAGGACTGGGAGGGGGGAGGGGGGTAGTACGGGAAGGGATGGGATGGGGAACCAAAGAGGAGGAAAAAATGCTTGATTAGAAATGTACTTATCTTGCCAATGTAATTGTAACTCCTCTGTATGGTATTCTCACAAAAATAAAAGAAAAAAATTGTCAAATTTTAGCTTTAAAATAAACTTCATCTAATATTTCATGTTTGAAAAGAGAAGTCTATACAGCTGATGTCACTTGGCTTTCTTATTATCTTACTTCAAAGCCAACCCAGGCAGGAGAGTGTGTCAAATTCTTATCTGTAATTACACAGCAAAAAAGACAGAAGTGGAGTTTTGGTTCAAGCAGTAGAATACTAGATTTGGGCGCTGGAGGCAGGAAAGAAAACTGTTCAGGGACAGCCTCAGGGTTCAAGCCCTAGAACCAAAAAAAACTTAACAAAAAAGCAAATAAAAAAAACCCCAGATATTTCATCCTTAAAGGAGGACTGATCTGAGAAGAGGCTCCTTTTCCTGACCATACTCACTGGATGCTTCTTTGGAATCCTTCTTGCTCTGGAGAACTCAGGAATAATTGAAAGGAATTGATAACTGACTCCTGCAACAAGAGAATCATCTCATGGGTAAAATATACATCGATAAGACACTTTAAAACCTCCATGTCTTTATTTCTTTGCAGTAGAACTTTTTTTTGGTGGGGAGTGGGTTCAGTCATGGGCCTGAATTCTGGGCCTGGGCACTGTCCCTCAGCTCTTCAACTCAAGGCTAGTCCTCTAACAATTGAGCCACAGCTCCCTTCTGGCTTATTTTTCCTTATGTGGTGCTGAGAAATTGAACCCGGGCCACATGCATGCAAGGCAAGCACTCTAACACTGAGCCACCTTCCCAGTCCCTGGAGTAGAACATGTTTAAAACAACGTTATTTCCTTTTTTTCTATGCTGGCCTTCAAATGGCACATTATTTCTTTTTTTTTTTAAGTTTATTCTTTATTGTGAAAATACTGTACAGAGGGGAAAAATTTACATGGGCAAGATAATGAGTACATTTCCTATCAAGCTTTGTAGCCTCCTCCTTTGTTTCCCCTTCCCATCCCTTCCCAGCCTCCCCCCACCCCCCACCTAATCCTCCCCCTTTTCGACATGACAACTTGTACTTCTCATTGTTGCAATGGGTCCACCTGTATCCTTATTTAAACGACTTTTTTTTCCCTTTCCCCTCCATAAATTATACCGACATCAATTACAGTGAAAGCAGGATTTATACTGTGGGGGAGGGACTTACAAAGCAACAAAGGAATAATCTTATAAATGCGGTAGAAACAAATGCATGAAAGAATAAACAACATTTAAATACATACCTTAGGGCTCATTTTCCTAACATCACATTATCTGACCTTTTATGTTTGACTCATACATATACTAGATATTGCAAATAAGGGAAACCATGGGACCTATGTTTCTTTGGGCTTGGCTTACTTCACTAAATATAAATTTTTCCAAGTCTTTCCATTTCCTAACAAATAGGGCAATGTCATTCTTTCTGACGGAGGCATAGAATTCCATTGTGTATATATACCACATTTTCTTGATCCATTCATCTACTGAGGGGCATCTGGGTGGGTTCCATATCTTGGCTGTGGTAAATAATGCTGCAATAAACATAGTTGTGCTGGTAGATTTAGCGTGGTCTTGTTTGTAAATATTTGGGTAAATGCTCAAAAGTGGGATTGATGGGTCATAGGGGAGCTCTATGTGGAATCTTTTGAGGAACCTCCATACTGCTTTCCAAAGTGGTTGAACAAGTTTACACTCCCGTCTGTCCACATCCCCTCTAGCATCTGTTGTTATTAGAGTTCTTGATTTTTGCCATTCTAACTGGGGTGAGGTGGTATCTCAATGTTGTTTTGATTTGCATTTCTTTTATGGCTAGGGAGGTTGAGCATTTCTTCATGTGTCTATTGGCCACCCTTCTTTCTTCTTCAGAGAAGTTTCTCTTTATATCTTTGGCCTACTTATTTATAGGGCAGTTGTTTCTTTGAGGATTTGTTGTTGGAGATTTAATTTTTTGAGTTCCAAGTATATTTTAGATATGAGACCCTTGTCCATTGTATGGCTAATGAAGATCTTCTCCCAATCCGTGGCCTTTCTATTGTTCTTGCTAGCTATGTCCTTTGCCATGCAGAAGCTCTGCAACTTCTTGCAATCCCATTTGTCCAACCTTTCTCTGATTTGTTGTGCTTCTGGGTCTCTATTAAGAATAGTTAGGCCTACGCCAAGGAGACTTAGGGTTTCTCATATTCTATCCTGTAATGTTTTCAGAGTGTCTGCTTTGATTCCAAGGTCTTTGATCCATTTGGAGTTGATTCTGGTCCAGGGTGATAGATAAGGATCTAGCTTTAGTTTTCTACAAGTAGTTAACCAATTTTGCCAGCACCATTTACTGAAGAGGTTGTCTTTCTTCCATTCTATATTTTTTAGCTCCCTTATCGAAGATTAGATGGCTATAGGTTTGTAGGTTCATTTCTGGGTTTTCAATTCTATTCCATTGGTCCTGAGGTCTGTTCTTGTGCCAGTACCAAGCTGTTTTGATTACTATTGCTTTATAGTAGAGTTTGAAATTTGGTATTGATATTCCTCCAGCAGTGTTCTTTCCGTTGAGGAGCGTTTTTGCTGTTGCAATTGCTGTTGCAATCCGAGTTCAGTTGGGGTGGTTGCGAGCTAGGCTGGGTGGTGGTGGCTCTGTGTGATTCTCTTCTGTCTCTGCCTCTGTTGAAGCTGTCGGGTCCACAGTGTCCACGCTCAGGCAGCTTCTGTGCGAGTTATGTGCATGCAGCTTCCTGTGTCTCTGCGACCTTGGCAGGCCCCGCCAGGTTGTCCCAGTCAGCGGGTCTGACACTAGTACCTCAGGCAGCTTCTGCATGAGTGATCTGCCGGCTGCCCTCTGTGTCTTTGCGACCCTAGCGGCCCACACCGGGTCATTGCAATCGGCGGGTCTGACACCAGTACCTCAGGTGGCTTCTGTGCTATCTGCAGAAGCTCCCTTTGTTGCGCTGCCAGTGCTGGTCGGCTTTGGCGGGATGGCACTTCTCTGCTTGGATGGAGAGTGAGGGGTGGGGGTAGGATCTTTGTGTAGACTCCCTGCTGGTAGATTTCTCTATTTGTGGTGATCAGTGGGTCTGTAAACTGGTACCTCAGGCGGCTTCTGCCCGGGTGTTCTGCAGGCAGCCCCCAGTGTCTCTGGGACTCCGGCAGCCCCCGCCAGGCTGGCTGGCCACAGCTTGCCATGCTGCCGTGTGACCAGTGAATGTTGGGGGAGGGGTCTTCGATCTTCTCTGTTCTGTAATTCTTCTTTTCCTCTTTTTCTTTTTTGTTGTTTTCCACCTCCTGTTTTTCTCTGAGTGTCCGTCTTTTTGTTGTTGTCAGTCTCTTGGGGAGATTAAGCGTTGGAACTCAAACTCTCTTTTTGGTTGGGAAGAGCTTTGGTGTTTCCCTACTGCCTTGTCGCCATCTTTGTCCTTTTCTTATACAGGAAAACACAAGTTAACTTGAACTTTGTCAATCCTCTGTGTTCCAATCCTCTCCTAGGATCAGTTTCCACATCCAGTAACAGTTACTTCTAGGAACAATCGATGGTGCTGCTTGAGGTATAATGAATGTTTTCTGGTTTCACCGAAATAACACAAGGACGCCTTTGGATATGAGGTAACACGTGTTTCAGAGACATCTTAGTAAAGGAAAAATACCATTTATGTTGCTTATAAATACATTATCCATGAGTATATTGAGTTCAAACTTTGTAAGTGCTCTGTAAATTAAGGCGAATTTTAAATGGGAAGAAGGTTCTCACATCATTTTTTTATGAGTGTATGTGCTGCACATTATTTCCCAAGTGTAGATGAGTTAACAGTAAGGGAACAATAGCAATAATAGGAGAAAGAGAAGTTCTGTGTTTAAGTATAAGGGTTCATTACACTATACAAGACTCTACAAATAAGACAACATTGAAACAATAAAGCGAAGTCCACTATGTAGATTTATGAGAGTGATATAGGGAAAGCATTACTCCTACATGGAACACGAAGTATGAGGCCACTCTCTTTCTAAATCACGCTTGTTAATCATGCAAATTTGTAGAAAGTAGAATGGAAGAATAATTCTGTTTACAATGCAAGTCAGATATAAGAGCATGGACTTAACTGGAAAAAAGAGTCCATCTTGAGAGAGCAGGAATTATACTAGCTATGAACTGGTGGATAAGATCACATTTTTTCTTTCTTTACTTATATATATTTTTGTTGGCGGTGGTCTTGGCACTTGAACTCTGGTCCTGGGTGCTGTCCCTCTGCTATTCAGCTCAGGTTAGCATCCAGCCTGGGCAGAACAGTCTTTGAGACTCTGGTCCTGGGTGCTGTCCCTCTGCTATTCAGCTCAGGTTAGCATCCAGCCTGGGTAGAACAGTCTTTGAGACACTATATATAATTAACCAGCCAAAAGCTGTATTAGAAGAATGGCTCAAGTGATGGAATACCAGTCATGAGCAAGATTGCTGAATAAGAGCTTGAGGCTTTTGCATACATACATACAAACATACACATAAACACAGAGGCACTTATATGTGCACACAAAATACACAAATGAAACAATTCTCAGAATATGTAGAAAAGTTAGGAAAGAATAGATAATATGTCCTCAGTAAGACTAGAATCAAGTGATAATTTTATTTTTAGAAAGTCCTCAAGTGAAGTTTCTTCAAAAAAGTTTAAGAATATTACATAGATAGGGACCAGAGATAGTAAGAGAGTCAAGTAATCATTATGAAAGGGATCGGATCCATGGAGGATGAATTAGAGACCCCACAGGTGTATCTGAAAATGATCATATCCTCTTTGAAATGTCAGAACATCTTTTAAAATAGTACATGAACAGTCTGAGCAGTCTAGTGGATGATATCACTGGAGAAGTTCAGAATTGCTAGTCTGTATCTAGATTAAATAAACCAAGAAACTATGGCGGGTCAATGTGATACAAGCCTAGAATTCTAGCACTCAGACTGACAGGAGATTAGCAACTGGATTAAATAGTGATACCTTCCCTGGACCAGGTAGTATAATTTTGTCTTAATAAAAGAAACCAAACAAGAAAGGAATACGCAGTTGTAAGTTTGGGCTAATTTTGTCATTATGTTTTGAGAAGTCGTTTCCTATTGAAATGCAACTCATATATAATCCTCAGTTGTGCTTTTAAATGCTCTCTTCATTAAAGAACATTCCTAGATGCAAAATGGCTCATGATTCCCATCCAAAATTGGAAAAAGTAAGTAATCTTCATGATGTTAGATTCCAAGGAAAGGATCAAGGATTACAAAAGCTTAAGCCTGGAGATATAGCAAAGTTCGTCAAATGTAGGACTTTATAGATCTTGCTAAATTAGAGCTTAGATTTAAAATATATATTTTGGTTTTGTTTGTAATTTCATATTCTATAGGATACTACAAAATTCTTTTTAAGTAGAGGATTTAATTGACAAATTTACACATGTTTCTTGCATTCTATTTGCCTAGAATATACTTACTTTCAAGAGAGTTATAATTAGAACTCTGTTAATAGATATTTCAAACAGTTTATGTATAAAATGATAATGTGAATAATGTAGACAGAGTTGCCAACAATGGATGATATTAATTTATAAATTTAGAAAAAGAGCAATTTTTTGAGGCTTTGGTATAACATTGTATGAAGAGAATAATTGTGTGACTTCTTCTTTCTTCTACCTGTATGTAACACAGGAAGCAATTTCCTTAATTACGTGTCTCTGTATACAATGAGAAAAATGCTAGGTTTGGGGTTTGTTTTTGTTTTTGTTTTATTAGTTTGTCCTAGGGGTTGAACTCTGGGCCTGGACACTGTCTCTGAGACTGTTTATGCTCAAGGCTCTTGCCCTACCACTTAAACCTCAGTACCACTGTGTCTGGCTTTTGCTGAGAAGTTTATTGGAGATAAGAATCTAGGGAACCTTCCTGCCTGGGTGGGCTTTGAAATGTAATCTTCTGATATTAGCATTCTGTTTATCTATGATAGTTAAAAAACTATCAATATAAATAATATTTACAAGAATACCAGTGGAGGAAAAATGATGCAACCCAGTTTATTGGGGAGCTTTTTCCAGAACACGGAGGGCATCACATTAGCAGAGGTGTAGTATTTTATCACAATGGAGATAAGCTATTCGTGATGTGAATTAAGGGAATATTGAGGTGCACCCTACAAGTTGGAAACTGTTGGTCTAGGATGACTTTATTGCATAAACCTTGGGATTGATGGTCATAGAAATAATAGCTTAATCTGATAAACAATTGTTTACTCTTGAAGAATTAATTATAACTGATGTTTCATAGGTTTATACTATACCAGAATGTGCCTATTTTTCTGTTCACTTCTCTATCTGTAACACCCCATTGGAAAATGCCTCTATTGCACAATTTCATAACATGCAAACAAGTAATATTTTGAATCTCTCAGGTATGGAATGTTTATTATTTCAAAATGAGTAGTTATTAGTCATAGGAATTTTGAAGAACACATATATCCTGTCCTCTTAACAACTTATTTACTTTTAAACGTTCTGGGTTTCCGAAGAATTAAAGTGTTTTCTGTCTTAGTATGAGAAATTACTAAATTTTTCTTTTTTCAAAATATTGGCAAGTATATTGTGAAAATATTGTCTAGTTGTATAACATTCAAGTTGATGGCACTTTGATTAAAAATGGGTAATTAATTCAAATTAGATGCCAAATAGTACTGATTTTTAAAAAGTTACTACATAAAGAATAATATTTACTATACCAATACAGTGAAATTTGATTTCATGCAGCTTATTTTGTAAATTTAATTTTAATGTCAAAGTGATGTGTAGTGGGTTTACAGCAATTGTAAGCTAGTGACTACACAACTTTTCAAACTTGTTACCCCCTCTCTCATTTTTCTCACAGTTTTACTTCACCCCAATATGCCTCACAAGTTGTAATGTACATTTCCAACTTATTGTCTTGTGAATATTGCAATTGCATTGGTTTGCCCTTTGTCCTCTGTCTTGCCATTTTGTTGTTCCTGTTCCCTTCCCTAATTAAGGTAAATGTATGCACAATACACAGAGTACCAAAATCAAATACAGCAGGGGATAAACCATAGAGGAAAATCCCAAAAAGTATAGAAATCACATTGTACATTAGAAACAACAACTGCAAATAAGTATCTCTGTTTCCATACCTTGGAGTTCATTTTGCTCAGTATCCGCTCATATGATCATATACATGCATAACAAAGCCACTGGAAAATAATAGTTTCATGGACAGTATATCAGGAAAACACATATTAATTGTTTTTATAGTAAAGGTGGAATTAGGATTGGTGAATTCGCGATTCTGATAAAGGAATTTCAAAAAAATTTAAAAATTTATGACAGGTAAATTTTAATTGTTCAAACTTTTTCACAACTTAGCCTATTAAGAAAATTTTAAATTACCTGGGAAAATAGGCTTTCATGTAAAGAAATCCATAGAGACTTAGCTGAGAGGGAGCTATGTGGGTGAAGATGGCTCTTTTTCACACCAAACCAACAAACCTCACAAACCTTGCTGTAAATCATGTAGGTTCCCTTGAGAATTGTCCTTAACCAGGAAAAATACTCTTACTGTGTGAAAACAAGGTTTTAGTGGAATTTAAACTCAAAGTTTTTTTAAAAAATAAGAAATGAAAATTTTTGAATTTCTTAAATTACCAAACAGTAATTTTCTGTAAAAGATAATTTGGTTCAAATTATTAGGGAGAGAGTGTCCTCCACAATGAAAGAAGACATTGGGTTTACACTTTTCTGTTTGTAATACTTTCCACAATATCTTTCCATGTGAAGCAGTGAAACACAGAAAAAAATCTGATTGGATACTTCAAACCAACGATTTCACATTTCTAAGTAGCTCAAAAATATAATATCCTTATTAACATGAGATAGTGAAGACTTCTCCTATTACATAAGCCAAAAACTTTTGGGATCAGAAAAGATTTAAGAAAATTGAAAAGGTGTAAAAAACGCATTCTTCGAAGCCCTAGCTAAGCGTATTGGCTTCTGCAGTGGAGGGAGGCCAAAACTTTTTGATATAGATTGTCTTAATGTTTTTGCTACCTAAAGTGATTTTACAGAGTCTATTGGGCTCCGTGTATTGCAGAACAAATTGAAGGCATGAAAGTAAATTCCAAATCCAAATAAAAGAGTTTTGAAAGAGAAACCATGAAGATATAGCAGTGCTGGAGGCCTTATTGCCCTTCAGCTTTACTAGACCTGAAGCCAAGAAGCTGTGATTAATTGGAAATCAGTCAAGAGCTAAGAGGAGAACATTGAAGTAGAACATAGAAGTATTGCCTTTGTAACAGACACTGTAATCCAAGGAATCGGTGATTTAACTCTATTCTTCTCCATACATCTTGTTGAGCAAATGCAAGACCATGAGAAAAATAATCTATTGAAATAATTCTGCAAAGAATAACTTCACTGTTCTCGATATGGTATCTAAAGAGAGACTTAAGAGAGAAGATAAAAGTAGAGTATTCTTCGGTTTCTTCTAAGCATCTTGTTAGCAAAATATATCTTTGAGGTTAGAAGTGATTGAAGCAAAAAGTGGTGGAGTATTTCTTTTTGTTTTATTTTTAATATTTAATGCCATGAATTTATTCTAATCTACTACCGTTCAAGAACTGGGTTACATTATCAAGTAAAGCTAAACAAACAAATGAAGAGTTCTCTGGTGTTCCTCAACCCCAAATGATTCACCTTTGAAACTGGAGGTCTCCTTTCTTAGGTCTGTTCCCTGTCTAGATACCCAGGGGTGGGTGCCAATGCTCTCAAGGTAGAGTATTTATTTTTGAGGGCACTTTAGACAAGAGAAGATTTTCAAGGAAAAAGAAAAAAGAAAAAAAATTATAGCTAAATATTTCTGATTAAAGGTTCTTGGACTGGTTTTTTGGAGACAAAGTTTTGCATTACAGTTTATCCTCATTAACATAGATGTTGAGTTTTCGTGGCAACCAAATGCAAAGGGGAAGTTTAATGGACTCACTTGGACAAGTAAACAGTATAATAGAAAATAATGAGAAATAAAATTTAGTGAAATATTTTGAACAATTACTTTGCCAGAACAAAGAAGGAAAGATATAATTCAAAATCACTTGAGTTTATTAAAAGTATGAAAAAAGAGTAATGAAGACAGATGAGAGAAAACACACAGAAATGTTTCTCTCCAGTGGAGTAATGCGTTCTTGATCTTGTTTTTTCCATTCTATCTTCACAAGCTATCAAGTGTGTCTCATGACTGGAGTGTCCAGTTCAGACAAAGAGCACTCGCATATGAAAATATTTGCAGTAGATGTAGGTGATTTATAACCTTTGACAATGTACTTAATCTGTTCTAAATTCTCCCCTACCCCAAACTGCCCTCTTTGAACAGCTTTGTTTGCTTTTCCCAAGACTGCCCTTCAATAACTTCTTAAAATTTTGATAGGTCATATTCATACTCTCTAGAGATTGCTGTTTGGTTGTGATTTTTGTGTTTTTTGTTTGTTTTGTTTTTTAACTGAATTTCAAAAGGTTGTGCAAGTATGTTACAATTAAATATGTCCATCTAATTGTCAAATGCTCCAGGATCAGAGTCACTCCTTCAATCATTCTCAACCAACCCCTTCTCCAAGATTTATTTCAGATTTACCACTTCATTTATTACATGTGTATATTGAGTATTCTAGATATATTTACCCCTTGTTCCATTTTTCATTCATTCTATGTCTTTACTATTATTCCTCTCAGGTTTCAATTTCCTGATAGTCATTCTGTTAAACTGTCTGTTAATATTTTGAAAGGTTTATATACATTCCATGCAGTTTCAATCCCGCATATACATGAACTGATGTCAGCTTATATTTACATAATTCATTTGCAAGACTGGAGATGTGAAGCACCTAGACATGACTTTATTCTCATCCATTTGGAAGATTAATCTTTAGTCAACAAGAAAGTTTAAAAATGGCTTAGAATTTATTCCTACTAGTTTTTATAAATGGCTTTGTAAAATGGTGTGATTATTTTATTTTACATGAGATAATATTTTCTACTCCCTATAAGTTTTGGAAAAAGAAGAAAACTAAGATTTACTACTATAGAGGAATATAGAAATAGAAGACAGATTTTATGTTTGTCACATCTCTGATGAGTACCCATATTCAAGACTTAAAGTCTTCTAACTATGTTAGACAGGGAAAACATAAAGCAACAAATGATAAGACAACTATTAGTGACTTTTTATAATGTACCTTCTTATGTGATGAAATTTACTTTATTAGTTAATATTTGGGTTTGAAATATGGGATGCTGTTCTGTTTAACACATTTCAGGAAGGCAGCTACTGAACAACGCCAATGGTGTGGGGGGTAATATTTCTACACTTTAATGAATGGTTGAACTTGTTTGGAATTAATGCTGGGTAAATAAATCAATTCTATTGTAACTTGCCCCCTACATTGAAAAACTTGTAATGTCACTATCATCTACTTGTCAAGTATTATTCTGGCGAATGTGATTTTAAAAAGTTTATTTGAAAAGGAATATACTTTCAGAATATTAAATGTAGGTTATCATTGGTTTGAGAATGACAACGTTTTTATACTACAGAACCAAGTTTTACTGAAGTAACAGTTTTTTGAAGCACTGAGGATCTTCTCAATTAAAGATTTTCTAAATTATATTTGACCTCTAAGTCAAGATTTCCTAGCCTAGGTAGACCAATTATGGATCTACCATTCCAGGAAGTATTTTTTGACCTACTTATGCTGGGCTGAAATCCTTCATTAATCATTAGGAGAGGGGTATTAAAAATAATCTTGTGACATTTGTGATTTTGTTCACTCAAATGGGCTTGTCATCTGTAATTTGAAACTTTGAATTACAGTACTTTCTCTCATATTTAATGATCTCATCTTTCATTTTAAGTTGACTTGCATTTCACAATAGCTTACTGCTAAATCCTACAAGGAATTAAGGACCTGAAATATTATAGGAAATGAGAAATTGATACGAGTCTTCAATTACTTTCTGTTGGCATGTTGCATGGGCCTAGGTGAGAAGTCTTGCTCTTGTTATCTGATGATGCAGATAATTGGGACCTGGTATCCTAGGACCCGTGGATCCTGCAGAAGAATAATAGCTTTTAGACATCATATCAGCAAAATTTTGGTATAATCAGTAAGAATGCTTCAGAAATATGGAGAAAAACAGTTTGGGACCAGCGACTTAAAACAATAAACAGAGCAGCATAGTAAAATCCTTTATAGATTAGAGGAAAACAATACTGTTTTTTTACCATGTGAATTCAGAAGACCAAGAACACTTAGAAGATATTACAAGTTTATACAGAAGATATTGCATTGATACTTTTTATATTCTAATATTCTAATCCTAATTATTTATATTCCAAACTATTTATGGGAATAAATATCAATTTAGTTGTCAAATTATCATCTAATTCTAGTAAGTTTCACTGTGTGAAATTTAAGATCAGCACATGTAAATAAAATATATAAGTATATATAAGAAATTGTTTTCCATTGTTCTGTTGTGGTTAGGGTAGCAAAGGCAACTCTGTTTTAAAGTATTGTTCCATTATCTCTACTTCAGTTTTTGGTACAGTTAGATCTAAAGCTTCACCATTTCAAGATTTACAGCCTAGAGGCAAGAGGAAACACTGTGATTAAAACATTACCAATTTAAGGCCTAATATTGAAGAGAAACATATGGACTTGTCCAGGAGTTATGGAAATATTTGTTGATAGAAAGTCAGTTATTTTTAGAATCTTTGTAGTTATAAGAGTGATTTTGTAGTATAAATAAAGGTCTTTGAAAATGATTTGGATTAATCTTGTGTTTTGTGTCCTACTCCCAAGAAGATGAGTTATTTTCAAGTGTTAATAGTTTATGACTGAATCTTCAGTATCATAAGAAATTTTGAAAAGATGTAGTAGTATTGATGTCTTTTTTTTGGGGGGGGGTGGGTCCGGTAGTGGGGCCTGACCTCTGGGCCAAGGTGCTGTCCCTCAGCTCTTCAGCTCAAGGGTAGAGCTCTACAACTTAAGCCACAGCACCATTTGCAGCTTCAAACCCAGAGCCTCATGCATGCAAGGCAAGCGCTCTACCACTGAGCCCCTTCCCAGCCCTTTATGTCTTTTTAAACAAATTGTATTCATAAGTTGGAGAATCTTTAATTCATGCTTAGGTCTTGGTGTCTATAATTTTTAACCTCTCGTTCCTAACATTAATGATTGGTCAGATGGCATTTTTGGGTATATGAAAGGTAATATATTTATTTGAGGTCAAAGCTGATTTTTATATGTCTTGCTTTAATGGCATTCTAAAGTAGCAACTTTCTCTCAAAATATTGGGTATAAAAAGAAATCAAAATACTTCTAATGGTAAACAAATTAGGTGAGCTACAATGTGGAAATGATTGGTCCATAAGATCTGCAGTCTGTTTCCATAAGGAATTGGGGAGGTCATTCTTTCAGTAAGACTGTGTTAAACAGTGATAGGGTCCCCAGGCAGTGCAGTGTTGAGTGAAGGGATACAATATGATTTCTACTATTTTGAGCTAGAAATCAAGAATGTTATACTTTATCAGTTCCTTTCACCAGAGAGGTATGCATTGCTTATGAATTTTGAGTTTTCATATTACCGTTACCTATTTTCTAACAAAGATAAAGTGAAGTGAAATATTATGAGTGTACACAATAATTCTGAGAATTTCTCCTAGAATTTGTAGACTAAGTGCTGGTATTTTAGTCATAAAATAGAATGAGGTTAATTGATACAGTGGGAGATGGATCTCAGGATAACACTTACCATGTGTGCAATGTTGTACTAGGAATTACAACTCTGAAGACTTCAGTATCATCATCTGAGAATTAATAATGTACATAGTTCCACTTTATGGAATTATTGTGAGGATTAAATTAGATACCATAGTTAAAGTATGCGGAAAAACAATCAAATAGCATTTGGCACATTCTACCTGTTATTTTAACGTTTGATGAATTCTAACATTTTTACCGTGATTCTATATTGTGTCTCTTTATGATGTGCAATGTGACGTATTGATATTCATTGCATTGATCACTTTTCTGTCACTATGAGGAAAATACCTGCGAAGAAAATTTCTTTTTTTGTGTGTCTGGTCGTGGGCCTGAACTCTAGGCCTGGGCGCTGTCCCTCAGCTCTTCAGCTCAAGGCTAGCGCTCTACCACTTGAGCCACAGCGGCACTTCTGGCTTTTTTTTCTGCTTATGTGGGGCTGAGGAATCGAGCCCAGAGCCTCATACATGCAAGGCAAGCGCTCCACCACTGAGCCACCTTCCCAGCTCTGCAAAGAAAATTTCTGAGGAGGAAACTATTATATTGACTCATGGTTTAAGAGAACGCAGTTTAAGATGTCTCCATTGTTTTTAAATATATTTTTATTATCTTAACTAGTTGTACAAGGAATTTCCATTCAATAAATCATTTTTTAAGTATAATGGATATTTATGTAACTTTTCCCTACCCTTCCAAACCTCACCCCACTTTCATTTTTATTAGTTTCATACTATCTGCATTGAATATACTGTCTTCACTCTCTTCCTCCATAACTCTCTTTATTCCTTCCCTTTGATTCCCCCTCTCTTCCAAGTGATAATTTCCTGGAATTCATTTTGTTGGATTAAAAGTTCAATTTTATAAAAAAATTACACCTTTTAAATACTCCTCTGCAAATAGCATGCTTTGGTTAATATTGTTGTGTCAACTTGTATAAAGCTCTAGCTTCCAAATATGAGACAGAACATGGGTCCTTTGTGTGTCTGGTTCTGACCTAGTTTACTTAACATATTTTTAGATCTATCTATTTCTTTGCAAATAATGTAACAATCTTCATAATTGATAGGTGCAATCCAATTGTGTATATATGACACACTTTCTCCAATCATCCTTCTGCCAAAGGGCATCTGGGCTGTTCCCATAACTTGGCTATGGTGAATAGTGAAGTAGTGAATATGGTTGTGAAAGTGTTTTTACTGTAACCATTTGGAAGAATTCATCACTATCTTTCTGGGAGCAATCCTCTAACCTGTTTTCCAGAATAAGCACATCCTTCCCTTCATCTCCATCACAACGTATTGCAAGTCCTCAAAAACACACTACCCCATACAGGTCTCAATAAGCTAAAACCACACTGTGCCCATATTCTTCTATGTACTTTCCTAATGTGGGAATGAGGGACATAACAACAGAGTAAAAGTAAGAAATATGCAATTAGTTAGCTAATATCATATTTAAAATCTTGTTAAGCTCTAACTAATAGCCTCACTTACTATTATTTTAATCTTTATTTGATTATCTCCTAAATTATAACAGGTGAGTTAAATACAAAGGCAAAAAGTGTGGTTGGATTTTGACATTCATGTGTGAGGATGCACAATATGGGCAAATAGATGGATTGGAATTAATAACCATTATCCATTTGGTAAAGTAGAGATGATTTTTCCAAACTGATTCTCACAATTCATATTCCATTCAACAAAAAGAAACGTGTAACGATTCCCTTTGTTTTGCACTTTATTAACTTTTGTTTCCATTTTATTTTATAATGAAGGATGATTTCTTAAATCTACTGTAGATACAAAAATATGTTAAGATATTTCTATCTGAACGCATTGATACATACATACACATATATATTACACAGGTTACAATGATAATTTATAACTTCTGTAACTGTACAATTTACAAATTATTAAAAACATCGATGGCTCATGCCTGGAATCCTGGTTACTCAGGAGGCTGAGATCTGACGATCATATTTTGAAACCATTCTGGGCAGGAAAGTCCATGAGCCTCTTATCTCCAAACAACCAACAGAAAATCAGAATTGGAACTGTGGTTCAAAGTAGTAGAGTGGTAGCCTTGGGAGAAAAAGCTCAGGACATCACCCAGGCTCTTAGTTTAAGAACCACAATCTACCAAAGAAAATCTATTTAATTTACACCTGTGTAAGTAGAGTATTTTCATCACCCAAATGCACATTCATGCTCATTTGTAAGGTAACTCTGCTTTGTCTGAAGTACCAATAAATATTATAACTTAAGTAGAAAGCATTGGAACGTGGGTTCATTCTATCTCTCTCATGGATTTTTCTCCACTCAAATACTCATGTGTTACAATTATTCCAAGTATTTAAAATCATAGCTTTTTATCTTTAATACCCCTAATATTAGAGTTTGAATTCAGTGTCTTGTTCTCCCTAAATGCGTTTTCTTACCACTTTGTCATGTGCCCAGCCCTAAATTAACCTGATTATTTTTGAGATAGAAACTGGCTTCCTACTTGTGTATGATCTTGGCCTCAGTCCACTTCATGTTATTCATCCTGGAATTCAGAAAAACAGGTGCATGGCATTGTGTACAGATCTTTCTGTCCAGTCTGGGCTTTAGCCACTATCGTCACAACAGTGAACTCGCATGTAGTCAGGATTTTCATAAGCTTGTCATAGCTGATTATTTTTAACTCTTTGAATTTCCTGCAAGTTCTTGAGTACTGAATTAATTTGTGTTTTCTTGGGTTGTTTCGTTTCATTTGAATCTATGTGTTGAGTTCCTCAATTTTCCTTTTGTTTCTTTCCCTCAAGTTCTTATCTAAAGTGCTGGGACACCAATTCTTCTTGCTCAAGATAGTCAGGGTGAACGTTATTTATTTCAGAGCAATTTCAGTAACATTTAGACACCTTCATATCTATGAATGGTATACAAATGCTAAGTGCTGAGAAGTGTGATTTTATTTTCACAGCAGCCTTTGGCATACACTGACAGATTATGAAATATATGAAGATAATAAAACTACAGATGCATACCTGGAGGAGAAAAACCCGTAATTAATTGTTTGACAGAGGCTTCCCTTCTAGTGAAAGAAATATATTGCTTGATGCAGGATTTCACAAAATCATATTGCTAGGAATAACCTAAACAATCATCTAATAATACAGACTTAAGTGTGATGAATTGACTTCCTGAATAATTTACTTTTGGGTCAAATAAAAGCAGGCTTCCAAAAAGAGAGTAGATTTTAGAGAAACATGATGAATTTTATGTAAATAGGTCCTTAGCTGGTTTTGTTAATTTGCGAAGTAATACAGGGGAATAAATTACAGCAAGGAAAAAACTTAAAGAATGTCACATGGTGCTTCTAACGCATTTATAAGATTATTTCTTTGTTGCTTTGTATGTCCCTCCCCCACAGTATAACCCCTGCTTTCACTATATTTGATGTCAGTATAACTTGTGGAGGAGATGGGGAAAAACAAGTCGTTTAAGGATACAGGTGGACCTGTTGCAACAATGAGAAGTACAATTTGTCATGTCCAAAAGGAGCTTTACAACATCGGTGCGGGGGGGGGGGGGGGGAAGGGAAGGATTGGGACTGGGGAGGGAGGGGGGAGGCTGGGAAGGGATGTGAAGGGTAAACAAAGGAGGACGCTGCAATGCTTGGTAAGAAATGTACGCATTATACTGCCCATGTAATTGTAACCCCTCTGTACTGTATGTTCACAAATGAAATAAAATAAATAAATAAATAAAAATTAAAAAAAATGTCACATGGAAATACTCATTTGTGTCTGTGTGCATGCACGAGTGAACGCGCACACGCACATGTGAATGTGCTCATGCATGCATTCATCATTCTTGAGGCTTGATAGTGTCTCAGAACTATTCCTAAACTTCTGTGCTCAAGGATAGTGGTCTACGACTTCAGCCACTGCTACACTGATGTGTTTTTTTTTTAGATAATTGCTTGTATTTTCATGATTGAACTGGCTTTGAACAGTGGTCTTCAAATCTCAGACTCCCGAGTAGCTAGCTAAAATTATTCAGCCTCTGAGTAGCTAATTAAAATTCTGCCTGTCCTCTATGCTTCACTGCTCTTTTACTCTTTTCTTGAGGTATTCACAAGCCTAAGTCATATATATGTCTAGTTGCTTTAAAAAAATACTCTTACTGCTTGGCATCAGGGGCCCCCATGTGTACTCTTAACTACTTAGGAGGCTTTGGAACAGAATCCAAGCCGAAAATTTAGTGAAGTTCCTTCTCAGTCTGTAGCTGGGTGCATAGGATCATTTCCACCATCCTGCACAATCTAGAGACTAAGTTTGGAAAGATTGCGGATCCAGACCAGTCAAGGTAGCAAGCTAGACAAGTTGGTGTGCAACTCTGATGCCATTGATGAAGGGAAGGTTAAAAGGACAGATCAGGTGCATGTTCTTTTGTAAAGGGAACCCCTCTCCTAAAATTAACCACTGATAAGACGCCAGCCTAGCAAGAACAATATACCCCAAGTTGAAATCCCCACAATTTCCCAAAACCAAAATAAAAATATACAATAACCCCCAAAAACTTAGTAAAATCTCTTCTTTTCTCTAATATCAGCTTTATCTGATTATCATATGATGTGACAGAATAGTTTCTTCATTAAACTTAAGATAATTTAAAAAGACCTAGAAAATTCTTTCTCATTTATTAAGTGCAAACGAATGGCAAATTGTCTCATTTCTTACATATTGGACTACCACTATAAATTCATCTTATGATTATTATTAATAGTAACATATTCTGATTTATTGCTTTACTTTGTAACAGTTTTTAAACTTTTTGCTTCTCTGCTGAAGTTGAAATATTTAAATACTATCATCAAAGTGTATTCCTTGAGTACTTAGGGCAGTTTTTTTTACAAAGTTTTCAACCAATGGCTTCTAAGAATTCTTAATTGGTATATTATTTGGTTTATTTTTAATTTAAATTTAATTTTATTGTAATAAAAATGTACAGGGCTGGGAAGGTGGCTCAGTGGTAGAGCGTTTGCCTTGCATGCATCAAGCCCTGGGTTCGATTCCTCAGCACCACATAAGCAAAAAGAAAAAAGCCGGAAGTGGTGCTGTGGCTCAAATGGTAGAGTGCTAGCCTTGAGCTGAAGAGCTGAGGGACAGTGCCCAGGCCCAGAGTTCAGGCCCCACGACCAGACCCAAAAAAACAAAAACAAAACCAAAGCTAAAAATATACAAAGGGGTTACAGTTACATAAATACGATAATGAGTCCATTTCTTAAGGAAGGAAAATTGTTATCTCTTCCATCGATATTTTTTGTACACACAAAACAAGAACTACTGATGCTTTTGCTGTTGCTATTGATCAATGGGTACTTGTGCTTTCCTTGTTCATGGATTTTTTATTATAAAATTGATATACAGTGGGTTTACATTAATTAAGTCAACTAAAGATTACACTTCATTTTATTTTCTAAATTTCAAATTTGAACTTAAATGTTTTGTTTCTTTAGGGTAATTCTTTTTGCAGAGTTGTAGGATTAGTTAATTTAATTTTGCATGATTTTTACACATGTAAATTATTCAGATACATATATTTTGCTCTTAAAATATTTAACATGTGACTATTTAAAAATTATTTTCTTAATTTTTATATGGTAAATGGTTTTAAATAAATTTATTTTCTTATAGTTATGAACATATTTGTCCAGGTAGCAAATACTTACTGTATTTTCAAGAAGCACATACTTTATTAAGAAAGGCTTCATTACCTGGTCACTTTTTGGAAATATTTGTACTTGAATTAAAAAAAAAAATTGAGCTGAGCATGGTGATTTGTGGCATCCATTTTCTAGCTATTGTGGGAAGTGTAAATAGGGTTTGTAATTCAAGAGTGACAGAAACTACAAGACCTTATTATAAAACTATTCAGAGTGAAATGATTATAGATAAGCCATCCATAGCGTTATATAGAGCACCTCACTATCATATTCTAAATCTTGAGTTAAAACACCAGTAACATCAATCTTTTGTCAAAGTAAAATGTCACATGTTTCAAAATATTTATTATTTAAAACTTATTTGCAAAGATTCTCATGTCTTCTATTAATTTCAATTTACTTAATCTATTAAAATCCAAGTATATTGTGACTATTTTATTTCTACTAAACTTTTAAATAGTACGAGCAATATAATGATTTCATATATTAACATACCTTTACTATTTGTGATAATTTCCTCCGTTAAATATGATAATATAAACATTCAAAATGTGTGTATGTGGTGTGTGGATGTGCATGTTTATGTGGTTTCTGTGTGTGTGTGCTTTGTGTGTACTTTGTAATGCTTGCAAGATCACACCATTGCCTCACATATGCTAGGTCAATGTTTGACCACTGAGCTATACTGTCTAGTTATAATCCAAATAATGTTTTAAATCATGACTTTTAAACTTTCATTCCTAGTATGCTTTTTCAAAATTATATATGATAAAATGTGATCCATAGTCTATCCACGCTAGCAAATTTTATTGTTATTTTGAATATTTCCACTGACTTTCCACTTCCAAAGTCTTGTGTTTGTTATTGATAAAGGTTTTACTTTGCTTCTTTTCTCTCTTATTTCTTTTGCCCTTTGGAGATTACCTGTTCTTTCTCTTATGTTTTTGGAAATTAATTATCATATTCTTATTACAATTTCTTTACATTGTAACAGGTATATACAATGCTTTATTTTCTATTTTATTTTTTCCCATTTTCACTGACTTTTATTCCAAACTATTAGCTGGGCTAAAAAGAAACTTGACTCAGGACACTTTATTTTTCTCCTTCTCTTCTCTGAAGTTTTTCTGTTTTTTGAAACATAAAAGCAATGACATATAGCTCCTATGTGGTCCATCATTCTTTCCACTCTCATTCTCCTCTGTTTACAGCTCAAGTTGTTATCATTCAGCTTTATTATGCTACAGCATTATCTAAATCTTAACTCATTCCTAAATTAATTTTAGTTGTTTCAAATATTCTCTAAAGACATATCTCTATATATACTCTATATATAATATCTGAGGTCATGTGTTTTCACAAGGTACAAAATATGAGTGACTATCAAATATCTAGATATCTCTGTAGAATATTGGTCCACCTGCTCAATATAATCGTATGTAAATTCAAGGAATACAGGTCAGTCAGAACAACCTTGTAAAATGGTGTAGCTTGAGCCTCCATACTAGATTTGAATCTTATTACCATGTTTAGTAGTTAAGGAAACATAGTTCTAAATTAAAAGCAGACACATAGAAGAAAGTAACAGATTTGTCAAAAATAAATTCTTAGTTTTATGGTGAATAGATTTTGAAAAGAATCCCATGACTTTATGAAATAAAAATAGAATCTTAAATGGGTGTATTGGCACTATTTTCTCTCGAGATTTAAAGAATGATCTTAGACTACTGCCTCAATCTTTTTTTTGTTTTGTTTTGTTTTTTGTCACTCATGGGACTTGAACTCTGGCCTTAGGTGTTGTCCGTGTGCTCTTAAGCTCAACGCCAGAGCCCTACCGCTTGAGTCACCGTACCACTACTGGTTTTCTAGGGGTTTACTGGAGATAAGAGTCTCATGGACTTTCCTGCTCGGGCTTGCTTTGAACCACAGCACTCAGATCTCTGATTCATGAGTAGCTAGGATTACAGGCGTAAGCCACAGGCACCGAGCCTACCTCAATCCTTATACAAAAATTTAAAATAAAAAATGATTATCAAACTAAATGTGAGGTTTAAAAACCTATAAAACTTAAATGTAAAAATTCATGACATTGGATCAGTAAAGGTTTCTAAAAATTTGAAGTGCAAAGCATTAGTAGCTAAAGAAAAGCAAGAATGAACTGGATTATATCAAGTGATAACATTTCATAATTCAAAGGACACTATAACCAAAGATAAAACATCCAACAGATGGAGGGAACATATTTGTTAATGCTATAATATTAATGCTACAATGATTCGGAACCTTAAGCATTTTTATATCTTCTAATTCTATATAAAGTTTTGCCTGAATAGGATATTTCTTTAAAGAACATATGTAAATTAATATTCAAGAGGAGGAGCATATGAAATAAGCTCCTCTTTAGTATCTAAGAAAAAAGAAAAAGAAAAATCACTAGCATGACCCTAATATAAAAAGATGACACAAAATATAGCAATGCATCTGTGGAGAAATTGATATACTCCTCATAGTGATTTTATTTGTATAATACTGCAATCATTTTAGCAAGCAAGTTTTCAAGTCTTCAAAAGGTCAAAGAGAATTGTATAGGATCCATTCATTACACTTCTATGAATATATTAAAGAGAAGTAAGAAATATGTTTGGACAGAGAATTGTAGTTCATTGACAGTGCACTTGAATAGTATGTGTGAAACCCTGGAAATAATCCCCAAAAACAAATTTTGAAAAGACACACTGTAGAGGATGTATGCTGGACAAATTCCTGTAACAGAATTTTATATCTATTTTAATGTCTGTTCTAAAATTCATAGCATTTCTATTTGAAGAAATGCAAGTTTGTGAAAATTAGGCTTTGAAAACCTATGAAGGTAGAATTCACTTCCAAAGCACTAAAATGTATACAATAAAAGGAGATAATATATTGTAAATTAATTACATGTCAGCAAAAAAACTATTGTTAAAAATTCTTCACCCAAAATGCACAATACTTAAGATATTTTTGGTGTTGGCTAAAAACTCTGTAAACTACAGCGTTTAAAACAAAGATGTGATTTCTGTTTATTATGAGGTTTTTTTTGTCTGTTATTTTGAGTTTCTACAGTGATAACACAATCAAAAAGTCTATGTGATAACTGGAATACCTAGGAATTATGCATCACTCATAAGTAATCGATAACCTTTTCTGGAAGAAACGTTTAGCAAATGACAGAAGACACAAATCTATGCATCTGCATTTTATGAAAGCCATACATTACTTGCTCAATCCAATTGCTATTCTCTACTTTGCTAGGAAACCAAATTATTCTCAAGACAAAAGCCAAAAGCAGTGAAAAGAAACAAAATACACGATCATCTTGATTTATTTGTGAAAATAACAAATGAAATAAAACAATTCCACTTAAGGGGCTCCAATATTAGTATCAGTGAAGCGATTCCTGCATGCCAACATCTATTGAATTTTTGGAATTTCTGAGAACATATGAAAACTAGAACAAGAGAACAAATATAGTCTTAGAGTGAGCCAGCCTTGCAATCATTTTCTTAATTGTTTTGAAATTACAAAAAATTGATACTCCTTTGCATTGGAAATCTTTTAAAAACATTTATCACTTATTATAATTCAAGTAATAAGCAAGAGATAATTAAAATATCATTTTATTAATATCGTAAAATAGAATAAAAGACCAGTCCCAATATTTTACCTACCCATCATTATCCTTTTTTTTTTTTTTTTAATTGTTCATGGGGCTTGAACTCTGGGCTTGGGCTCTGTCCCTCAGCTCTTCAGCTCAAGGTGAGCGCTCTACCACTTGAGCTACAGCGCCACTTCCGGTTTTCTGGTGGTTTATTGGATATAGGAGTCTCACGGTCTCTCTTGCCAGGGCTGGCTTTGAACCGCGATCCTCAGATCTCAGCCTCCTGAGTAGCTAGGATTACAGGCGTCAGCCACCAGAGCCCGGCCCATCATTATTCTTAATTCCTAATCATTACCTAAATATCTTAATCTAAATAGTCATGTCTTTAACATAGACATAAATATTGTATACATTTTAACTTAACATTTTCAAGGGCATGTATTCATGTTTCTAAGAAATGTTCACAGCAGTTAAAAGATGCTTTTGGGAAATTAATGTGATACATTTTCTTGTTGTGGTTGTTTGCAAGGCCTGGGCATTGTCCCTAAGCCTTTTTATGCTCAAGGAAAGCACTCTACAACTTGAGACACAGAGCTCATTTCTGTTTTTAGTGGTTAATTGAAGATAAGAATCTAACAAATAATTTTCTGTCTAGACTAGTTTCAAATATAATTATAAGATCTCAGCACAAGAATAGCTTGAATTATAAGCTTGAGTTACCAGCACTTGGTTTGATGAATTAAAAAAATTTGATTGGTTTAATATTTTTTCACTGTAATGTATATCATCCTACACATAAATTTAGATATATGTATATATTTCTGACAAACAATCTCTAAAAATGTATCTTTCTACATCTTTCTACACATAACATATATATATATATATATATACACACACAGAGACAGAGAGAGACAGAGAGAGACAGAGACTACAGACTCCCTCTAAAACTTTTATGCTACTATTTTGACCTTTTTCATTCCAAAGATATATAGTCTATTTTTCTAAAAATTTCCTAGAATAAAATCACTAATATTTCAATAGAAAGTAGAGTTTATAACTTTCAAGGAAATTTTAGATATGCATTTGATATTGTAGTAATACTTACAGTATATCACATGAAAAATTTCTGTTGAAACTCTTAAATATTTGTGTGTAGTGCTGGGGAGAGAGGAAGTTAATTCATACTGGTTAGGAAATGCAATGCTTCAAAAATCTATTCTATAATTTGTTATAAGCATAGAGTTAAGCAATCTGATATGGTTTAGGTTGTGTTTCTTTATTTGTTCAAAATTTTAATATGGATGCATTCACTGTGGTGACATTAAACTTATTAATAAAAAGACAAATAATAACAAAATCATAGACACAAAACAGACTTTCAATAATTAGCACTTCTGATGATAATAATAATTTTGATGAAGATGATGATGATGACCAAAGCATACCATGATAATTAAAAATGTTCTGATTGAAAAGGAAGAAACTTTAGACATCTTTAAAGCTAGATTCCCACATTAAATTCATAGTAATAAAAGGTGTTGGATTACATAAAATAAGAATAACAAGAGAGTTCCGGGAAGATGGCGGAGGAGAAGCTGGAGGCTAAACAAGCTCTTGCATGGAAAGCAGTTTTAGAGTTCCAGTGAACAGTCATAAGGCAGAGAATCACACCAAGTGTGCCTTCACAGGACAGAGAGATAGGCCAGAGAGAGAAAATACAGGCAAGTAGACAGCCCTGAGCACTTGCCAGCAGGCCGCTGTGGTAGCTGCCGCGGTGGAGGCAGCAACTGCAGCCACCATACCTGAATCACAGAGTCCGGGATGAAGGAGCCAGACGTGGTGGGCGAGTGGATTCTACTCAACACCAGTAAGAACCGACAAGGAGCAGACATCTTCATCCTGCAGTTCGCAGACCAGAGACGACCCAGGAACCAAGCTCGGCATGAGTAGAAGCCTGACGTCCTCACTCCTTCTCAGGGAGCAGAGGAGGGAAGGCCATGCCCACCCCCCAGTACCGGAGATCTCCATCTTGGATACCGACAAAGCTTGGCAGAGCTGCTAGCTCCAAATCAGGCCTTGGAATAAATCTAGAGTCATCAAGCAGGTCACAAGTGCCTAACCTGACCTGCCAGACTCAGCTCAAGCCAGGGAAAAGTCACCCAGCTCAGGCTCCAGCCCCAGGAGTGGCTTTCTTCACCAGGTAATCAGAGCAAGAGGCTGCCCCTTCCTTTAGCAGCCTTGACAATCAATTGAAATTCAGTAAACAGAAACCCTGAGAGTGGCTCCAGGCTGGGATCTGTGAGTTTCTCACAAACCAGCCACCGGGAAAAGCTACTGTTTGCTGAAAGGCCTCAACTCTACCCAGAACCTAGCCTAATCACAGCATTTCCAAACTCCAGGAAAAAGCCATCTCCTCCCATTGAACTAACCTGGAGGAGGATCGCAGAGCATTTTTCTGCCTGTTCAAAGAAACTGACTTAAGTAACTAACCAAGCCACAGGAACACAAGCAGACCAGAGACTCCAAAAAGAGGCTGGTTACTGACACAAGGGAGACATAGGATTTTTCCTACCCCTCCCCCCAAAAAATCATAGAACTATTTTTTTGTTGTACCTTTTATAAGAAAAATATTTTTACAAGAAAACTTTTTTTAATCTTTAATTTTTACCTTTTTTAAAAAAAATATTTTCTAGTAATTTATTTTCCTCTTAGAATTTTATTTTAGGGTTATAAATGTGTGTACATTTTTCTATCTTTCCTTTTTTTTCTTGATTTTGTGTTTTTGTTTTGTTTTGTTTTTGGTTAGCTCTACTGAACTTCTGATCTTTTTTCTTTCTTTCTTATCCTTTTCACATTTTCTTCTCTTTCGTTCTTCTTTATGTGACTTAATTGCTGTTCTGCACATCCTCAGATAAACCCGGGGTCGATTATTAGACCTTATCCCCCATTGTGTACACACTAAATCCACTAATTTGTTATTCAATTCAAAACCTCTTTGACTCAAATTCCTTAATAGCAGTACTACCTCTTTATACCTATATAATATTTTAAGTATTTTTAAGTTTTTCATATCTCCTTTATATCCCTCCCCTTCTCTCATTATATTCATGTTCTTCTCTGAATAGTTTGTTTTCTGCTCTGTATAATATTTTTAATTTTTACCTTTCTAATTTTTCTGGTCTCTTTTTGTTCTCTTTCTCTTTCTTCTTTTTTTCTCTCTCTCTACTTTCATCCTATCCAACCTATTTCCTGCTTTGAGATTAGGACTTAGTTAACACTCCCTGTGCCTTCCCACATCACTCTATTCCTATTTTTTACCCACATCTATTCCTAAACCTAATAATTTCTGGTTTACCAAATTTTACTTTGCGCCCATTAATATATAGTTGTTTGATGTTGAATAGATGTATCTGTTGAACTAGATTGTATCTGCAGACTATTGACTGTGCAAATACAGAATTTGGTTGATGCTTGCCTTAAGATAGTGTTCTAGCACAAAACTGGTGTTAATTTCATCCCAAATGGGCAGAGTAAGACGGAAAATCATAAGAAAAATGGCAAGTCGGGGTATCTCAACTCCCAGTCATGATAATCAGTGGACAGAATAGATAATAAATAATCCAGAGAAGAGTCCCCAAATAGCTACACAAACACTGCTGGCAAACATGATAAATGAAAAAATTGAAAACATACAAAGGACTCTGTATGAGCATGATAGGGAGAGAGAGGAGGCAATCAAAAAGTTTATACAGAAATATCATAAGCGTGAGGAAGCTACTCAAATACTGATACAGGATTTGCATGAGCACCTTGAGAATACTCAAAGAGAAATTCAGGAATGGCCTGAAGAGGCTGAGAACACTCAAAGAGAACTACAGGAATCGCATGAACGAGAGGAAGCTAAGCAAAGAGTAATACAGGAATTGTGAGAACAGGATGAGAATACACAAAGATCACTAAAGGAATTCATGGAATCCATTAACAAAGAGCTGAATGTACTCAGGGAGACCACAAAGGGAATGCTGAATGGAAATCAACAAAAAGAATGGGAGTCCAAGGAAACCAAAACCAATCAACTAAGTGATTTGAGAATAAACATTGACCATCAAATTAAGGAAGTAAAGAAGTTCATACAAGATGTAAAACAAAGCTTCAACAAAGAATTTCAAGCCATAAAACCTGACCAACTAGAAGAAAAAGAAATTAAAAAACAGTTGAAATTCTCGACAGCAAGTTAGACCATGCAGAAGATCAAATCTCGGGGATTGAAGACAGCCTAGACATTATAGAGAAAGAATCAACAACCACCCAAGACAAATCCAAGAAATATGAGAGATCTATCCAACACGTGGAAGACACCATCAGAAGGCCTACTCTAAGGATAATGGGTGTAGAGGAGCACCTAGAAACAGAAGTTAATTGTCTAGGAAATTTGTGTAACAGGATCCTAGCAGAAAACTTCCCAAACATACAAAAAGATAGACCTATTCAGATACAAGAAGCTTTTAGAACTCCAAATAGACCAGACCAGAATAGGACATCCCACTGTCACATTATAATCCACACAGGATCAATTCAGACCAAGGAAAAGAAGCTGTGAAGGAGAAAAGATTAATCACCTATAAAGGGAAACCAATTAGAATCAACTCAGATTTCTCAGCAGAGACAATCAAAGCAAGAAAAGCCTGGAATGATGTATGCCATGCCCTAAGAACAAACTATTAACCAAGAATACTGTACCCAGCTAAACTCTCCTTCATAACTGAAGGCCGAATAAAAACATTCCATAGCAAAGAAAAATTGAAACAATACATCTCCACCAAACCAGCCCTACAAAAGATTCTTAAAGATGTCCTACACATAGAAAACCAACAAGACCACAATAAAGGCCAAGAAACAGCACCCAAACAGAGAATCCAAGAAGGATAGGAAGAACACAGTTTTCACAGCCCCCAACAAGGTAGATAACAGGACAGGAACTCCCAAATACCTCTCAGTCCTCTCTCTCAACATTAACGGCCTTAACTCTCCAATTAAGCGACATAGACTGTCTAGTTGGATTAAAAAACAAGATCCTTCTATCTGCTGCCTTCAGGAGTCACATCTTGCCCGTAAAAACAAACACATTTTCAAGGGTAAACTCTAGAACAAAATCTACCAAGCAAAAGGCCCCAATAAACAGGTGGGAGTTGCAATCCGAATATCAGATAAAATAGACTTCATATTAAAATTTGTGAGAAGAGATAAAGAATATCGCTTCATAATAATTAAGGGATCTCTCCTTCAGGAGGATATTACAATTCTAAATATCTATTCGCCAAACAATGGCTCACCCAAATTTATCCAAGAAACACTACTTTCCCTCAAATCCCACATAGATCGAAAGACATTAATTGTTGGGGATTTTAACACACCACTCTCCCCACTAGATAGATCAACACAGCAAAAACTTAACAGAGAACTGAAAATCTAAACAACTGTATAGATCTACTAGTTTTAACAGACATCTACCGAATATTTCACACAGCAGCATCAGAATACACGTTTTTCTCAGCAGCACGTGGAACATTTTCTAAAATAGACCACATTTTAGGCCACAAAGCAAACTTGTCCATATTCAGAAACATTGAAGTTATAACTTGCATTCTCACAGAACTCAACACCAAAAGCCACCAAAGAAAGTCCGGTAACACATGGTTGCTGAACAACACACTGCTGAATCATGAGTGGGTCAAGGAAGAGATTAGAAAGGAAATTCAAATGTTCATGCTATTCAGCCAAAATGAGCACACAATTTACCAGTTCCTCTGGGTCACAACAAAGGCAGTACTCAGAGGCAAGTTTATAGCTCTGAGTTCCTATATCAACAAATTGGAGAGATCTGAAACCAACAATTTAATGACACATCTGAACATTCTTGAAAAAGAGCAGCAAGATAAACCCCGATCCAGTAGATGGGAAGAAATAATTAAAATTAAATCAGAATTAAATGAATTAGAATCCAAAAAAACTATAGAAAGAATCAACAAAGAGTTGGTTCTTCGAAAAAATTAACAAAATTGACAGACCCTTAGCAAATCTTATCAGAAAAAGAAGAGAACACACCCAAATAAATAAACTCAGAGATGAGAATAGAAACATCACCATGGAAACAACGAAGATTCAGAACATTTTAAGGGAATACTTCTCAAAACTTTATGCTAATAAGTTTGAGATCTTGGCAGAAATGGACCTTATCCTAGCAAATATTGACATGCGAAAATTAAACCAAGATGAGTTAAACTATCTTAACAGGCCCATATCAAGCATTGAAATAGAAACAGACATAAGAGGTCTCCCATCTAAGAAAAGTCCAGGACCAGATGGTTTTACAGCGGAATTCGACAATGCCTTCAAAGCAGAGCTCACACCAATACTCCTCAAACTCTTCAATGAAATTGAAAGAGAACGTTGACTACCGAACACATTCTATGAAGCCATCATAATCCTTATCCCAAAACCAGGCAGGGACTCATCAAAGAAAGAGAACTATAGACTCATTTCTTTGATGAACATTGATGCAAAACTTCTCAACAAAATTTTGGCCAATCGACTTCAACAATTCATCCAAAAATCATACACCACGATCAAACAGGATTCATTTCAGGGATGCAAAGCTGGTTCAATATACACAAATCAATCAATATTGTTCATCACATCAACAGGAGCAAGGATAAGAACCACATGGTTATCTCAATAGATGCGGAAAAAGCATTTGACAAGATCCAATACCCTTTTATGGTGAAAGTTTTGGAAAAATTAGGAATCCTTCGAACATTCCTCAATTTAATAAAGGCTGTATATGACAAACCTACAGCCAGCATTATACTTAAGGGTTAAAAACTGAAGCCATTTCCTCTTAACTCAGGAACAAGACAAGGATGTCCACTCTCTCCACTTCTATTCAACCTAGTATTAGAATGCCTACCTACAGAAATAAGACAAAATGCAAACATAAAGGGATTCAAATAGGTAAAGAAGAAATAAAACTCTCCCTCTTTGCAGATGACATGGTCTTGTATTTAAAGCATCCCATAGACTCCACTCCAAAATTACTCAAGCTGATTCAAAAGTTTGGCAAATTAGCAGGGAATAAAATTAACCCTCAAAGATCAATGGCTTTTCTGTATGCCAACAATGAGAAAAGTGGGGCTGATATTAGGAAAGCAACTCCATTTGTAATAGCCCCACAAAAAATAAAATACCTAGGAATTAACTTAACCAAAGAAGTGAAAGACCTCTATGATGAAAACTTTAAAAATTTGAAAAAGGAAATCAAAACAGAACTTAGAAAATGGGAAAAACTTCCATGGTCCTGGATTGGACAGATTGACATTGGGAAATTGTCACTACTTCCCAAGCTATCTACAAATTCAAGGCGACACCTATCATTATTGTAAACCCATTCTTCAAGGAAAAAGAAGAGGCAATCCAAAAATTCATATGGAACAATAAAAGACCACGAATAGCAAAAACGCTCCTCAACGGAAAGAACACTGCTTGAGGAATATCAATACCAAATTTCAAACTCTACTATAAAGCCATAGTAACCAATACACTTTGGTACTGGCACAAGAACAGACCTCAGGACCAATGGAATAGAACTGAAAACCCAGAAATGAACCTACAGAAATATAGCCATCTAATCTTTGATAAGGGAGTTAAAAAAATAGAATGGAAGAAAGACAGCTTCTTCAGTAAATGGTGCTTGCAAAATTGGTCAACTACTTTTAGAAAACTAATGCTAGATCCTTATATATCACCCTGAACCAGAATCAACTCCAAATGGATCAAAGACTTTGGAGTCAAAGCAGACATTCTGAAAACATTACAGGATGGAATAGGAGAAACCCTAAGTCTCCTTGGTTCAGGCCGAAATTTTCTCGATAGAGACCTGGAAACACACAAAATCAAAGAAAGTTTGGACAAATGGGATTGCATGAAGCTGCAGAGCTTCTGCATGGCAAAAGGCATAGCTAGCAAGGTCAATAGAAAGGCCACGGATTGCGAGAAGATCTTCACTTGCCATACAACGGACAAGGGTCTCATATCTAAAAAATACTTGGAACTCAAAAAATTACTTCTCCCAACAACAAATCCTCAAAGAAACAACTGCCCAATAAATAAGTGGGTTAATGACTTAAAGAGAAACTTCTCTGAAGAAGAAAGAAGGATGGCCAATAGACACGTGAAGAAATGCTCAACCTCCCTAGCCATAAAAGAAATGTAAATCAAAACAACATTATGATACCACCTCACCCCAGTTAGAATGGCAAAAATTAAGAACTATAATAACAGATGATGGAGGGGATGTGGACAGAAGGGAACCTTACTGCATTGTTGGTGGGAATGTAAACTTGTTCAACCACTTTGGAAAGTAGTATGGAGGTTCCTCAAAAGACTCCACCTAGTGCTCTCCTATGACCCAGCAGTCCCATATTGGGGCATTTACCCAAATGCTTACCAACAAGACCACACTAAAGCTACCAGCACAACTTGTGTTTATTGCAGTATTATTTACCATAACTAAGATCTGGAACCAACCCAGATGCCCCTCAGTAGATGAATGGATCAAGAAAATGTGGTATTCTAGGCCTCCATCAGAAAGAAAGACATTGCCCCATTTGTTAGGAAATGGAAAGACTCGGAAAAAAATATATTAAGTTAAGTAAGACAAGCCCAAAGAAACATAGGTCCCATGATTTCCCTTATTTGCAATATCTAGTATGAGTCAAGCAGAAAAGGTCAGATAAGGTGATATTAGGAAAATGAACCCTAAGATATGTATTTTAAATGTTTTTTTTCTTTCATGCATTTGTTTCTAATGCAATTATGATTATTTCTTTTTTGCTTTGTATGTCCTTCCCCCACAGTATAACCCCTGCTTTTAGTCTATTTGATGTCGGTATAATTTGTGGAGGGGAAGGGGAAAAACAAGTCGTTTAAATAAGGAGACAGGTGGACCTGTTGCAACAATGAGAAGTACAAGTTGTCATGTCGAAATCGAACTTTACAACTTGGAGGGGGAGGGAGGATGGGGAGAGATTGGAAGGGTAAACAAAGGAGGAGGCTACAATGCTTTATAAGAAATGTACTCACTATCTTGCCTATGTAATTGTAACCCCTCTGTACAGTATTTTCACAATAAAAATAAAAATTAAAAAAAATAAGAGTAACAAGAGGAGAGATTCAATATCAAGAAATGCAATCACATAAACAGGTAGAGACAGTAGAATTCCTAATGTTATTCCTGCATACTCCTGTATACTCACTTTTCTTGGTAGTATTTTTTTTCTGTTTTTTTTTGGTCGGTCGTGGGGCTTGAACTCTGGGCCTAGGCGCTGTCTCTTAGCTTTTCAGCTTAAAGAGAGGGCTCTACCACTTGCAATACAGGGCCTTTTTCGGTTTTCTGGTGGTTTATTGGAAATAGGATTGTCACGGTCTTTCCTGCCCAGCCTGGCTTTCAACAGGGATCCTCAGATCTCAGTGCTCTGAGTAGCTAGGAAGAGCTAAAGTAACTCCATTTTAATATGAAGCCCCTTGAGCTGTGCTGCCCTCAGAGTAACCCCCAAAGTGAGTTGTGCTGACAAAGAGAAAAATAGTTCTCAGAAAAACCGCAGGTTGCCACCAAACCCTGCCTACCCTTAAGGAACAGAACAGTTGCCCAGGTGTTCCAGCAGAAAAAGGGAAGTGTGACCAGGGATGACTTAAACCCCCTAACTTGTGAACTTGCCTGTGTGGAAACCCCCTACACTTATTTGTTTGATACTATAAAAGCTGTGCTAATTTTGAGCTTGGGGCCTCTTAGCGTCACTGGTTGCCACCATCACCCGGCTCATATTTGCATTTATGTGCACTTAATGACACTGTACACAAATAATGGAAATTTGAATCAAATGATGACATTGCAGCTTTTCAGAAAATTTGAGGTAGCAATATATATGTCCTCTTTTTCTATGTTGTTAAATTATGACTCATGAGCTATGGAACTCCTACATTAGCATCCTCTGCTGTCTCCGTTTGTGGAGTTAGTATCAGAAATTGTCCGTTGAGAAATAGAGAAAGACTGAGATTTTTAGAAAGCAAAGGAGATTAGGTATGAAAGAGCAGCATAGAAGGATATACAACTTACCACACAGAGATTAAGAACTGGCATAAGTGATTAGATTGCAACGGCAATGAGGAATAAGCCTAGTTAATAACTAGTTGTTCAATAATCAAAAATGGTTCTCTAGAACAGTTTGTGGTATAACTTAGTTATTATTATCATTTATTCCTTCCATCTGGAGTTATTCCTTCTCTTCTGTCAAAACAATTAATGAACCTCTGCCTTTTTGGTACCATGACTTACCAAAAAGGTTTCCAAATCTCACTTATACTACACTTCTCATTGTGATTAGCAGTGACCACTCAAAAGCTGGCATCTTTGAATTTCCTGGATTAATCTTCACTTGATATCTAAGCTCATTCCTGGTATTAATCGCCATGACCTATTAAAAAAACGTTTTTTTTGTTCAACACAGTATTCTAATATAGGTAAAGTCCATGCATGATTTAAGGACTATTGTTAGTTATCAGTTATTATTAGTTATCAGTTGGAAGGAGCAATTATATATTCCAATTATGGTTTTTTGTTTTGCATTTACAAGCTAAATGACTCTTGAAATCAGGGCTAGGGAACTGTTCCTGAGCTCTTTCTTTTATTTGATCCAAGCTAGCACTTTACCACTTGAGACAAAGCACCCCTTCCAGTGTTTCTTTTTCTGGTTATGTGGTACTGAGGAATTGAACCCAGGTTCATGCATGCTAAACAATAACTGTTCCATGAAGCCACATTCCCAGAGTCCTAAATGACATTCTTTTTTAATATTAATAAGTTTTTTGTGAAAATACATTACAGAGGGGTTACAATTACATGAGTAAGGTAATGAATACATTTCTTATCAAGCATTGTTGCCTCCCCCTTTGTTTCTCCTTACCATCCCTGCCCACCTATCGCTCCCCGGCCCCCCAACCCCGCCAAATTTGTAAAGTTCGTTTTTCGACATAATGTCTTGTTGCAATGGGATTTTCTTAAGATGGCATTACTTTTTCATTCTGTTAATATGTATTATAATTTAGGACAGGTGGTATAAAAGAAACTGGAAAAGAATACTAAGTCCAGTAAGGCTGACATACCTACAGATTGTGAAATAGCTAGAAAATAGTATCTACTATGTTGTCTTTAATATTTTAGGTTTGATTACAAAAACTTTCTTCTCTTAGGAAATGACTCAAGATTTGTAGCTTATAAACCAGAAACAAACAATGCTTCTAAATGTAAACAAGCATGATACTAATAGTAACCAAGCCTGCTTCCATCGCTATAGCAGATAAATAAGAATGATCTTGGGGAATAGTTAAACAGTCTTGAACTTTTTCATACCTTTCCTCTTCTCCAAAATGAGAAGCCCTGGTCAAAATATGATAAACATTAATAAAGGATTTTTATATTTTTTCTTGTTCACACCAAAGCAAATATACTTTCCTCTTTGCAAGCCTGACTTTGAAAGAATCAGACCCTCAAAATTATTTTATAGATAAAACTTTACTGCTTTGGCTTAGATGTTTTCCTGCCTTTGGTTGTTGCTTTCAATTATTTTGGCAAATACATAGAAAAACAAGTTAAATCCATTATGCTTATGTTGGATTGTTCAAAGTCAAGCTGTCTTCAAACAAAGTTTTCTGTTCCCTTTTTCACTGATAATAAAAGTTTAATTATTGCTCTTTAAATGCAACCAAAACGTGATACTTTAACGTATATTCTCATTGAAATCGGTAAAAATAGGAGTGTGATTGCTTTTTTAATTGTTTTCAAGTATTTTTTTTTGCTATATTCATTATTAACTTTGTTCCTGTCTTCTAATCAAGAACTAAGGATTACCCAAAAATCTTCCTAAGATATAAGATGTTTGACAGAAAAAATAGATGTATAATTAAAGATTTTCATCTCTTAAGAGACTGAAAAGCTCAGAAGACATTTTGCTGTTACTGGCATGGTTAAGATGAATTGATTGTTTTGGTTCTTAAACTAAGTGAAATACATGTAAAATGCTACAGTTGTTCCAAACAATGGTTTTGGCTTATACTTTTCTGCTCCAATGAGATGAAACCTCTGACAAGGTTGGAAGGCATATCGATTTTAGGGTGGAAGGGTTAATGTTAGAAAGCCAAGGTAGATTCCTAAAACAGAATTGCCTATCACATATCAGTTAATTGTACTTAAGTATATAAGTATATAAACATACAAATATGAATTGAGTGAGAAATGTGTGAGTTACAAAATTGATTCAATGACAATTAAATCCAGAACACATTTCTCTATATTTATATAAACTAGTATATCTATTGAGGATTTAAAAATTTTTAGAATATATATTTTAACATTTATGGCAAAATATGTGTTTATTTGTAACTGTTTATTTATAATTTTTGTCAGTCATGGGGCTTGAAATCTGGGCCTGGACACTGTCCCTCAGCTCTTCATCTCAAGACTAGAGCTCTACCACTTGAGCCACTGCCAGTTTTCTGGTGGCTCATTGTAGATAAGAGTCTCACGGGCTCTCCTGCCTAGGCTGGCTTTGAACCATGATTCTCAGCTCTCAGCCTCCTTAGTAGCTAAGGTTACAAGTACGAGCCACTGGCACTTAGCTACATAATTATTTTTACATATTTATGAAGTATTGAGTGCTAATCCCATTCATTTATATGTTGTGTAATGATCAAGCTACATCATATCCATTAATTTTTGCATGTAACATTTCCTTTTCGTGAGAATGCTCGAAAACTTATGTTCTGGCTTTGAGAAAATGTCTATCCATAATGTAATCACTTTGCTTCTTGTGGTTTACAATTAATATATTTACTTTTACTCATAGAAGTCTGCTAGTTAAAGTTATATAAAACATGAATTGTAAAGTGAAAGAAATTCATGGTTCCATTTCTTGTTTTAAGAAAATAATTATGCCTTTTGTTTTCAATTGTATTTCTATGGGAATGTGTAATATTCATTGATTTAACTGTTAAAATTGATAACAGTTACATTATATCAAGTTGATTCAAACTTGTATTTGAAAATTTCACACTTAACACAAATATATTTCCACTTTCCTCTACCACATAATTAAAATAACAGTAAAGCAAAGATTGGTGTTAGCCATTCACGTGTACAATCCTAGAACTCAGGAGGCTGAGACCTGAATATTTTAGTTCAACGTCAGTCCAAACAGACAAAAATGTGAAAACTTATCTCCAATTATGCAGCAAGAAGCAGCAGGTGAGAATGTGGCACAAGGATAGAGTGTCATCAGGCATGAGCAAAAAATACAAAGGAGACCATTAAACACAGAGTTCAAGCCCTAAAAATGAGATATACACACAAGACAACAGCAAAAATGTACTATGAACATCAGTAATGAAGACAAAATATTAGAAAAGATCATGAGAAATGTGTAAATATCTAGAAGACAGAAATCATTTGACAGAATTTTGATTTATGAGAGGGAAAAGTCGCAATCTCTTTTGTACAATCTCATTGTAGTCATTTGTGTTGAATCCTGACTCTTGGGTAACATGTGAAAGAGTAGTCATAGTGCCTGCGACTATGCGCTACTGCACTCAGAATCCAGTTTCTCTGTTTCTTGACAGCATTTAGTATGGTCATTATTGTATTACATGAAGTAATTCTCATACATGTTTTATGATGTCATTTTAGTTTTAATGTGCATTTATTTGATGACTGATGATGCTTTTCTTGTGCTTATTTTTCACAAGATATATTTTGCTGGTTTCTAATTGATGTTCTTTTAACCATTAGGTTTTGAGAGTTCTATGTAGAATCTAGATTTAAGGCATTCTTCAGGTATAGGATTTGCAAATATTTTATCCTTGACTATGGGCACCCTTCATCATATTATCATCATCATCACATCATCGTCATATTAGTATTACTATTATTACTTTTGTACATGTACATATGTTTCTGGGGCTTGAACTCAGGGTCCCTGAGATTTGTTGCAATTTGTTAACAATTTACCATTTGAGTGGTGCCTCACTTCTGGCTTTTTGCTGATTAAAAAAATAAGATTCTCAGGGGCTTTATTTTGTGGGCTGCCTTCAAACAGCAATACTAAAATCACATCCTCCCAAGTAGCTAGATGAGATACATGAGCCATCTGCTAACAACTTCTATTCAGTACATGTATATGAGCTTTCACAGACTAAATCGTTCTATTCTTTTATTGAGTTCAACTATATCGTTTTCATTTTGTATAATTTTAATGCCAAATTTAAGAATGCTTCATCTCCAAAATTATCAAGACATCTTCCTTTGCTTTTCATTTTCATCATTCTTTTTGTTTTATATACGTTTTAATCCTGCTAGAAGTTAATATTTGAATAAATGGTTATGTGTAAGTCAATGTTCACTTTTTAATTTACCCAAATTCTGTCTAACCAGTCACCACTTATTAAAGAGAATGTCATTCCACAAATATTTGGTTTAACCCTTATTAAATATTCCTTGATAATATTTATGTGGATCTAATCTGGTGCCCTACAGACCCATTGAGCTGTATAATCTTTCCTCTACAAATATAACAATTTTAAACTTACACCTTTAAAATTTGACAGAGACATATATTACAGTTTATCTTTCTTTGTCAGTGAGTCAAAGATTGCTAGTCAGGTGTTTTTAGAAATTGTCATAAACAGAAATAAAACTGTGAAGCTGGCCACTCTTGGCTCTTGCTTTTAATTCTAGCTCCATAGGAGGCTGAGATCTGAGCATTGCCGTTCAAAGCCAGCTGGAACATGATTGTCTGTAAGACTCTTATATCCAATTAACCACCAGAAAACTAGAAGTGGCACAATTGCTAAATGAGTAGAGCATTCACTTTGAAATGAATAGCAGAGGGACAGCGCCCAGGGCCAGATTTCAAGCCCCATGAATGATGATAAAAAAGGGGAGGAGACAATTTATATGTATCCTCCAATCCACAAAAATTGTATGTCTCCATTTATTTAGATTTTTGCTTTTATATTCAGTATAGCATAATTTTCAATGACAGTGGGTGAACACACTTTAACACATTTTGACGATGTGTGAAGGTAGCACAAAGAAATTCACAGGAAACAGTTGAAACATAAAATGCAATGGGAATGGAGAAAGAGAAACGGGTTAATCAGGCCCTTCATCAATATGTGTGAGTGTAAAATATTTCAATAAGATTTCTTCGTACAATTAATATACACCAATTAATAAATATCTTCCAAAGGCTTTGGTATTTAAGTATGATATAAAGGATAAATACACATTCTGTGGTGAAATGAAAGAAAGATAGATGAGAAAATACATACTTATATTGATTGTGTAAATAAACTACGAAATTTGGTCAACATTCTGAGGGCTCATGGCTCATTGGACTAGAAGGCTGCTGGTATGTAAGATAATACTAAAATGTTAGACTTGAGTCTATCTTTACGACTGCTTAATACTGTTGCTTTTTTAGTCAGTATTCTTTTTTATTGTTGTTGGTGGTGGTGGTGGTCTTGGGCCTTGAACTCTGGGCCTGGGTGCTCTCCCTCAGCTCTCCAGCTCAAGGCTAGAGCTCTACCACTTGAGCCATAGAGCCACGTCCGGGTTTCTGGTGATTTATTGGAGATAAGAGTCTCATTGACTTTTCCTGCACAGGCTGCCTTTGAAACTCGGTCATCAGATCCCAGCCTCCAGAGAAGGATTAGAGGTATGAGCCACTGGTGCTCTGCTCCTGTGTACAACATCTTAACCATAAAATAAAATAAAGTAAAATCAAAAAAGGACATGTTTGGAAAATAATTTAAAATGATAACTTACAGACAAATGAAAATAATAATATACGTATATGCCTATATACATATATGAACACATCTGTATATACGTATATATGTATATATAGGTATTTGTATTTATACAAATATAAGTATGAATCTATACATATGTACACATAGTGTGCATACATATGCATTTATTTAAATAGACTTGAATCAGAAATATATTAAGAGCATATTAATGTCAAGGAAATACTATCACCATCCTGAATAAGTTATCAAAAAATCCAAATACGTATCTTTGTTGTATCCAATACAACAAAGGAACATATGGAAAGATCATAACATAGCTAGACATTGCATACATATAGAAATTAGTGATAATAGAAAAAATAAGATAGCCCTGCACAACCATTATTTAGAAATTGGAATCCTTATACAATGGTCTTGGCACTTAAAATGATATAGTCAGTTAAACATACTGGCAATCTTTAAAATATTACACATAGTGTTGCCTCTATGATCCAGCATTTTGAATCATAATTTTATATAAAAATAGATTTCAACATATGTTCAATGAGACACATATACAAGAATATGCATAGCAAAACCTTTTACAATAACATACAATAAAATATTGAAATGCCCATTGAGGATGTTATAAAATTATTCATATGCTTACAAAACAATATACTCTATCCATGAGAAAAATTTACATGGACTTACTTTGCAAATAGTAATATTACATGGGAGAAATGGATAATATAGACTTCATTTTCTAATTATATGTGCTTTTTTAAATTGGCCCATCTGTAGAGATAGAATATGAAATAATAGCTGCTCAAGGGGAGGGTAGGTTGAAATGATGACAGGAAGTGACTACTAATAAATACTGCAGTATTTTGAGAGGGTAGTAGTGATAAAATGTTATAGAACTGAAGATGATGTTCTTACTCCAACTCTTTATCATTCTAAGAATCATTGTACTTTATCAAAGAATTGCAGAGTGCTTTTGCATTAAACTTAGGAAAAATTTTAGTATAGTAGTGGGTGAATCTGAGTGATAATTTAGAATTAAAAATCACAGAATTCTATAATGTATAACTTTAGTATGTTGATGAATAAGACTATTAATAAAATATGATCTGTGATATATCCTCTGAGTGACTATACATGACATTGTGAGTCAGTGAATATTCTACAAAATTATGCAAATTGAGGGATGAAATAAGATTGAGTAGATGAGGGATAAAGATCATCAAGATGCATTGTATTAGCCATGGAATGTGGTTTAGTGGTAGACTGCTTGCCTTGCATGTGTGGGTTTAATTCCTCAGTACTACATAAACAAAAAAAGCTAGAATTGACACTATGACAAAAGTCGTAGAGTGCTAGCGTGAGGAAAAAGAAGCTCAAGGATATTGCCAAGGCCCTGAGTTCAACCCCAGGACTAGCCAAAAAAATGCATTGAATTAAGCCAGGCACTGGCGGCTCACGCCTGTAATCCTGGATAATCAGGAGGCTGAGGATTGAGGATTGAAGCTAACCCAGGCAAGAAAGTCTGTGAAATTCTTATCTCCAATTAAATGTCAGAAAAATCTGAAAGTGCTACTATGCCTCAAGTGATAGGGCTCTAGCATTCATCCAAAGGCACTCAGAGACAGTGCCCAGACCCAGAGTTCAAACCTCAGGATAGAAAAAAGAAAAAAAAGCTCACTAAGAACTATTCATAAACTGCTTTGTCAAACAGAAACTCCCATACAACTACTTAAAATCAATTAAAATATGATAAAATACAAGTCATTTTGGGAACCAGATATAGATAGTATACACGGGACAAAGTAAATTTTATATCATTTAGTTTGAGTTGAAATTCGTACTATAGTCTTCTTACATCAATTATGAAACTGACAATACTGCCAATTATAGGTCAATTTCCTTGAGGAACAGATTGTATTTTGCAGTTTTTTTCATAGGAAACCATACAGGTGAGTTTTTGCCTCTTATTGAAATATATCTGGTATTTTAAAGTAGATTTGTCCTAAGATAATATTAATTTAATCAATCATTTCATTATGGCGATGTGTGTCAGTTTTTTTAGAGTAAACCTTATCATTTATAATAAATGAGAGCATACTGTGACAGTCTCCTATTAATATGACAAAATACTTTATAAAATTAATTTAAAAGGGGGAAAGACTAATCTTGGCTTCTGATTTTATGCATTTCAGTTTGTTTCTTTTTTTCTTTTTATTGTGAAAATACTGTACAGAGAGGTTACAATTACATGGGCAAGATAATGAGTACATTTCTTATCAAGCATTGTAGCCTCCTCCTTTGTTTCCCCTTCTAATCCCTTCCCATCCTCCCCCCACCCAATATTCCTCACCCCGACCAAAGTTGTAAAGTTGCACCCCCACCAAAGTTGTACATCTCATTGTTGCAATGGATCCACGTGTATCCCTAATTAAACTATTTGTTTTTTCCCTTTCCCTCCACAAATTATACCAACCTCAAATACAGTGAAAGCAGGGCTTATACCGTGGGGGAAGGACATACAAATCAACAAAGAAATAATCTGATAAATGTGTTAGAAACAATCACCTGAAAGAAAACAAACAAACATCTGAATACATAGCTTAGGATTCATTTCCCTAACATCAAGTCATCTGACATTTTCTGCTTGACTCAGACATATAGTAGTTATTTCAAATAAGGGAAACCATGGGACCTATGTTTCTTTGGGCCTGGATAAATTCACAATATAATTTTTCCAAGTCTTTCCATTTCCTAACAAATGGGCAATGCCATTCTTTCTGATGGAGGCATAGAATTCCATTGTGTATATATACCACATTTTCTTGATCCAATCATCTACTGAGAGGCATCAGGGTTAGTTCCATATCTTATCTATGGTAAATAATGTTGCAATAAACATAGTCATACTGATAGCTTTAGTGTGGCCTTGTTTGTTATCATTTGGGTAAATGCTCAAAAGTGGGATTTCTGGGTCGAAGGAGAGCTCTAAATAGTGCTTTCCAAAGTGGTTGAACAAGTTTACACCCCCACCAACAATGCAATAATGTTCCCTTCTGAACACATCCCCTCCAGCGTCTGTTGTTATTAGCGTTCTTGATTATAGCCATTCTAACTGAGGTGAGATGGTATCTCAACGTTGTTTTGTTTTAAATTTCTTTTATGGCTAGAGAAGTTGAGCATTTCTTCATGTGTCTACTGACCATTGTTATTTCCTCTTCAGAGAAGTTTCTCTTTAAGTCTTTACTCACTTATTTATTGGGCTGTTGTTTCTTTGAAGATTTGTTGTTGAGGGATTTAATTTTTTGAGTTCCATGTATATTTTAGATATGAGACTCTTGTCTGTTGTGAGGCTAGTGAAGATCTTCTACCAATCTTAGGCTTTCTATTAATCTTGCTAGCTATGTCCTTTGCCATAAAGAAGCTCTGCAATTTCATGCAATGACATTTGTCCAACCTTTCTTTGATTTGTTGTGTTTCTGGGTCTCTATTAAGAAAATTTCTGCCTATGCCAAGGAGAACTACGGTTTCTCCTGTTCCATCTTTTAATGTTTTCAGGGTGTCTGCTTTCACTCCGAGGTCTTTGATCCATTTGGAGTTAATTCTGGTGTAGGGTGATATATAAAGGTCTAGCTTTAATTTTCTGCAAATAGTTATACAATTTTGCCAGCACCATATACAGAAGAGGCTGTCTTTGTTCCATTCTATTTTTTTTTAGCTCCATTAGATGTCTATAGGTCTGTAGGTTCATTTCTGCGTCTTCTATTCTATTCCATTAGTCCTGAGGTCTGTTCTTGTGCCAGTACCAAGCTATTTTGCTTACTATGGCTTTGTAGTAGAGTTTGAAATTTGGTATTGATATTCCTCCAGTACTGTTCTTACTGTTGAGGATTGTTTTAGCTATTCGCGGTCTTTTATTTTTCTATATGGGTTTTTGGATTGCCACTTCTATTTCCTTGAAGAATGAGGATGGAATATTGCTAGGTATCAAATTGCACTTGTAGATAGCCTTGGGAAGTATTGCCGTTTTCACGATTTTGATCTTTCCAATACAGGAGCATGAGAGTTTTTGCTACTTTCTAAGTTCCCTTTGATTTCCTTTTTCAGGTTTTTAAAGTTTTCATCATAGAGGTCCTTCACTTCTTTGGTTAAGTTAATTCCTAGGTATTTTATCATTTGTGGGGTTATTACGAATGGAGTTGCTTTCCTAATTTCAACAACATTTTTCTCATTGTAGGCATACAGAAAAGTCATTGCTTTTTTTAAATTTTTATTTATTTTTATTGTGAAAATACTGTTCAGAGGGGTTACAATTACATGGGCCAGATAATGAGTACATTTCTTATCAAGCATTGTTGCCTCCTCCTTTATTTCCCCTTCCCATCCACCTCCCGCCCCTCCAGCTGATCCTCCCCACACCCCAACCAAAGTTGTAAAATTCGTCTTCGACATAACAACTTGAACTTCTCACTGTTGCAACGGGTCCAATTGTATCCTTATTTAAACGTCTTGTTTTTCCCCTTCCCCTCCACAAATTTTACCAACATCAAATACAGTGAAAACAGGGTTTATACTGTGGGGGAAGGACTTACAAAGCAACAAAGAAATAATCTTATAAATGCATTAGAAACAATCGCATGAAAGAAAAATACATTTGAATACATGTCTTAGGGTTCATTTCCCTAATATCACCTTATCTGACCTTTTCTGCTTGAAAGTCATTGATTTTTGAGGGCTAATTTTATACCCTGCTACTTTGCCAAAGTTTTGAATCAGCTTGAGTAATTTTGGAGTGGTGTCTGTGGGATTCTTTAAATACATAATCATGTCATCTGCAAAGAGGGAGACTTTTATTTCTTCTTTCCCTCTTTGGATCCCCTTTATGTTTGCATTTTGTCTTATTGCTGTCGCTAGGCATTCTAATAAGAGATTGAAGAGCAGTGGGACAGTGGGCAACCTTGTCTCGTTCCTGAGTTAAGAGGAAATGCCTTTAGTTTTTCACCATTAAGTATAATGCTGGCTGTGGGTTTTTCATATACAACCTTTATTATATTGAGGAATGTTGCATGGATTCCTAATTTTTCCAGTACCTTCATCATAAAGGGATGTTGGATCTTGTCAAATGCTTTTTCTGCATCTATTGAGATAACCATGTGATTCTTATCCTTGATCCTGTTGATGTGATGAATTCTATTAATTGATTTGCGTATATTGGACCAGATTTGCATCCCTGAAATGAATACTGTTTGATCGTGGTGTATGATTTTTTGGATGAATTGTGGATGTCGATTGGCCAAAATTTTGTTGAGAAATTTTGCATCAATGTTCATCAAAGAATTTGGTCTATAGTTCTCTTACTTTGAGTCTCTACCTGGTTATGGGATATGTGTTATGATGGCTTCATAGAATGGGTTCAGTAGTGAACTTTCTCTTTCAATTTCATTGAAGAGTTGGAGGAGTATTGGTGTGAGCTCTGCTTTGAATGCCTTGTAAAATTCCGCTGTAAAATCATCTGGTCCTGGGCTTTTCTTAGATGAGAGGTCTCTTATTTCTACTTCTATTTCAATGCTTGATATGGACCTGTTAAGATTATTTAACTCTTCTTGGTTTAGTTTTGGTGTGTCAATATTTGCTAAGAAAAGGGCTATTTCTGACAAGTTCTCAAACTTAGTAGCATAAAGTTTTAAGAAGTACTCTTTCCATTCTCATCTCTGAATTTATTTATTTGGGTGTGTTCTCTTCTTTTTCTGATAAGATTTGCTAAGTGTCTGTCAATATTGTTAATTTTTTCGCAAAGCCAATTGTTTGTTTTATTGATTCTTTCTATGTTTTTTTTGCATTGTAATTAATTTAATTCTGATTTAAATATAATTATTTCTTTCCATCTACTGGATTGGGGTTTGTCTTGCTGTTCTTTTGCAAGGAGACTCATATGCCTCAAATTTTTGGTTTCAGATCAATCCAGTTTGTTGATTTAGGAATTCAGAGCTATAAACTTGCCCCTTAGTACTGCCTTGGCTGTGTCCCAGAGTAGCTGGGAGTTGTATGTTCATTTTTGTTGAATATCATGAAGATTTGAATTTCTTTTCTAATCTCTTCCCTGACCTACTCATGATTCAGCAGTGTGTTGTTCATCCTCCATGTGTTACAGGACTTTCTTTGAGGGCTTTCTAATTTTACTCCCTTGTGGTCAGAGAGAATGCAAGTTATAAGTCTAATGTTTTTGAATTTGCACAAGTTTGTGGCCTAAAATATGGTCTATTTTGAAAAATGTTCCATGTGCTGCTCAGAAAAATGTGTATTCTGATTCTGTTGGGTGAAATATTCGGTAGATATCTGTTTAATCTAGTTGATCTATGCAGTTGTTTAGATCTGCTGTTTCTCTGTTGAGTTTTTGCCAAGTTGATCTATCTAGTGTGGAAAGTGTTGTGTTAAAGTACCCAACAACTAATGTCTTTGGATTTATCTGGGATTTGAGGGAAAGTAGTGTTTCTTGGATAAATTTGGGTGCTAAATTGTTTGGCGAATAGATATTTAGAATTGTAATATCCTCCTGAAGGAGAGATCCCTTAATTAGTTTGTCGCGACCTTCTCTATCTCTTCTTATTAATTTTAATTTGAAGTCTATTTTATCTGATATTAGGATTTCAACTCTTGCGTGTTTATGAGGACTGTTTGCTTGGTAGATTTTGTTCCAGCCTTTCACATTGAAAATGTGTTTATTTTTATGGGCAAGGTGTGACTCCTGAAGGCAATACAAAGAAGGTATGGCGCCACTGCCACTGTAGCCGTGGCTGCTGGCAAGTGCTCAGATCTGTCTCCTTACCTGGGTTTTCCCTCTCTGGCCTAACTCTCTGTCCTGTGATGACACACTTGGTATGATTCTCTGGCTTAGGACTGTTCATTGGAACACTAAAACTGCTTTTATGCGAGAGCTTGGTTTGCCTCCAGCTTCTCCTCTGCCATCTTCCCGGAACTCCTCAGTTTATGTTTCTTATCCTCATTGTTTCGGGTTGGTGGTGACACATGACCCCATGTCAGGAACATGTGATGGAGTGTGTGTATTCATGGAAGCCAGGAATTAAAGAAGAGGAGGAATAGGGGTGGGAGAGGGAGAAAGAGGAGGAGGGGAAAACGGAGAAGGAGAAGGAAAAGGACAAGGAGACGGAAACGTGAAGAAAAAGAAGGAAGAGGAAGAAAAGGACTTTGATCTTAACATCCTCTTTGATCACAAGTTCTCAGTAACCAAATCTCTACAATATGCCCACATGAAAGGGTTCACCTTTTTATGGCAACATAATGAAAGATAATTATTACTCTCTATCCTTTATGATTTAGGATTTAATTTCTAAAGTGGTGGGTAAATATTTCTATACATTGTGATAACTTCTGTTCCTAGATATATACTTGAATTAATCAGAGAAGCTATTTGACATGGAGGTGGTTATACTATTGCTGGAGAGCTATTTTGAGTGCAAATTCATTTTATTTAACAGATAAGGAAGCTTCAAGAGATTTCATTTTGTGATTTTCAAAATTGACTATTTCATCTGCCTCATAATGACTTGAATTATTCATAGTTTTATGATATTTCCATTCAAGTTTTTGTCATCTAAAGTGAGGTTCTTTCTTTCTAGCCGAAGGAAAAATAAATACTATCACAATCACTTATTTCTTAATTATTCTATAGAGTAGGTATAATATGAATTTCCTACCATTCAAAAATAAATTATATTCAAGTCTATAGGAATAATGGCATAAGTCATGAAATATCTTGCTTTATCTCATATGGAGATTGATTCAATTTCTAAAAATCACTGTTGACATAAAATACATAAAATTCAGTGTTTCTGTGAAATGTCTTGGTAATAAAACCTCAGAAATACATGACCAGTATCTAAGATTTTTATATATTGAAAAAAATGTATGAATCTATACTTTATGTCAAAAAGTTTAGGTTTAAAAGACGAGAAAATCATGTGACCGCAGTAGATAATGATTTAATGAAAAATTGCTTCATTCACCCTGAAAGAGCATATTGCTTTTAGCTTACATGAGAAATTTGATTAATGATTCCTTTGTCGCTTTTGAATAATAGGATATTTCAATTTGTGCAAAGATTCTGTCATTTAAACCTTCGAGTGTATATTTTTTCATAAAAATTAAAACTATTTTTCACAGAGCAATTTCAGGATTAATTGCTAAATAAATATGTAAATGTTAATTTGTTAAATTGAGCCTCTAGAATTCAAATAATAAGAAATTTGTTTTATTCGTAGATATATCTGTGCTGAATATGGTATCTCAATCTTGTAATCCTCACTACTCAGGAAGCTGGGGTTCAAAGCCTGCCTTGGCAACAAAGAAATCATCTTATAAATATGTTAGAAACAATTGCAAAAAAGAAAAAAAAATTGAATACTTATCTTGGGGTTCATTTCACCTAACATCTACTTATCTGACCTTTTCTGCTTGTCTCAGAAATGTCCCTCCCCCATGGTTTAACCTCTGTTTTCATTGTGTTTGATATTGGTATAATTTGTGGAGAGAAATAGAAAAAAAATATGGTTTAAATAAGGATTCAGGTCGACCCATTGCAACAGTGAGATGTAAAAGTTGTTATGTAGAAAAACGAACTTTACAAGTTTGGCTGGGGAGTTGGGGCAGAGAGGGTGGGGGGAGAGATGGGCAGAGTTGGGAAGCAGAAACAAAGGAGAAGTCAACAATGCTTGATAATAAATGTACTCATTACCTTGCCCATGTAATTGTAATCTTTCTGTACAGTATTTTCACAATAAAAAAATTAAAAAATAAAAAAGCCAGCCTTGTCAAGAAAGTTTGTGAGTCACATCTCAATTAATCACACACACATCACAACACACACGCAAACGCACACAAAGCCAGAAGTGGAGTTGTGGTTCAAATGTGGCAATATCCTTGAGGGGAAAAACTCACTAAAGGATAGGTCTTGAGTTCAAATCACAAGAACAACACATACAAACAATATTATGTCTAAATTTTTATTTTAGTTTGAAGAAATAATATCAAAAGTAATATTTGTTACATTTCTCACAATTTCTGTGAAGTTGTTTTTAGTACAATTTGTCCTAAGATATAACATAAGTTATTAAAATTAATATGAATCTAGTGTATTTATAGTTATTCATAACACCTTGGAGTACAACAGTTGGTATTTTTTCTATAGCGGTAAGAAACATTGTGAGTAAAAGAAAGAAAGGAAAATGGTAGAAGAAAAAGAATGAAAGAAAGGAAAGAAAGAGAAAGAAAGAAATAAAGGAAGGAAGGTAGGAAGGAAGGAAGAAAGAAAGGAAGGAAGGAAGGAAGGAAGAAAGAAAGGAGAGAGAGAGAGTTAGGGATGGAGGGAAGGTGGAAGTAAGGAAAGAAGAAAAGAAGGAAGGAAGGAAAAAAAAGAAGGAATGAAGGAACCAAGGAATGAAGGAAGGGAGGGAGGAAGGTAGGGACAAAAGCAATTTAATTTATAAAATCTGCTATTTAGCCCAACATAAACTTCATATAATTATCCTTTTAGTAAGTGCAAATTTGAAATTTTCATTACTCTGCAAGTTCGCCATGCATGAATGAAACCAACAAATGAAGAATCAGGTAAAACCAGATGAATCTGTTTGCAAATGCAGTAAATATGTACGCAAATCTTTTACTCATTTTCTATACATCATCAAATAATTATATGGAAACAATTTACATTTAGTTATAAATATTCTAAAAATTGAGGTAACCAAAGGATGTCAATATATTATATAATGTGAATACTAGTAATTATAGTGCTATTAATATCCCTGTTATCATATATATTAATTGTATTATTATGTATTTCATCAGAGAAACTAGCACTCTCTGATTTTGGTGTCTGTGGGAGTCCTAATAGTGGACTGTAATTAAAATCAAGGGAGATCTGTATTTGTTGGCTCAAACGAATAATTCTGAAAGCAATTAACTCATCAGAGATTGTTCAAATATATCAGAAGGGCCCTAGTAAGGCTGTACTACATTTACATGATTACCTATCATGTGATTCAAGAGCCACTAAACCATCATTCTTCACTTTGCCATCACTAAAATTATTCCCATTGTAAGAAGAATCATTCACATAATTCACATGATATAAGATTGTCCTTAAGTAATTATCTTCTATGAAATAATATCCAAATGATACACCACACTGAGTTAAAGAAAAAGTTGCAAAGTGTATTGGACGATGTAACTTTTTCCAGATACATGTGTTGCAATTCTAGTTCCCTGCTTGGTGACTTAGAATGAACCTTTCAAAGATGACCCAGCAATAATGATCCTAATAAAAGAAGCCGAATATAATTACTCTGCTATGTGAAGGTCCAGAAAATAGATTATAATAAACCAGAAAGTGGACCCCCATAAGACAAAGAATTGGGCTGGGAAGGTGGCTCAGTGTATGTATACATACATATATACATATATGCATACATATATACATACATATATACTTGTAAATTGGGATCAATAAAATTATATATATATATATATATACATATATATATATATAAGTTGTATATACATATAAAATTCTTGATCTCTTTTTACAATGAGAGGCATCTGGGCTGATTCTGTATGTTGGTTACAGAAAACAATACAATCTTGAACATGATTGGGCTTGTAGCTTCAGTGTGTCTTGTTTTTGCTCAATTGGATAAATGCTCATAAATGGAATTGCTGGATCATAGGTAGTTCACCATTCAGTTCTGTGAGCAATTTCCATGATGTTTTCCAGAGTGGTTGAACAAGATTACATTCCCACCAACAGTGTAATACAGTTTCCTTTGAGTTACATCCCTATCAGTATCTGTGATTGATTGTTTTTCATGATATTGCAACAGGAGTGAGATGAATCTTACTGTTGTTTGGATTTGCATTTCTTTAATGGAGAGAGTTTTGTCTATTTCTCATTCTTACTTCTAAGAGGTTAAGTCTTTATCCCATATATTAATTGGGTTCTTGTTTATTTGAGGGTTTATTTTGTTGGATTTAACTTTTTGATCTCTAAATATGGATTAGTTATGAAAACCCTTGTCTGATCCTTAGGTAGAAAAATCTTATTCCATTCTGTTCTGCTTCTATATATCCTGCTAACTTTTTCCTTTGCTATGAAGAAACTCTTCAGTATGATGCAATTCCATTGATCCAGAAAGAATGATATTAGACCACTCATAAGGAAATGGAAAGGCTTGGAACCAACTTATATTAAGTGTAGAAAGACAAACTCAAAGAAATATAAGTTGCCTGATTTCCCTAATTTGTTGTATTAGAATGTACCTCTAATTCTACAAGTAAACACACTTGGATGGTAAAAGACAAAACATTACACTTTGACATGATAAATTATATGGGATTTTAAACATTTATACAGTGAGATCAAAGGAGGATGCCCTTTGGAGAGGATCACAAAGGGTCAATGGCTATATGAATATTTTAATATAAAATGATCTCCAAGAAATGATAATGAGAGGTTTTTTTATTATTTTGCTTTTTCCTTCTGTGTTCTGATGCTGTTTTTTTATTAATTTATGCACGTTTGGTCTTATGTGTAACTGTGGAAAAGGCAAAGGGGAACACAGAAATGTTGGGACAAAGGGTTAACAAATGCAGCACTGCTACTCAATAGATACTACATTGTAAATGAACTATACAACTTATGGGAGAGAAAGGTTAAAGGGAAAAACTGGGAGAACATGAGGGAACAGGTGGCACTGTTCAAAAAGAATTGTGCTCATTATCTGACTTATGTAATTGTAACCCTTCTGTACATCATCTTTATAAAAGAAAAATGGACCTCATAATCAGGCCAGAGTAGCTAAAATAATATTAGATAAAATAGGCTTTAAATTAAAAGTGGTGTGACAGTAAAAAGAGACAAAGAAGGACATTAAATATTGATAAAGAAATCGCTCCATCAGAGGGATATAACAATTCTAAATATCAATGCCCTGAATCCTAGAGCTCCCAAATTCATCAGACAAATATTACTTACCCTAAAAATAGGCATACATACAAATACATTGTTGGATACTTTGACATATCATTCATACCTCTGGACAGGACATCCAGGTAAAAATGTAGCAATAAAACTTCAAAGCTAAATAAATGCATTGACAATCTATGCCTAACACGTATCTACAGAATATTTCATCAGACAATGTCACAATATATATTCCTTTCAGCAGCCCATGGAATGTTCTCCAAAGTAGATGACATCTTAGATCACAAGGAGAATCTGTCAAAATTCAAAAATAAAAATGAAATTATTCCTGTATCCTGTGAGACCATGATGGGACCAAATTAGATCTCAGCATCAAAAGGCATCACAGGAAATTCTGAAACTCACAGACTGAATAACACATTGCTAAATAATCAGTGAGTCACTGAAGAGATATGGAGGGAATTTCCAACATATATGAAATTCAGTGGAAGTGAACACACAAAATACTACCACATCTGGGACACAACAGCACAGGCAATACTCAGAGGAAAATTTATATCTTTGAATATGTACAACAACAAATTAGAACAATCTGGAATCAGCACTAATGATGCATCACTACGACCTTGAAAAACAGGAACAAGCCAAACAAAAAACTGGTAGACAGAAATAATACAAATTAGATAAAAGAAATAAATGAATCAGAGTCTGAAAAGCCCATACAGATAATCATAATTGACTTTATCTACTAGTAGCTCACAAATATGCCCAATGAATGTCAACGTAGCTGTTTTCAGAGACTCAACCAACTTCTATGATTCTAAGAAAAAACATTTTGTTTGCCTTTTTTTTCTTTTCTTTTCTTTTATTTGTGAACATACTGTACAGAGGGGTTACAATTACATGGGCAGGATAATGCATACATTTCTTACCAAGCATTGCAGCCTCTTCCTTTGTTTACCCTTCACCTCCCTTCCCAGCCTTCCCTCTTCCCCCCACCCAATCCTTTCCCCTCTCCCCCCCTCACCGACATTGTAAAGCTCGTTTTTGACATGACAATTTGTACTTCTCATTGTTGCAACAGGTCCACCTGAATCCTTAAACGACTTGTTTTTCCCCATCTCCTCCACAAGTTATACTGGCATCAAATATAGTGAAAGCGGGGGTTATACTGTGGGGGAGGGACATACAAAGCTTGTTTTTATTAAGTTGATTTATAGATGGATTACAATTACATGAGTCAGGTAATGAGTACATTTCCTTTGTAAAATGTCTTCAGTTCCCTCACTTGTTCCCAGTCCCACCCTCCTGTTTCCACCCATGTGTTAAATAGTTCACTTTCATGAGTGTTCAATGAAATCCACTGCTGCAATTTTTTATTCTTTCCCTAAAACTCTGTGCCCACCCCTCACCTTCTTGAAGACAACAATGAATTTACCAGGCATAAGGTAATGAAGACTGAATCAGCACAAACTATAAACAACAACAAACACAAAACAAAAAAGCAGTTTTCTGTTTCTATATCTCATGGCTTGTTTGGTTATGTAAATCTTGTTATATAAATATAATTGTGTTTATCATAAAGCCAATACAGGAATTAAGGTGTGATAACATAATTTTGCTTCCTATTTAATAATGCTTTTTATTTTAATATGAAAGTTGTAAGTAACACAATTCAAGTCCTAGTGAAATTTGAAGGCTCAGACTTAAAGTTCAATTTACAGAATGTGTCATAGTTCCATTTTGGAAACCAAATTGAAAAACAGGCATGTGTTATCCTAAAGAATATCATTATTTCATGTGTAAAAAAAGTAAAATATATATAATATTAATGTAGTGGAAATAAGGAATAAAAAACTTATGCAATGCATCAATTCCGTAGATGATAAGATCTATTGATAAAATTAATAAAACTTGTTTTGAGTAGATTACTTAAGACATGAAGCAAGTGATAATTTTCTTTTTTAGGTGAAATTGATATAGAAATCAAAGCCCAAAGATTGCAGAGTTCTGTGTGCTTGATACGTGTCAATTTACACATATGCTTGGCTCATCACAACATAATTTGAATATAACTGAGAACTGGACTAGAATAAAAAAAAATCACGCAAATGTTTAGCTGTATTTTGTGACTAAATATTTCTCTTTCATATTTTTTATTTTACTTGAAAAATCTGGTAAATTTAAGTCACATCAACAATAATGTGAAATAAACAGCCCCTAGCTCCTTAAAAGGCAACCAATAAGAAAAAAATCAAACAACAAAGAAAAACGTTGAACCTCATTTTGCACGTGGTCTTTGTATATTGTGGTGCTTTGCAATTGTGGATTATGTGACTATCCCATGAATCTGGACTCAATTCACTAGGGCTACTGGAAGGAAATTTCAAAATCTAGAGCAGCTAACAGAGCTGTGCAGTTGTTCATAGGTTTCACTATAGTCGCAACTGGACATCAACTGTAAAAAGGAAATAATTCTACTGCTTTGCAGGCAAGAATGTGATGAAAAGCGTACTTTTATTTTCTTAGATGAAAAAAGAAGACCACACTTTAAGAGCTGACTAAAAGATCAGCCCATTGAATAACAGTGCCATTTTTAAGGCACTCTAGATAATTCAAGTCCCTCATCCCTCCACAACCATTAATGCCATTCACAAATCATTGCCAAGGGGAATTTCCAGTTCTATTTAATATTTCAAATGGCTTAGGAGTAACATAAACAATAATTCAAGTTGTTGAGAAAATTTGATTTAGAATCAGCAAACAAATCAGATTCAACTCCATAGTTTAGGAAAAATGAACTAAGAAATATGGCATGTTCTTTGTAATTTAATATTAGAAATTAGAGCAAAATGCCAGAAAGAGATTCTTTAAGAAGGAAGCAGAAGTCTTTGATAAGATATATTAAAGATTACCAAGGGACAAGTAATTTTATCTACATTTTCTATTATATGATAGCATTTTTGTCTGCTAATCACAGAGACTCAAGAAGATTTTTAATTATTATATGAAAATTTCATCATAATGATTGAACGAAATCAAGGAATAGATGGCTCAATAGCTGGTTGGTTCTGTTAAATAGTCCCATTATTTTGAATGATCTGGTGTTTTGTATGTGTGGAATTATGAATGTATTTTTTGACTGGGCAGGAAAGTTTGATTATTAGATCATTGTCTGATACCCAATGTCAGGAACCTAACCTGAGTCAGAGTGGTAATTATGTTTGTGTGTGCCTGCCAGTCTGTATTTAGAAGGAAATATCTTATTTCCCTCATGGTATATACTTAATTCTATTAGTTATACTACATTATTGACAGCAGATAAAGGTAATTAACATTTTGAAACATATGTTTATGTTCCTATGATTGCATGAACAAGCTAAAAAGTTATGCTTGGCTTATGAGTTTTGTGGAAGGTCAGCTGAAAGTATAACCATTTGGAATCTTGAGAAAGATATCATTGGCAATCATTTCAGTGTACATCAATTTTAGACAACACTTGCAAGGGTATGTATCCTATATGTAAAGTCAACATTTATTGATTTTCCAAAGCAACACTATTATAGAAATTTGTAGGAAAACAAGTTAAATTATGGAAACACAAAAGTAACATGACTATTGCATAGTTTTACATTTTAGTTTCGTCAAGTAAAAATACCAATTATTTCTACTGTATAGGAAGGAAAAACCTAAATATTACAGTTTGTGCCATATTTCACATTGGGAAGCTTTGTCTATATCAATAACTTTATTTCTTTTGTTTCTGCTTTCCTATTTATAATGCTTCTTCTCATACTATTCTAAGGACTTTTTCTTTCTCCCAGTTTGGGGCTTAAACATACCTCATGATCTCAGTTTGTTTGCTAACGATAATCAGTCTACCATTTGAACCATGCCTCCAGCCCAGAAATTTTTGAAGTTAATTGGAGATAGAACCTCATGAACTTTCCTACCAGGTGGAAAAACATTATCCCACAAATCTCATCCTTCTTAATAACTAGGATTATAGAGATGAGTCATAGATCCTAAGAATCAATGACTTTTCATGTCTTATAGATTCCACATGTTTACTAGTAAGTGTAATAACATACGACCACAGATTGGGTAGCATTAATATTGTAAATACATTGCCTCTGAGTTGGTGGAACTAGAACTCCAAGATCAGAGTTGGCTTCTTCTGAGTCCTCTTTCCTTGGCATATTCAAGGCCTTCTGCATCTCTTGGAGGAGACATCAACTTAAATGCTACCTTTGAGATTCTGTTTTCATATGCACTCAATTTCTAAGACAATGAGTTTTTTATCTTTAGTATGATTTCAGTGAGACACTATCCAACACATAGCATATTACTTAATGTGTAGAAGAAAATCTCTAATAGAAAATTATTTGTTTGGGGCATGGAATTATGGTTATACTTTAAAAAATAGCAAAAGAGGTAAAGGTTTTAATAGAGCTTGTAAAACGAGTTTGAAGTCTTGACCTTAGACATGCCAAATTCTTATCCTGGCACATACTTAAATTCCTAGCGGTACTGGAGGATTGAACCCAAAAGCCTATACTTGTGAAACAGCATCTCTACTACTACCATATCTGCAGATTATAATTGGATTGCTTATTTTGAGGTAGTATCATTATGCCTGGGCCTTCTTGGACTGCGGTCCTCCTAACACAAGCATAAAACATTGCACCCAGCAAATGGCTAGAGTATCTGAAACTACTTTTTGTGTCTGGGCTTGCCTGGAACTGGAATTCTCTAATTTTTGATACCCAAGTATATAACATTACAGGGTTGAGCCACTTTATCTGGTAAAGTGTACAATTTCAAAATATCTCGATATTGCCTATATTTCTGCTTAACATATATAGCTAACGTTAATTTTCTCCCTCTTTTGTTTAGTACACTGAGTTGAAAATATTGATTTCTTGATATACACGGCTTTGTTTTGGATGGAATCCCATCACAATAAAAAAATCTCCCAAAAGTTTATGTCAAAAATCATGGAAAACAAGACCTCAGGTTGGAAAGAAAACTCTGTTCCTTAAGGTATAAATGCAGTATGTTTATAGTGTTAGTCAATGTTTAAGTATGAGGAGGAAGGCAGAAATGTGAAAGATATCAAGTCTCTGTAGAAATTCTGTAGTTGTCACTTTATGTTATCTTCCTTCCTTAAAGCTTGTTTTATTAAAACCCTCTTGGTGTATATTGGTTTGACTGATTGGTAATCTTCTTCAGGAAATGAAGCTGATTTTAGAAGGCTGATGGTGTGGTAAATAAAGGAATGATAAGAATGTGCACAGATATTGTCACAGAATGAGCCGACCAGGTTAACTACTGAACAGCAAAACAAAGCAAAGTTTCAAGTCTGATGATCCACATTGGAATATATATAGATAGATACACATACATATACATCTATATACATACATACATGAAAAATTAAATCTCCAGTAGAATATAGAGAAACTTTGCATGACAAGTATTAAACTATATCAAACTGGTTGCAGGAAAATTACAGTAAAATATCAATAGAATAGCAGTGATTTTGCATAGATTTTGTAAAGGATGAAAATTCTCTCATTATATACTTTACAAATATTCTTAGTATGTTTTAAGTTTTGTGTGTGTGTGTGTGTGTGTGTGTGTGTGTGTGTGTGTGTGTGTGTGTGTGTGTGTGTGTGAAAATACCGTACAGAATGGTTACAATTGCATTGGCATGTTAATGAGTACATTTCTTATGAAACATTGTTACCTCTTCCTTTGTTTCCCCTTACCATCCCTCCCATCTCCCCCTCTGGGACCTCCCTGCCACTCAGAGCCAAAGTTTTAAGTTTCATTTTCCTACATAACATCTTGTACATCTCATTGTTGCAATGAGTTCACATGTATCGCTTTTTAAACAATTTGGTTTTTCCGTTCCCCTCCACAAATTATACCAACATCAAATACAGTGAAAACAGGGTTAAGTTTATATATATATATATATATATATATATATATATATATATATATATAATAGTAGGGGCATCTACACAATCTTGAAAGTTGGAATTACACAAAATATGCAACCTGGCTAGGCACTGGTGGTTCAAGGATGTAATCTTAGCTAGTTAAAAGGCTGAGATCTTCAGATCCCAGTTCAAAGCCAGCTTGAGTTGGAAAGTTCATTAGATTCTTATCTCCAATTAACCATCAGGGCAAACGGAGTTCCAGTTTAGATTGTATGTCAAGCACTGGCCTAGAACACAACCCAGGCCATGAGTTTAAGCCCTAGGATCAACAGAAACTAAAACATAAATTAAAAAATGGAGTTAGATATTTTAGAATGAAGCACAATTTTATATACTCTACATTGTTAGGAAGACTAGACTTCTGTGTTAGCTTTATTACCTACCATAGTAAGTGATACTGTCCATTTACTAAACAGAAAGGCTTACTCAGATTAACAAATTTGAAGGTTTCAGTGTATGTTCAGTTGGTTTTATTGTTTGGCGGCCTATGACAAGACAATGTCAAGGTGGGGAGGATGTCAGAGAAAAGTTTTTGACGTAGAATGATTAAAAAATAAAAGAAGAATGTATATGAGTATCTATGGTCTCATAGGTTTCACGCGGAAGAACTTAATCTCCATAAGAACTACTCAGGTATTCTACACAGTCTGGTAGGAAATAGAAAGTCTTTAACACATAGGTCTTTCTGGGGCATTCTAAATTCAAATGGCAACATCTTCACCAATGATAATGACTTGTCCAGGGGTGGAAGCAACTGGATATTTCTATAAATTCTAATCAGTGCCCAGCAGACTAAATATTTTATGGAATTCCTATTAAAATATTTTTTGCAAACTGACTGGGTCTTTATACTACATATGTGTATATCTGTGTGTTTGTATGTGTGTATTTTTGTGTTCGAATAAATGTATTAGTATGTCCTTTCGTTTTTCTTCCCATACCATGAAAGTCTGCCACAATTCCCAATCAAATCCTATCCAAGATTCAAACATTAATGCTATCCCAAAAGTTTTGCATGCCAACCCAAGTACATCCACCTCGTTTAAGATGTCTATGGTATAGGAAAATTTTAAGTCTTCCAATTACATTGTCACCAAGGAAACATCATACAATATTTCTTTTAAAAATACCTAGATTGTTGAACACTTTACCCAGAAAATTGAAGGAATACACTTTATTGGATTTAATTTAAATATTTAGTCACTTAAATGTATGTTCTATATCTACAACTTAGAGCCCTATTAAACTACATATTTGCAAAACTTATCTATTACCATCTTCCATGAAGACAGTCCTTGCTGAAAACAAACCAGATGTGGTAAACAAATTAATATGTATGCCATTGTCAAATGCTGTTGTTGTAAAGCATGGAAGTAACAGAGCAATTAATGCCTGTGAACAGCTAGTTCTAAGGAGTATGAAAAGTGATTACTATGTACCCTAAGTGGAAAAATCCACAGATGTTTCAGGTTGTGCTGCATTGTTGGCATTTGTGAGATATATTTTGGAAAGCACTATGAATGAAAGCATGCTATTTCATAAAACTTTTCTGAAGGCAAACTTATTGAAGCAAACCAAAGAATGGGATTTTTTTCCTTAACAAATGCTTTCTGGGTATATTGTGCTGTACACTATAATGATGAAATGATCATTTCTTTGGAAAAGTAATGAAAAACACTGTCACCTGTTGAATTTCTTTTTAAAGTATCTTAAATGACAAGGATGAGGAAATTTAAATGGGTTCATATTATCCAGTATTACTTTAATTTTATATTATAAGTTAAAACAAACTGACAGAGTATTAGTCCATCAAGATTTACAGAGTAAGTTTCTGGCATATATTTTCTTTTGTTGCCCTTTTTTTGGGGGGGGGGTGATATAAATATATTTTTGTCAAAAAGGCAACTTGGTCTTAACCATTACCCACAAAATTTATGTGGTTATAGAATCAGAGTTTTTTTGATTAATTTAAGACAATACTAGGTTCATTTTATGTCAACACAAAATATAAAAACCAATGACATTTTCACTGAACATCCACTCATAAAAAACCATGAATTAATAAAGTAAAACTCTGTCAATTTTTTGTTGGTTGTGGGCCTTGAACTCTGGGCCTGGGCACTCTGCCTCACCTCTTCAGCTCACAGCTGCCACTGTACCACGTGAGCCACAGTGCAGTTTCTGGTTTTAGGAGGTTTGTTGGAGATAAGATTCTCACAGACTTTTCTGCCCAGGCTGGCTTTGAACAACTATCCTCAGATCTCAGACTCCAAAATAGCGAGGATTACAGGAATGAGCCAACAAAGCCCAGATCCAAGTCAATTTTTAAAAAGCAAGCTTTGATACTTCTCCACATAGAGCTCCTCTATGACCCAGCAATCCCACTTTTGGACATTTACCCAAATGTTTACAAAAAAAGACCACACTAAAGCTACCAGCATGACTGTTTATTGCAGCACTATTTACTATAACTAAGATATGGAACCAACTCAGATGCCCCTCAGTAGATGAATGGATCAAGAAAATGTGGTATATGAACACAATGGAATTCTATGCCTCCATCAGAAAGAATGGCATTGCCCCATTTGTAAGGAAATGGAAAGACTTGGAAAAAATTCTATTAAGTGAAGTAAGCCAGGCCCAAAGAAACATAGATCCCATGGTTTCCCTTATTTGCAATATCTAGTATATATCTGAGTCACGCAGTAAAGGTCAGAAAAGGTGATGTTAGGGAAATGAATCCTAAGATTTGTATTCAAATGTTTTTTTTCTTTCATGTGATTTTTTCTAACACATTTATAAGATTATTTCCTTGTTGCTTTGTATGTTCCCTCCCCCACAGTATAACCTCTGCTTTCACTGTATTTGATGTCAGTATAATTTGTGGAGGGGAAGGAGAAAAACAAACCGTTTAAATAGAGATACAGGTGGACCCATTGCAACAATGAGGTGTACAAGTCGTTAGGTCGAAGAATGAACTTTACAACTTTGGTGCACGAGCAGGGGGGGGTAGTGGGGCGGATTGGGTGGGGGGGCGGGGTTAGGATGGGAAGGGATGGGAAGGGGAAACAAAGGAGGAGGCTACAATGCTTGATAAGAAATGTACTCATTGGGGAGCTCTATGTGGAGTCTTTTGAGGAACCTCCATACTGCTTTCCAAAGTGGTTGAACAAGTTTACATTCCCACCAACAATGAAGTAAGGTTCCTTTCTGTCCACATCCCCTCCAGCATCTGTTGTTGTTAGAGTTCTTGATTTTTGCCGTTCTAACTGGAGTGAGGTGATATCTCAATGTTGTTTTGATTTGCATTTCTTTTATGGCTAGGGATGTTGAACATTTCTTCATGTGTCTATTGGCCATCCTTCTTTCTTCTTCAGAGAAGCTTCTCTTTAAGTCTTTCGCCCACTTACTTATTGGGCAGTTGTTTCTTTGAGGACCCCGCTTTCACTATATTTGATGTCAGTATAACATGTGGAGGAGATGGGGACAAACAAGTCGTTTAAGGATTCAGGTGGACCTGTTGCAACAAGGAGAAGTACAAAATGTCATGTCAAAACCAGCTTTACAATGTCGGTGGGGGGGGGTATGATTGGGTGGGAGGGAGGGGGGAGGCTGGGAAGGGAGGTGAAGGGTAAACAAAGGAGGAGGCTGCAATGCTTGGTAAGAAATGCATGCATTATCCTGCCCATGTAATTGTAACCCCTCTGTACAGTATGTTCTCAAATAAAATAAAATAAAATTAAAAAAAAAAAAAAAAAAGAAATGTACTCATTATCTTGCCCATGCAATTGTAACCCCTCTGTACAGTATTTTCATAATAAAAAAAAGAAATGTACTCACAAAAAAAAAAAAAAAGAAAAGTAAGCTTTGATACTTCTGGTTTTTCCAATAAACAATTTTATTTTTCAGCATTAGTTTATAAAACTATGTGTTATTTTTAGATGTAACTGGGATTTTTCAAACAATTCAAGTATAATTTTTACTATTACTCTGTATCTCACAAAAATTCATTATTATTGACTTTGCACAGTCAATTACATACTATCTTACACACTATTATTATTACATTCTATATTGCATATAGTGTAAAGTGAAAATAATTTGCACCATTTCATATAAATTACTAGGTGTTATTTTTTCATTATAAATTCACATTTGTGGTTTTACAATAAGGGAAAAAAAGATTTTAGAGTTAAAATAAAATATCAATGTGTAGAGTGTCCCAATTAAAACAAAAATTCTGAGTTCCTACAGACAAAATTATTTTCCTTTTACTAAAGACTTTGAAGTAATACCTTTGGAAATAGTGAGGAAAAGGAAGCAGAATTCAACTCACATCAATCCATGTCTCTGTTATTTTGCTATCCCCTTCACTAAGACCTGCCCGCTCCCACTTGCCAGTGTCTCTCTTAGAATTCTATTTGGGAAAGTTCTAAGTCACGGATTATTTTTGTACTTCCTGTTATATGAAACAAAATATATACACAAAACTCTTGAAATAAAATGTACACACATGTTAAAGTCACCACAGCTGGAAAAACAACAAAGAAATGGATCTCCTCCAGGAACAAAAACATGTTGGGCCCAGTTTTTTTTAAGTACAAACTCAAATATATGTTAATTTGAGTAGAGCTATAATTATAGCTGTCATTCAGAAATAAGGTTGTGCAAATTAAATTCATCTGTATGAACCTAATATAGCAGATCTTTTGGATCAAATTGTTTAAAACAAATGTAACTATATATTAAGAAAGATCTGCACATATTTAAAAGGAAAAATGCTATAGTATTAAATCACAAAAATCATGACATACTAAAAAAATCCAGAAATGCAATGAATAAGTCCAATAGTATCAATATTGAGAAGTAAATACCACTCATTTAACAAGAACAAAATATACAAGTAATAGAATTTGAGCAGTGTGCTTGAGTGTACATAATTTTAAACTGCTCCAAATTACACTGTTTGTAGATTACTGAATGTGGGTTATCTAAAGGAAAACATCAGCACATTACATAAATGAAATTAAAAATCTCATGAAAAGAGAATAGTAGTTTCTGGAAAATACTATTTTAATAATTGGTGGTCAAAATGTTTCTAGTACTGACAAAATTGCATACCTATTTAGTTAGACGCAAAAAAGACCCAAGCTACTCGAGCTGATTTGAAACTTTGGCAAAGTATACAACTATAGCATTATAATGCAATTTGATTCTGGCATGGAATTCATTTCATCTTTGATCTGACAAATGAATACATGAAAGAACATAGCTTCTCCAACTAAATTCAAACCCTAACTAAGCATAAAATCAGAAAAGTCATCATGCAAGACGTATTACAACTGGGGTAAAAGAAAAATAAGTCATACTGATTCTGTATTTATTTTAATTGTTGATTTTTTCATAAATAATTTCCTTTAGCTTGCATTTTCAAAACATTGTGTTACATGATGTATATCTTGGCAACTAATTTTGGATGCCTCTTTAAATTTTGTTGAGTATAATGTTTCACTTCAGTTCCTAACCCATGAAATGATGTTGTTTACAAAACAAATGTTAATAACCACTGTTTATAATACGCAAAATCACATAACATGACACTAGTAAGTATAGGTTAACATTTTGATATCATGGTCTCATGACTGATGAGGCCTATCTGCATGAGTATAGTTGTACCTAAATTTAACCACTGTTAAAAAATGTATATTTATCTGTCTCCCATCAGAAATTAAACCTGAGTATAAAGCCTAAGGAAAATGATAAGGTAAGAATTTAGCTATTCTGGATATAAAGTAAACAAAATGCAGCATAGAGTAACTCACTGGTTTAAAGCCAAGCTATTTCTCCAAAACATTCTAAGCATTTCCTTACAATGTGTATTATTCTCAAGAAGGGAATGGGGAATGTGAGGACTAACCAAGTACTGTCTTCAAATATACGTAATTTGGATTTAGCCCTTTATTTCACAATAAGCATTTTTGATGAAAAAAAAACTGTTTGAATAATTAATTTTCTGGTCAGGTATAATATATCCTAGTTGCATAAACCAAACTGCATTCATAAAATGATATATTGCAATTAAGTAAAAAAAATCATATTCAATAAATAGCAAAAAGTGTATACCTATAGAGAATATTTTGAAGAATGCATTAGAAATATTCTAATATGATACTTAATTTGATTGAACAATTTCACATTGACAGTAATTAACTAGAATACTTTAATGCTAATTGGACAAGATTGTCTTTCAAAATGAGCAAAGACTATTTCTCCTTTTAGTTTGTCAGGGAAATAACTGACAAAAAAGGAAATTAACATATGAATCTATAACAACTGGAATGAATTTTTCTTTTTATTAACAAATAATAATTTCACAAAGTAATTTTATTGTGTTATACACATATGTCCACATAATGTTGCTTATTAAATTTTATTTCTTTTATTAATTCATTATCCTATTTTTATACTGAAATTTTATTATGTGATCATACTAACTTATGAAGTATTTGAACATATTTATTCCACACTACTTCTCTTCATCTCCTCATTCACTTTTTTCCAAACTCAATCAGTTCCATCTTTTATACGTGGGTCATTCATTTTATTTTCTGGATCTAGAGTCTACATGTGAGAAATCTAGTATTTGTTTACACAGTACGGCTTATTGCTTTAATATGAAGGTTTCCATTTCTATCTATTTTCCTGAAGATGAAGGTATTTCATTACAATGAGTGGCTAAATAATATATCATTGTGTATATATGCATATATATATTACAATTTCTTTATTCAATCAATGATTAAGGAACATGTAGGTGAATTATGTGTTCATTTTTTAATGGGAGAAGGAAGGATAAAAATAATGATGTTTGGATTGAGATACGTGATCTTCAGGTTGGCACTCTATTTGAAACATCCTCCCAGCTTCACTTTCATCAGTATTTCAATAATGCATTATATTTAAAATATGATATTTAATTACATTTGTGAAGATGTTCTTTTTCAGTAATTATTTTTTATTACAGTGTTACATTTAGTATGTCATGTGAGTATGGGGATGTATGTGAACATGAATATGCATGCATGTTTGTAGGGAAGCTGAATGCATATGAGATACAGAATTCAAATAAAAGTTTGAGACCTATAAGTTGCTAAATTGATGTATATGTCCAGTTTGTGGAGTGTGATTTCAAGATCACATTTTGGTAGGTTTCATACCAAATAAGTAGATGTTTCTAATCCAAAATCTTTTTTTTAATCTTTCTTTTTTTTATTATTTTATTTTATTTTTTTTGTGAACACACTCTACAGAGGGGTTACAATTACATGGGCAGGATAATGCGTACATTTCTTATCAAGCATTGCAGCCTCCTCCTTTGTTTACCCTTCACATCCATTCCCAGCCTCTTCCACACCCAATCCTCCTCACCTCCACCTCTCCACCCGCCCCCCCCCCCCCCCGCACCAACATTGTAAAGCTCGTTTTCGACATGACAAATTGTACTTCTCATTGTTGCAACAAGTCCACCTGTATCCTTAAACGACTTGTTTTTCCCCATCTTCTCTACAAGTTATACTGACATCAAATATAGTGAAAGCAGGGGTTGTATTGTGGGGGAGGGACATACAAAGCAACAAAGAGATAATCTTATAAATGCGTTAGAAACAATCGCATGAAAGAAAAAAAAACATTTGAATACATATCTTAGGGTTCCAATCGCATGAAAGAAAAAAAAACATTTGAATACATATCTTAGGGTTCATTTCCCTAACATCAACTTATCTGACCTTTTCTGCTTGACTCATACATATACTAGATATTGCAAATAAGGGAAACCATGGGACCTATATTTTTTGGGCCTGGCTTACTTCACTTAATATAATATTTACCAAGTCTTTCCATTTCCTAACAAATGGTTCCTATTTCCTATAAAGTAAATCAAGCAGAGAAATCGGGTTAAGATCTGAAAGAGCCTTTAAAAAAGTCTTTGACCTTGAAAATTGTCCTGGGTATGAATTTTTGGAGAAATATCCCCATTCAAAATAGAAGGACACATCTTTTAACATTATGTTGGTACTGGGTTTTGAACTACTGGCCTTGAGCTCTATCTGGGCATTAATTCTCAATGTTTGGATGATACCACCTGAGTCACACCTTCACTTCTTCCTATTACTACAAGTGGAGAAAGGAATCTTTTAGGTTTATTCATTTGGAATAGCTTGGAATTGCAATTGTCAAATTTGAACCTACCTAGTAGCTAGGTGGAAGCCACTGGTGCTCTACTAAAACTCACTTCTTTTAAAAATAAATAATCAGAAAAAGGAGAAAAAAATATTTGTTCAATGATTTATATGTTGTCTGATAAACCAAATCACTTGCTACTGGAAGATAGAAAGTGAGAAGTTAGATATGAATATGGAGGGCAAAGACAAAAGAAATGAAGAAGGGAAGAGAGAGTAAATGAGGGCAGGAGAAGGGAGGATAGGAGAGGAGGGGTGAGCTGAATTGTTTATAAGGTATTATTGTACAATCAGTGCCTTTGCATTTATATAGCCAAAGCTTTATATTTTTGGTGGTAGTAAGTTGAGATATAAAATACCAATTTACAGCTAAAAACCTGTTAGTGTGCTTCCTTCTGCACCAAGGGTGCAACAGTTAGGTTACTGTTACAGAGAAGGAAAGAGTAATCAGTTTAAGTGATTCTGAGAAACAATAATTGACATGCCAGGAATGCTCCCTTGTATGCTGAAGTCAAGCATCACTATTGTTCCCTGATCTAGTATTCCTCTCAACAAGAATAGCAAAAACAAGAGGAAGGAGATTTCTGAGTAATAATCATCTTTCTGTTTACCCTTTTCCCTTGGCCTCTCAAACAATAAAGCCAAAGGAGACTTAACCTGAACTAGTGGGGTAATTGGGAGAAAAAAAGTCAGTCTAGCTTAATGTGAAAGTTTTAAAATAATTGGGGCAGCGTTTCAAATACTGAAATAAAACGTTTGTAATTATTAATAAAAAGTAACTCTGAATTTATCGAAAAGTTAGAAGACTAAAGTTCTCACTCCATAGTGGAATCTGCATAATTAAACTGACTCCTGCTACTATCATCAGAAAATGGAGACAGCTCCTAAACTTCCAATACTAGGTAAATTACCCTCGACATTCACTTAAAATGTGTGAATATGATGCAGAAGACATTACTCATGTAACTGTAACCCCTCTGTACACGATTTTTACTATAAAATGTATAAAAATTAGAAAAGTGGAATGATTGACAATGATCCAGATGTATTGTACATTGAAATGCACATACACATTATTCAACACTGACAAAATGAAGTGAAACTCCTTTGCATGACTTGCTAAAGATTAAATTTTTTTGAAGTTTTAATACTAAATGACCAGAGCATAAACCTTTAGAGATAAATAAGAGGATAGCATTGACATATTGTTGAGGCTTGTGCTCCTTTCAATACACAAAAAATTAATGTGTCAAGTTTGCTGCAAATGTAAATTGTAATTTGCCAATTCTTTTTGCAAATTGCCCAAATTATAGAGAACCAAATTCCACTATCCCTTCAGTCTCACCAAAAATTCGTATAGACCTTTAGGTTTCTCGGTTGTTTCTAAATATCTTAATGTAATGCACGGGAACCAAAACTAAATTCTTTTAAAATCATCTCACTCAGACATAGGTATGGATAGATAATTGATGTGTGCAGAATCAGAAATATTCAGAAGGCTGTAAATGAATGCTTAGTAATTTTCTCTCTTCTGGGTCATAGAATACAGCCTGTCCTTGTTAGGAAAATTTAGGAGAATGGAAAAGGAATAGGACGGACTACATCATCAATAGGCGAGGACTGTTTATTGTAGAAAAGCAGGTTTGGAGGTTGTGTGAGGGAGCTGAAACAGGATCTGAGTTTTTATAGGAGGACTGAGCAAGGAGGTAGAGGTTAATGAAAAGCCCCTAGGTCAAGGAAAGCGGGGACCTTTCAGTTGGGCCCACAATGGGATGTTTACAACTGGGATTATATAGATTGTCCTGCCTGCACTTAAAAGGAGTTCACACATACCTGGGATTTGCCTGTATTGTGTATGAGCCTGGGACAGCAGGGTTGGGGTCAATCCTTCATATTCCATCTTTAGATACATGAAATGATAGGGCCAAGTGGGGAGAAGCAAGTTCTTCATATAGGGTCTTTGGATACATAAAAAGAATTGGGCGGAGAGAGGAGAATCATGCAGGTATGAGAACAAAGCAGATTCCATCATTTTGAACCCTGGAGTATAAAAGGTGGAGGGGCATCATGGTCTTTTCTGGTTACTTCCAGCTGTCACCAGTGTGTCCAGGAGTCACTGGGGCTGGCCTCTTCAGGTCCAGGTCTGTGCTCGGTTCAGAAGAGTGTAAGCAAAGCCTCTGGGTGCCTGCAGTAATAGGATGTCCTTGACTTGGTCCCAGGTTTGAGTGAGGGCTGTTATCCTGTTAGACAGAAACTTGAAAATGCTGAGATCAGGCAAAAGGCTGACAAGGTGGCAGGACTAGTTGATAAGAGTGACATCAGAAAACACAACCAGGGAATAATCCAGAAAAGTTCCATTTGGATCATGAGCCTATAACCAGTCAGAAACTAGGGCTGGATTGGAGTAGTTAAGGGCCTGGTGAGAGACCTTGATCATTTCCTATAAATAGCAGGTAACAAAGGCAAGAATGTAAATTCCTGTGCATTTAGAAGTTAGACAGATATGGAAATTAGATGGACAAGCTTCTGAACGTGTTTCTATTGGCCTCCTGGGTCTGGTTAATTTTGAAAGGGCAGTCACAAAGTCGCTGATGTAACATCTTTTCCTCTTATTCTTTTCCACCTTGTCCTTGGATCTAGGTGCTTGTGGCTGGGATATGGGCTTTGAACTCAAGGCCTGAGCATTTTCCCTGAGCAATTCTGCTCGAGGCTAGCATTCTACCACTTTCAGTCACAGGGCTACATTTAGCATTTGGCTGGTTAATTTTTGAGCCAGCTTCCACCCTGGCTCTTTGATGGTTAGTTGGGTGATAGAGTCTCAGGGATTTGTCTGCCTGGGCTGGCTTTGAACTGAAATCTTTGCCACAAAAACCCTTTATCATTTCCAATTAATGCAACAAGGAGATCAGTGAGAACAAGTAGAGTTTATGTGCACCCTACCAAGAATTAATCAACAAATACTTGCCAGAACTCTGCAATGACAAAATTCAAGAGATGGGATGAGAGTTTGAGCATACCTTGTATGCCTGGAAAACCTGATAACTAAATTGTATGAGAGGCTCTCCTGGACTATACATGTTTCAATAGTATTACAACATAGCTGGCTTTTTCATATCAGGATGAGTAAGGTTTAAAGAGAGTGTCCACAAGAGTCTTAGTGTTTGTAAATCTAAATCAGTCTTTTACCAAGAATCAGCTGTGTGTGATGGAGTCAGGCAGGAATCCAGTGTACCATGGTGGAGGTAGGATGGTCCAGGCAGGATCTGGGCAAGATTGCCTCCCTCGGATGAATTTTCAAAACTCCTGGTTAGTTACTTACAAAATTATACACAGACGTTAAAGAAACGACTTTAGATGGACATAGAGAATGACATGCTACTTTTAATGTTAAATAACAGCCAAAAATTACTTACCAACTTTACTCACAAGCTGTCTTTTAAGGCATACTCATACCATCTCTTATACTCGAACTTTCTGGAGACAGAAACAGATATGTGCAACAAACATTTTAAGACAATTCTTACCTCCTTACTGGTTTGTTTTTCATCACAGCTGGCTAGGAGCTGAGCTGGGTCTCATTCCTTTTACTACTATCCTTGAAAAAAAGGTTTTCTTTTAACAAGCAGCACATTTGATAGGAAATATCACTATCAAGACATAGAAGAAGACAACTTGTTACACAGTTTTTATAATGAGATTATGTTGAACATGTTTTCATACACACACATTTAAACTAAAGTTCTAAGATGCACTTGGGTTTTTAAAAAAAGGAAATTGGCAGTTTATTTTTTTGGAATTCCAGTGACAAAGTGATATTTTTCCCAATATGATAAAACCACGTGGTCAATGTCAAAATAGTAGGCAATACCAAACAAAATGCAAGGCAAATTTTGACAAACAGAATTTCAACCCTTAAACCAACATTGATAACAAGAGCAGAAAACCTTTAAATCAATTTTGGGGATGAGGTGGATTAGTATATGAATTAAATATGTTAACCCTTAGAAGAGTGAAGAGGAGAAGGGAGTAAGGTTGGTGGAAGAATGGGGGATGTAGAAAAACCCATCATGTGGTCTTAGTACCCCCAGATAGAGTGTCTTGTACATCTCATTGCTACAATGGGTCAACCTGTACTTTTTCCTTGTATCTTAAATGAAGAAATGCTGGCTTGATTTATGTTGATTCTACTTGTGTAGACACACCTAAAATCACTCACCAAGTCCAAAAGCACACAAATGAAATGCATCTTTTGTCGGTTGGTACAATTGTATTCTACACATTTATTGACAGGTTACAAATTATTCTCAAATTTTAATACATTTCAAATACTTTTTCTTATTTTCATGGCCAGGAAATGGAAGACCTCAGACAGCAATTCTCACTTTAGACTTATCACATGGGTTGGTTAAATGTTGACCTGAGCTCCAGTCTTCTGTGGACTCACACATTACTTAGGAATTGATGCTAGCTGTTGGAAAAGAGCTCAAGGAAAGATGCCGTATAACTTTATTCTTTACCAGGGTATTCTCCTGCTTTTTTGGTTGTTGAGAGTGTCTACAAGAGCAAACATTCTATGGGGAGCAAGGAGACACCATATGACCTATACTTACTGAGATTTCTGGGTGATTTGCTATCACTTGTACTGTATTTACAAGTCGAATCTGTCAAAACCTACCAGTTCTAAGAGATAAGAGAAGTGCTAAAATAAGTCTTAGAGACAAATATATCTTCAACATATTTGGTTCCAAGCATTCCGTCTAGGGCATATTCAACAAGTAGTGAAACTTGTGTTGGCTGTATCTATGCGTCTTTCTCCATGTGTGCATGTATACATGTGTATATATATATGTGTGTATTTGTATGTAGAGCAATATACATGTGTACATATATAAGGGCATATACACACATATATTCATATATAAATAAATATATATGTGCATATATTTATATATATTAGGTGTTCAGTGATTTAATCTAGACTTCCCAGCACATTGTCATTCTCACAAAGTGTACATGATAAACTGCTCTGAGGATCTGTGCTCACTTCCCCCACTTCCTTGTTTTTCATCCCTGTGAACAACTTCAGCCTACTTTCCATAGGATAGCTTTGTTTTTGTTACTTACTGATATTAAAAGAAAAAGGTTGCTTGTAAAAGGAAAAGATCTTTTAGGATGCAGGTTAAAAGTATTTTATCCATCCCAATGATTCCTATGAGGAAAATTTGTAATAGTACTAAAAATGAAAAGGAATTACTAGATCTGTTGTTTTGCCATTTACAATGGCAAAGAATAATATCACTTCACTCTTATAACTCTTAAAGAATGCAAGGGTAACTGATCGTCCCTATCATGTTCCCAAAATCCCAGTGGTTCCTGAAGGACAATAGTAGCTCAGCAGAAATTCTAAGTAGCAGACATGGAGCATGAAAGAGAAAGAGAGGAAATAGAGAATGAAAGAGAAATATCATAATACTGAAAGTGCATAACAGATAAACAAGAGCTGCATGAGAATATTCATACTGCTATCTTTAGACTCTATATGTACATTTGAAGGTATTTGATGTATGATAACCCATCAACACCACATTCCTCAGCACCACATAAGCAGAAAATGATGGAAGTGGTGCTGTGGCTCAAGTGGTAGCAATAGCCTTGAGATGAAGAGCTGAGGAGTAGTACACAGGACCCAGAGTTCAAGCCCCACAACCAACAGAAACAAAACCAAAACACTAAACACAAAACCGTCTCTCAATTTTGTGGCCTCAACTCTGTAAAACCACTGTTTCAGCCTAGGGCTAGGATTTATGTGTGGACATTTATCAACACTCCTGATTCAAACTCTACTTGAGAATATTTTAGTCAATATTTTGTTCTTAATTTTGCTCTTTGTAAATTCACATGCACCTATAAAAATGGTGTGGCCATCCCAGTAACATTCTCAAAGTACCTCGTAATGATGACTTATAAAAAGTTGTATTATATTACAACAAGGAAAACAATGCTGCAAATAAAGAAAACCAATAATTAAATATTAATGATTAATAAAATAAAAACCAAATACCATTGTTTCCAGTATTTGAAGTGTACTACATATTAGATTTTACTATTTTCTCATATTCCTGCACATTTAAAGCTGGCTAAGATTATGGTGTTCAACAAGAGTTTTATAGGCTATGAGTAGTCTTTAAATTTACCCTCTAAGATTACTATTTATGTCTCATCTCATCATCTGTATATGGTTTATATAATCATTTTTGTTCCTCGGTAACATATAAAGTAAGGAAGCCCTAAAGTTTTTACAGAAACTGTGTAGTTAACAAAGTCTTAACTCTTCACTGTTTCTTCATACAAAGACTTTGCAACTTCTCATTAGTAAAGTTTCTATAAACTCTGAAATGTACATACTTAGTTGTATATGTCTGCTACCATAAATTTAAATACTTTATAGAAAAGTTATATGACCTACCAAACAATCTTAATTTTGGCATATAAGCAAATTCCCAAAATTAAACATATTTAAAACATTAAAACTTAAAAAAGTACTTAACACTTGCTGCAGTGTTAATTATGATAGGTGCCTTGTATAGAATAATTGAATTTCTCCTCCTACATATCTGTTGAACAACAAATACCTGGAATTATTTTGTTTTAACATATCTTGAATTTAGTCTTAAATGTGTGCTTATGTAAGAAATACATGGTTCTAAAATTTCACGACAAATCTTTTGAACTTACTTTTTGTTGAATTGTCTAGTTTAAGAAAATCAATTCTACTTTATATATAAAAAATGTTCTGTGCTCAATTCAACAGCACATACACTAAAATTGGAACAATACAGAGAAGATTAGCATGGTCCCTGTACAAGTGTGACACGCAAATTTGTGAAGCGCTCCACATTTTTACAATAACAGATGCTGGAGGGGATGTGGCAAGAAGGGAACCCTACTTCCTTTTTGGTGGGAGTGTAAACTTGTTCAACCACTTGGAAAGCAGTATGGAGGTTCCTTAAAAGATTCCTCATAGAGCTCACAAATGACCAAGCAATCCCACTTTTGGGTATTCACCTAAATAGTCAGCAACAAGACCATATAAAAATTACCAATACAATTATGTTTATTGCAGCATTATTTCCCATAGCTAAGATATGGAACCAACCAGGATGCCCCTCAGTAGATGAATGGATCAAGAAAACGTTGTGAGTTTGTGTGTGTGTGTGTGTGTGTGTGTGTGTGTGTGTATGGGAATTCTATCGTCCATCGGAAAGAATGACATCACCCAATTTGTTACGGAATGGAAAGACTAGGAAAAATTATATTAACTAAAATAATCCAAGTCCAAAGAAACATCAGTCACGTGGTATCCCTTATTGTCAATAATTAATATATGTCGTGAATAAGCAGAAAAGGTCAAAAGCTATGTGCATGTGAATAGATAAGGTGATGTTAAGCTTAATGAACCCCAAGATAGGGACACAAGTGGTTTTTTTTCTTGCTGTTGTTTCTAAAGTATTTATAATGTACGATGTGATTTTTTTTTGTTTTTTATATGGTCCTCCCACACTTTTTTTTTTTGGGGTCCAGTAGTGGGGCCTGAACTCTGGGCCTGAGTGCTGTCCCTCAGCTCTTCAGCTCAAGGCTAGTGCTCTACCACTTCAGCCACAGTTCCACTTCTGGCTTTTTTTTCTTAGGTGGTGCTGGGAATCGAACCCAGGGCCTCAGGCATGCAAAGCAAGCGCTCTTACCACTGAGCCACCTTCCCAGCCCCTGAAATAAACATTTTTTACAGTCAACCTTGAAAAGCCATCTTGATAGACCATTTCTGTAAGTGGTAGCAGAATATTATTGATGGCTTTGCAAGGATGCCAGATTGCCTCATTTTGAGATAATTAAAACAGGAATTTAGTCAGCTGTTTTTTTTTATCATTAGGACAAAAACCCATTGACTCTAGTCCAGGTGATCACTGTGGCCCAGAGAAGCTAATACATTGACTAGTAATCCTAGACCTCTAAAAACAAAACAAAACAAACAAGTAAAAATCTCCGGTAAGCAAGGCCAGTCAAGGCTCCTATCACAGTCTACATGAAGTCAGGCAAAATACTGAAGCTGGGAGTCATTTAGCTGATAACTATTATATTTTTTATGAGGCAGACTGAAATAAAAGACTCCTGAGAGAGGGTAGGAAAGACTGATCAGAGGGACTAAAATTGGTCACACAAAGATTGGAAAATAGAATTCCTTATAAAACAAATAAATCATAGAAAGCCTGTGCACGTGAGAACAACACAGAAGACCAATTCCAGAAATGCACATTTTCTTAGAGGTCACCTTAATGAATTATCAATTGAAATTTTTGAAATTTAAATATTTGACCCAAGTGGAAGAAGGACAATTGCTCAAGAGAAAGAAAAACTCATCACTCGGTTAGGAGGTCCAATATCACATTAAGAAGTAATCAAGCACAGATTTGTAATAAAAAGAGAAAACAATTATTCGAAATGAGGGTTTCATTTGTTTTGATGTATATGTTTTTGATTTAGGTGCTAGCGATTACCATACAATTGATCCAGTCCCACAGTTGAGTTGACATTGACTGCAGTATTCCCACATGAAGGAAAAGAGAAAATTTACAAATGTCAGATCAAATGAGTTGAGGATGAAGTGTTTTAATAGTAATATATGAGGTTTAGACACAGGTGAAGAGGTGGATTTTCTTTTATAAAAATTCCCCATTTTTAGCCTGGTGACAGTGGCTCACAGCTGTAATCTTAGCTACTCAGGAAGCTAAGATCTGAGGACTGCTGTTCAAAGCCAACTTGGGCAGGAAAGTCCCTGAGACTCATCTCCATTTAACCACCAGAAAACCAGAAGTGGCAATGTGGTTCAAAAGGTAGAGCATTCACCTTGAGTTGAAGAGCTCAGGGACAGTGCCCAAGCGCAGACTTCAAGCCCCTCGACCACCACCACCAACAACAAAAGTCTCCCTTTTCTTGGACTGCCTACAGCTTTTCCTAACATTCAACAAAGAAGACATTTTGTTACCCACTACAGGTAAGTCCTATTCTAGCTGTTGCAAATAGAAAGATTTTGTATCTTATGTCAAAAGGTTCATATTTGGGGAAACAAATACAAGCAGTGGTAACTTTTTTTCCAGTCCTTGAACTCGGGACCTGGGCCCTGAACATTGTTATACTGGTAGCTTTAATGTGAGCTTGTTTGTTATTTATTGGATTACTGTCCATGACAGGAATTACTGGGTCATAAGGGAGATCTGTTTAGTCTTTCACATAAAGTCCATACTGCACTTTGGAATGGTTGAACAAATTTAATTTCCCACCAACAGTGTAATAGAGTTCCCATTTGGCTACATCCACCTTAGCATTTGCTATTGTCAGTTTTCTTGATAATGGCAATTCAAACTGGAGGAAGAATCTCTCTTGTAGATTTGTAGGTACCTTCTAGCTACCATGAATGAATGAATATATGAAACCTATATTGCTCGAGTGTGCATTCCTTTCTCTTAGTATAATGTTCCCAAGCCTTTGATCTTCCTTAAGACTGGTGAACAGTCATCCTTTCTGATGGGTGAATAGAATTCCAGTGTGTGTGTGTGTGTGTGTGTGTGTGTGTGTGTGTGTGTGTGTGTGTGTGTGTGTGTGTGTGTGTAAGATGACTATAGGCCTATGAGTTCATTTCTAAGTCTTCCTTTCAACTGTAATTTTGTAATTCAATAATAAATTTGGATTGCTTTCTTTATCACATTGAAGAATATTGTAGGGATGTTGATGGGTATTGCATTGCCAATTGTTTGGGGGCAGTATTGCAGTTTTCACACTGTTATTTCTTCCAACCAGAAGCATGGAAAGACTTTCCATTTCCTTGAATCTCCTTCAATTTCACTTTTAGGCCTTTAAAGTTTTCACAATAGAGGTCCTGCACTTTTTTGTTAAATTAATTAATTCCTAGTTTTATTGTTGTTTTGTTTTGCTTAGGTTTGATTTGATTTTGAGGCTAATATATATGAGGTTGTTTTTTGGGTTTCAGCCTGGATCTTCCCATTGTTGGTAACACAGGAAAACTATTGATTCTTGTAGGTTTTATACCCTGCTACATTGCTGAAGATTAGCATCACTTTTACTAACTTTTTTTGGGGGGGAAGCTATAGGGTCCTTTATATAAAGTATCATTTCATCTGTGAAAGGGAATAGTTTTACTCCTTTCATATTTGGATCCCTTTTATATTTTTCTCTTAGCTATTGTCCTTGCTAGAAAATCCACTACTATATTGAAGAGTAGTAGAAAGAGTGGACATCCTTTTCTCATTCCTGATTTTAATGTCTTCATGCCTCCATAGTTAGGTACATGCTTATTTTCTCTTTGTCGTATACATACTCTGTATTATATTGAGGAAAGTTCCATGAGTTCCTAGCTTCTCAGACCTTTCAATCATAAAGGGGTATTGGAGTTTGTTAAAAGCTATTTCTACATCCACATAAACAATCATGTGGTTCTTGTCCTTGCTTATGCTGATGGTGTGTGTTATGTTTATTGACAAGTATATTGAATCCAGCTGTATCCTAGGATGAATACTGTTTGATCATAGCATGTTTTTTTTGTTAATTGTTGAAGTTGGTTGGTGAGAATTGTATTGAGAAGTTATGCATCAATGCTTATCAAAGAGCTGGGTTCATAGTTCTCTTTCTTTGATGAGTCCCTAGCTGATTTGAGGAAGAGTCTAATTCTAGCTTCATAGATTATGTTTGATAATTCCATTTCCCTTTCTATTCCATTGAAGAGTTAGACCTGAGTATTGTAAGTTCTTTGCAGGCCTTAATTTCATGGTAAATCTATTGAGTCCTAGATTTTTCTGTTATGAGAAATTGTTTATTGACATTTCATTTTCATTACTTCTTATGTAACACTTCTTGGTTCAGTTCGAGTATAGGAAAGCATCAATTACTCCAGGATTCTCCAGGTGATTGGTATATGGTTTTCAAAGTACTCTCTTATAACATTCACAATTTTGCTAATTTATGTTATGATGTCTCATTTTTTCTCTAATTTTATCTATTTGAGTGAATTCTCTTAGGAGCTCTTAGGAGCTGGGCCTCATCTACTCTTAATATATTTACCTACTTCTGATCTTATATAACCAGTTCATGTTCTTCTTGATCTTCTCTCTGTAAGATATATTTGATTAACTTCTATCCTGCTGATGTGGTGGAGAGTTTGGCTTGGGACCATATTCACTGTTGGTAGTTGTTTGCCTTTAATGTTTGTTATATATCATGCCAGGCTCTTCATTTTATCATATCAACTAAGAAATTTGTGTTTATTCTGACTGTATATACTTTATAAATAATCAATCTTTTCTCTATGGCAGCTTTAAGAATCGTTTCCTTGATCATTAATGATCCTCTAATGGATTATAATGTGGTGGTGGGTTGTTCTCTTCTAGAATTCTGTGTTTGTTCTTAAGGCTTCTCTTCTCTGACTGTGCCTATCTCTTTGGATGTTTGGAATGTTCTCTGCTAGAATTCTGTAATATGTTTCCCATTCATTTAGTTTCCTGCTTTTTTCTTTCTTGAGACCAATCTCCCCCAAATTTGATCTTCTAACTGAGTCGTGAAGTTGTGGCAAGATCATTTCTTATTTCTTGGATTTGTTCTAAATGATTATTTCCTCTTTCCTACTAGACCTACTTGGTCTTTGACCCCTGAGATTGCCTTCTATGTCATCTATTTGCTGTGAAGACTTTATAGCTTGTTTTTGATTTCCCTGTTTTATAATTGGTCATTTTTTAGGGCTTCTATCTCTTTATACAGCTTTGTTTTAGGTCTTGTATTGACTTTCTTTACATATTTTCTTTGGGTGGGTGGGATGGTAGGGTTGTTTATTTAGCTGTGTCTTCTCTCATATCTTTTAACTAGGCATCCATTTTTTCCTTGGACTCCCTTGCCTTTTCAGAATTTATTTTTCTGTTTGTAGTCTCCATGAGTTATTTTGCTAATCTTTGGTTGTTCGCATCTTGTTCAATAAATTTCCTTGTAGAGGTTTTGTATCTTTCCATTAATCACATTTAAAGCCGTAAATGTAATGTATTTTGAAAACTATCTTCTAGGTCCCTAATTGTCTGTTCTAATGCCTGGTTATTTACTGTGTGAATTATACTACCTTGACATCACTTTTCTTGTATTTTTCTGATTTGCTCTGTTCACTTGGAGGATTTCTTTTGGGGGCTATATAATCTTAATAGGTGACTCTTTATGTTCTTGGTTGATTTGCCATTTGTTGGTTGGATCTTCTGTTGTGATTTGTTTTTGTGGAATTAGGTTTTTGTCTAGACCATTAAGTGTAGGAGTAGAAATCTATTGTGGTGAGATGTAGTGATGTTAATACTAGCGGTTCCAGTGACAGTTTGGGCTGCCCAATGGTATCTTGAATTGTCTCTGAGTATGGCTGTGGCTGTCTCCGATGTACACTTCTGTTCCTGCTTTTGTTTCCCATGTGGAATTTTTATTTCCACACTGCAGCTGTGCCTTTAAATATGTTGGCCAACACAGTCACAGCAGTCACCTGCCTGGCTGGACACCTTTTCATATATTTCTGTTTTCTTGTGAAGACAGTATAAACTCTTCTTTTGAATTGTATATCTATAAATAGTTATAACTGACTGGGTGTGACTTTTTAGAAGTGGAGTACCTGCTAGGACTCTAATTCTCTGTTTCATTAGAGAGCTAGGGGAATTTTATGTTGTTATTTTGCCATTGTTTTTCCAATTCCTCAGATATATTTTATATATTGTTGATTTTTTTCACATAATTTAGGATTTGTGATGGTTGTATCAGGTTATTTTTGAGGTTTTTGTTTGTGTTAGTTTGAAATAGTGATTTCAGGCTTGTATGAAGAGATATTAATAATATGAAATGTATGTTATTACATTGAAAGAAAGAGAGGAGACATTTTAACCTATTTGCTACAAGTAAATTAATATTAAGCAAAGTTAATTAAAATAATTACTTACTCTTCAGAAGATGAGAATAGTACTCTTGAATATCTTGGAGAAAAAGACTTTAGACTCATTACAACTAAAGTCTTACATTGAAATTACTGGCTAAACTTTCTTCTTCAGAAAGGCAAAAGCTCCATTTCTTTCATATTAGTATTATAAAATCATAAGATCTGCATGTTGAATTGTTTTCCTCTGCTATTTTCAATTCCATTCCTCATCCAGTAGGTATCTAGTGCTTTGAATGACCAATTCCTTAAAATACCTATATTGCTTATATTGTGATGTAAATCTCAATAATATTAATGTGAATTTATCCCTGATTCTCATGTGGAGCTACATTTATATGAAATTTATGCAGTTTCAACCAAGATACATGACTATTTCAAAGTTTTCTGTTTTAATCAATAAACCCATTCTCTTTAGAAATATGTTCTCATCTTTTATATTGCTCCAGCATACATCATGTATTATTAGTTCTTTTACTGAAATAAATATAAACTATGGAACATGAAGACAACTGCCCCCCCTTATCACTTTAAAGTAAATCCTTGGGGACTATATTATATTTAAAATTAAAAAAGTGCAATGCACTGTTTATACATTAATAATCTAATGGTTAAGTCAATTAGACACTAGAACTACCATACCACATCAAGTCAGAATTTACTTAAAGGCACCAAAATATTAGTGTTCATGAATATCACTCAGTTTTAGAAAATGAGTAGTCACAACAAAGTTTATATTATATTTCAAATTTAAAAAATGAAAATTAAACCCAGATTTGTTGTCAATATCCTGTTTCCAGGAATACATTTATTCAGCAAACAGAGAAAACAAAAATAAAGGTACGTCACATAGATGAAAGATGTAGAAGCAGACTGTTTTTCCTTAAGATGATAAGGACATGCAAACTATGTGATTTATTCAAAGATACTATAAAAATTTATAAGAAGATTTGTGATCAGAAGTGATGGGTAAACAAATAGTTGGAAAACTGTATATGTAAATTGAGCTTTCAATATAGGCTAAGTTTACAATAAAAATGATCCAACAGACGATGATTTTATATCTTTAACACACATCCAGTATTCCACATTTTCCCACATACGCCTGTCCTCTTACCTCAGTTCCTGGTCAATAGTATTCTAATTTCATGATGTTAATTCCTATTAATATAACAAAGTGGGGGTTTTTTGGTTTCTAGATCCAATAAATTTTAGTATTTCCGAATAATAGTATGAATTCATGGAGTTTGACTTGAATGTCAAGTTTGAGGATACTCTATTCAGGGTATTATTAATTGGCCTGAAGCAGCCAGGTACATACTATGAATACATAAACACAGTATACTAAAAGCAGGGGACTTGATTTCAGAGTAAGATGCAGGTCCAGGCAAGGTCCTGAAAAAAATGAAAAACCAATGGAGCAAACATCAATCAATTATCGTTACCAAGGAATTGAACTGTTCTCTTATGTGCCTGGGTGGCAGCTGTGTGTGTGTGTGTGTGTGTGTGTGTCTGTGTCTGTGTCTGTGTGTCTGTCTGTTTGTTTCTGTGTCTGTGTGAGTGCTTTTAGGGAGAGAGAATTTAAGTGTGAATTCCATATTTACAGCCCATAGAGCATTACTTGTTAGGGAGAAGGTGCTCATATCAAAGTTCTGATACTACTGTCATCACTTTTTACTTTGAAAAACACTTGCTTAATCCTACTTAAAAAGAGAAAAGTAAACTAACATCTTACATGATTGTTTTGACAATTGATTGGTTTATTGAAGGCCAAAGGGAGGAATTGCAGAGTAATATAATCTTTTTCCTCTCTCCTGAATATTACCCAGCAATAGCAGTGATTTCAGGAGTCTCCTGCTATGTACTCACAGCTGACTTACTAATATACTTAATAATATGAAACATATGATAGAGAAATAGATCAGCCAGCAAACACAAAGAACTAGTGATGAGACCGAACTTTTGAGCAGGGTTGGCACATCTTTTAGGAATGTAATCCCTTCATATGAACTTCAAATTTTGTGGATTTCTCTGTGTGATTAAAAGGTTAGAAAGTGCTGTAGAAATGAGAATTCCTGTTCAGCCAAGTTGAAATTGCTCATGATCCCATCCTCAGGTTACAAATTTCCATTTCATAAAGAATCTCTCTTAGAGTGCTTTCATTTAATATACTTCAACACCTCATCCTTCCCTGTGGGAGATAGGAAGAAAGATAATTTTGTTTGAATATTATCTTATGTAAGTTAGTGTGTATGGGCATGATTTGTATGAAGTTATTATTAACTGTAAACAGGAATCATGTCACAACAAAAATATAATTAAAATCACATAACAAGATTACCAGTCATAGCATTTTCTTCATGAAAACATACATTAGATTAGTTGCAGAATTTCTATTTTGAGATAAACTTTATATGAAAGCATAATGCACTTTAACTAAGGGCTGAAATATTTTATTAAAAATATATTTCTTAGAGATATTTTTGCTGCATAATTTTAAGAAGAAAATGGTCCCAAAGTAATCATTTTTCTTAGTATGTTCCTGTTTCCATATGATTAACCTCTAAATTAGAAATCCAGATATATGATTTGATTTAATTTAACCACAAATATTATTGAGTATAAGGACCTTCTACTCTCTATATTCTTCACACTATGATCATTAAATATGGTGAGTTTGAAATAATTAGTCTCTGTGTGAACTATGTTAATATTATTTACAATATGAGTGAAATGTTTAAAAAGTAGTATTTATTATAGTTTAATTGCTCTGAAGAGAAAATGAATGATATAATCAAAGGCTAAAAATGATTAGATTTAATATTTAGAATTCAGGACATGTTTTTGACCACACTGCTTACTGGAGCCTTCACAACAACCTGAGATAATTTATATTAATGAAGCAAAAAATCCCACATGTTAGACATTTGTGAATAGAAAAACCATATCATTCTGAATATATAGATCTACATAACAAACATAGAAGATTTAGCGTATAAATACCTGTATATACTAATTCATTTAATTGCAGGGAAAGTACTTGTACTGAAAGGAGAGAAAATTGCATTTATTTTGAAAACGTAGACCTAAGTATTCATTTGAATAAAAGATAATGTTTAAAACATCACTCAATCAAGAAATAAGATGTACAGTTAGTTGTTTTTCATGCCAATTATTATCTCTAAACTTAGAAAAACTAGATTTGTAAACTGAAAGCAGTGCTTTGTCGGGAAAGAGACATTTAGTTTCTTAAAAGTCATGACTATTTTTTCTCAAACAATTGCTAAGTAACTGATTTACATTTTTATCATGGAATCTTTTTGATATATTTTCATTGATTAAATTAAATAATTGGCTAATAATAAATTAAATTATGCATGAACAAAGTTTATCTAACACAATTATTTTATTCACAAGACATATCATGGCTCTTTTAACACTAGAAGGCAGTATATTATTTACTTATTAATTTTTAGTTATTTTGTTAATGGTTATTAATTGTTAGAAGAGGCAGTTTCTTTATGCTCTTCCCAAAATATATTTAATGCATTTGATTGTACTCCCTGTATTTCCTTTTCATTAATCCTTCCTCTAAAGATCTTCTGTTTTTCACATCAAATTACATCTTCATATATGCACATATAAGCTAATTTGGAAGATTTAAGGTGAACTGCAACTTAATTCAAGATGTGCAGTGGATTAACGATGAATAAAAACTTCAATATTTTGTTAATTTCTGAATTACTATATAATATATATATATAATATAATTACTATTATGGTTAGGTTTAGGATCACAGACAGAATTAGAATTAGGGTTAGAGAAAAGAAAATTTAGGTTCAACACAAGATGACCTATTGCAACAATGATACTCACAGCACACTATATTGAAAATGAAATTTACACCAAGGGGAGGGAGGAGTTATAGTGGGAGACCAACAAAGAACAAGGCAACAATGTTCAACAAGAAATGGACTCATTACCTTACACATGTAATTGTAATCCCTCAGTAAGCCTCTTTACAATAAAATAAACTTTTAAAAAATAAAGTAAAACAACACCTGACAGGAAATAGATAAACACTTTAAAATTTTTAGTTTCAAAGTGCAAATAAAATTTAGGCCTACATGCCTAGCAAGAGTTAGGATAAATGTGAAATAGAGGCTTGCTATTAACATTATGATTCAATTATCTGTAGGTTTAAGATTAGGAATGGTTTAAATGTTAAGTAAATCTGAACTTATTTTAAGTTCTAGGAATTCAGGAAAAGCAGGGATAATGGAAGTACAGTGTATTTCATAATATCAAGATTTGAGATCAATCGGTATAATGATTCCTGTTATGGAACAAGATAGATTCAGAGTTAAGAGTGAGAAAATCTGTAGGGTTTAGGAAAACCTGCAATTTATGTGAAGAATTACAAGTGGAATTTCAGCTAGGATGACACAGCAAGCATTTTACATAAATTTTAGAATTGGGATACCATTAGTGTCAAAGTTATCATTAGGATTCTAGACATGGTTAGGGTTAGAGTGTAGGAGAAAAAAATGATGCTCAAATTGTAGGTAAATTTTAGAATAAGCATGGTAAGAATTAGAATGAATGTGAACTAGAGTATTGCTATTAATATTAGAATCTACTTACAATTAGTCGTATGGTTATTCTCAATGTTCCAGTTAAGAAAGATTAAGTTTAGGGTTAGAAAATGACTAAGATATTGGGAAAAAATTGAAGCTTATGTTTGGAAGGTTTATTTGAATGAAGTTAGGATGAGTGAAAATTAGTTTACCTGTGTTAATGTTAGTATTGACATATAATTTTACTAAGATTAAGGTCAGTATTTTGTTCTGATTATGATTAGTGTTATGAATAGGAAAGTTTTTACTATAAAATTCAGTTTCCAATCCAGGCACCAGTGGCTCTCGCCTGTAATACTATCTACTCAAGAGGCTGAGATCTGAGGATCACAGTTTAAAGCCAGACCTGGCAAGGAAAATCCATGAGATTCTTATCTTCAATAAACCACTGGAAAACCGGAAGTGGCGCTGTGACTCAAGGGGTAGAGTGCTTGCCTTGAGCTGAAGAGCTGAGGGATAGCGCCAAAGCCCAGAGTACAAACCCGATGACCGACCATAAAAAGAAAATTCAGTTTTCACTAACAAGTAGAAGCAAAAATGTGACACTGAATAGTAACTAGAGCATTATCATTAAATTTATTTCTCAGTGATAATTCTTGTAGTGATTAATGGGAGTTTTCCAGCCAAGTTTATGTTGAGAATTAGCATTAAGTAATGGACAAGATGGTAAGTAAATCTGAAACTGTTTTAGGGAACAGAGGTTCAGGAAAAGGTAAAATCAATGGAAACTACAGTGTCTTTTCTGATAAGAAAATGTGAGGAAAAGTAATATAATGGATCATATTAGGGAACAAGATCACTTCAGAAGTAGAATCAGGAAATTTTTGGGAATAAGGGCAAACTAGAACTCATTTCCAGAGGGAAAACTGGAGTATTCATTAGAATGAATAAAAACTAGAGTCTTTTTCTTAAACATTAGAATTGTACTATCATTATGGTGAAAGTTAGGTTTCAGTTCCAGCTGGGGTTAGTATTAGTATTAGGGAAATGGAAAATTTAGGGTCAAACTGAAAGTAAATCTTTGAATAACAAGTCAAGTTAGAATTTGGATGTATGTGAAATAGGAAACTGCTAATAATGTTAGGATTAGGGTATGATTAGTGTGAGGCTATCCTGAATGTTCCAGTTAGGGTTCGGGTTAGAAAAATGGCAAGATATTGAGTAAAACTATGAATTACTTTAAGAAAGATGAGCTGAATCAAAGATAGGATGAATAAAAACTTATGTATTTGTGTGGCCTTTAGAATCCAAAGGCAATTGGTTCTAGAGTTAGGGTTACTTTTCTAATTTATGAACTAATGAAGTAAAGGCACAAGTCTTTCTTTCTTATAAACCAAGACAGTCACGATTTTGGGGAACAAACTCAATTTTCTACATGAAAATAGGTCTTAAAATATTTTCCAACCAGGATTAAATAATAGTAAACAGGATGTCATTTGTTAAAATTAGGTAAGTTAATAATGCAACTTTCAAAAATATCCAAACCCATAGTCTAGAAACTCAAGCATGTTATTGGGAAAAGAGATATTTTACTTCCTCTAGCAGGGAAATTCTGTGTGTGTGTGTGTGTGTGTGTGTGTGTGTGTGTACCTACCACAGGTCTTCAACTCAGGTCTGGGTCCTGTCATCAGCTTATTCTGTGCAAGGAAGGCACTAAACCACGTAGCCACAGGTCTTCTTATGGCTTTTTAGTAATTAATTTGAGATACATATCTTATGGATTTTCCTGTCTGATCTTCTGATCCCCAACAATCCTTGCGTTAGTGTTACTGTGGTGCTACCACAAAGTGACAGTTCACTAAACTGGGAGCAATATGGAAGTACTTGTGCAAGATACAAAGTAACCAGTTCATTAATTTGGTAGCAACAGAGGATCACATTAGATTGCCTTCAAACACATTGTTTCTGATGAGTTTATCTGAAGCCATAATCAAACCTATTAGCCTCACTGTATGAAGTAGCACATATTTGTGGTGTAGAATATGTACAATGAATTAAATCCTGAATCAAAAGTCTTTGCTGGGTTTGCTTTTTAAAAACAAATCAGAAAAAGAGTGTAATTGAAGTGAAGTCCAGACTGGAGGAATGTAGCGAGCAGCAGAGCAACTGCTTAGCGTGAGTCCAACCCACAGGACCATAAAGAAGTAGAAGAAAGTGAAAGTGTAGGAGAAATAGGAAAGGAAAGGAGGAGGAAGGGGTAAGAGCAGAGGAAGTGCATAGCAGGAGAGAGAAGAGGAGGGGACAGGGAAAATGTAGAGGAGAGGAGAGAAGGAAGAAGGAAACAGGACCTGGGGGAAGAGCCGCAAGAGGGTAGACAGGAGGAGGAAGATAAATGCAATATAACAACAAGAATTTTTGGAAAACATTTTGCATAAGTGATCTGCATGTGCCTGGCAGGATTATTTTCTAATCAGAGAGAGAGCTAGCAGAGTGACAATATGGGTGATACCTATTTCTTGGTCATTGTATTCTCTTTCTTCAGAGAGGAGTTCAGAAGAAATCCTGAGTTTGGTGTTTTATAGATATTCTTCAGGATTTCTTTTTCATGACTCTAACATGGGAAAGAACTAAATGCAACTTCCCTTAATTAAAGAAAGAATAGAAGCTATTTTAATTTGTATTACTGTGCATGAAGAAATCCTGGAGATTTCTGGTTAACACAAAGGGCCCCATGCAAAAATATAGGACAAGAGGAAAGTAAAACTGTTTTTAAAGTATAATAGTTCATCAATGGTGAAAAGTTTTAGTGCAGCCCCACGGCCAACCAAAAAAAACAAAGTTTTAATGGATATTTTTTCCTTTTTTTGCCAGTTGTTCAGTGCTGCAGCAAAGCTGTGCCCTAGAGCCCTTTCCAAATCACCACGTTAACCACCATTTCTGTAGTCCCTGTGGGTGTGACTGCCTCCTCAGGTCAGCCATTGAGAAGTGGGGCCCCCTCCCATGTGGCAGATGTGCAGTGAGGAGATGTGTGTGCATGCTCCCTAGCATTGCCAGATGAGCATTGCTCACCCTACCGACCTCTCATCCCAGTCTCAGTTGTTCCATTTCACCCAGGAGCTGGCATCCATGGAGCTAGAATTGAGTCCACTGCTGCCCTCTCCTCCTCCAGCTCGGCTGGTACTGGTTTGTAGTGGTCCTGGGTGCAAGTGTAATCCCAGAGAGACACCGTTCTAGGATCACTGCCTGCCCCCATGGGTGTGGGGTTGGGGGGACACCATGTGTCTACAGAGTGCAGCCCATGGGAGAAGGAAGGCTAGGCATGTAATCCACCCCCTTGGGGCCAGGCAGCCCAGCCTTGGTTCACCTCATCAGTCTTTAAGGTGGTCTGTGGATTAGAGCCATGTGCTGTCCCCTCTGCAAGTGGGCTTGTGAAAGCTGCAGCAGCTCAGCAACCTGGAGCCCCTTCAGCATCCCCGTGGACCTCCATTTGCTTATCTCTGTGGACTCAGGTACAGGGCCATCCCTACATATACCCATCAGTGCCAGAGGAGCCTGGACTTGCAATGCACCAGCTGCAGCACCAGGGGCCCAAAGCTCCTTTGGCTTTACTTTGTCATCCTTCTGGTAGACATGGGTCCAGCTCTGGGTGCCATTCTGGGGATGCTCCATTTGGAGGCAATGGGCACACCTCCTACCCATGTTGGGCTCCAAATCAGTGCAATGGGTCTGGCCTTGGCAGTGTAGGCTGCACAGATTGAAGGTAGGGTTTGGGGTCTCCCCTGCCTTCCCTCCTGGCTTTGGCACCTGAGGCTGGGTAGATTGGTTTGGTCACTCTGGAGCTTTGTTGTCTGCAGCCCACCACAACAAGTGCTGCCCCTTTTGCAACAGCAATGTCCTGTCCTCGACCCCTTCAGTGTCACCACACGGACCTCTGATAGGTCTACATGGGCTGGGTGTGGGTGTCACCCCAGGACTCCCATTATGAAGTGCCAGTCCCCTTCATGGTACTGGAAGCAAGAGGTGCCACATATAATTTCTACTTCCTATCATTTTCCTTCTCTGAGATAAACAGAACTGGGAGATATAAATAAGTTTTATTAAAACAAAATATATAACTTATATCACTTCAACCTGTTAAACCACTGTAATATTTTTTATCCAGTAGGAATTCTTTTTGTAATTACTTATTTTACTTTTGAGTGTAACTAATGTAATATATTTTGTGTGTAATTTACTATTCTAGTATAATTTCATTTGCACTACTTACATACTTTTTTTTTAATTCTGAGATTTAATAATGTGGTTTTTGGATAAGAGTTTTGTTGTACTTTTATTTCAGATTGCCATAGTGGCCTTGTAAATACAAACAATAAAATCCATTCTTGCTATTATGAAGTCCAATGATTTTGGAGACTACAGACTCAAGAATATAGCATTATATATCATACAGTAATGTGTATCACTTTGTTTAAAACTGCTCCATAATATAATTAGTAATTTAGGTGTAAGCCACTTCATCTTGCATGCTGGTCCCTTTGGTGAAGTAGGACCCTAGTGTCAGCTTTCCCAACTCAGGCCCTTGTGGGCACCTCTCCTGGGACTGTGGGAGAATATCAGGGTGTAACTGCTGTTGGGCTAGAGCAGCTACCCGGCAGCTGCTGCATGAATGACACAGTGCCACTGACTCACATGTAGCACCCACCTGCCCCTTGGGCATGGGCTCTGAGGATCAGCCCCTGGGAGCACACACGCACCGTGGGGCAGTGACTGCCTACCTAGGAAAGAGTGAAGACCAAACAGAAGCCACATTCAGATCGGCTTGTACAGTATTTATTCTCCATAGAGCAGGGGACAATTCTTCTCCACTGTGGGGAGAAAACAAGAAAGACAGGCCCATGCAGGGTGAAGCTAACTTTTGTACTCAGGCTGACAACGAAACTTTCCTCCATGCATTCTCCAGCAGGTTCAGGAACCCCTTCCATGTTCCTTGTCCATGGAGTAGATGTCAGGGACACTCACGTCTAGTACACCTAGCTGCTCTTTTGGGTTTGTTTGTTAATTAATATAGAGAGCCCCTCCCTTAGACAGCAGAGTTATATTCTGGGTTTTGTAAAACGTCCTGCATCTAAGCATTGCCATGTTTGGTTTTTGTATTTTTTCTTGTAAATTCATTGTGAAATTTGTGTTTTAGGAGTTGAGATTAAAGAGAAGTTGAAGAGGAGTAGAAAGAGCAGACATTTTTATCTCATTCCTGAATTTATAAGAAATGGCTTTAACTTTTCAATAGTAAGTATAATGCTGGCTGCAGGTTTGTCAATCCTTAGCAGAAAGAACAGCACTGGAGCAATATTAGTTCCAAATTTAAAACTCTACTAAAAAGCCATAGTAATACGAACAGCTTGGTACTGGCACAAGAACAGATCTGAGGACCAATGGAATAGGACTAAAGACTCAGAAATGAACCCACTGATTTATAGCCAGCTAATTTTTGACAAGGGAGCTAAAAAACCTAGAATGGAAGAAAGACAGCCTTTTGAGTAAATGGTGTTGGCAAAATTTGTTAAACACCTGTAGAAAATTAAAGCTAGATCCGTATATATCATCCTACACAAGAATCAACTCCAAATGGATCAGAGACCTCAAAATAAAAGCAGACACCGTGAAAACATTACATGAAGGAATAGGAGAAACTCTAGGGCTCTTTTGCTTAGGCTAAAATATTCTTAATAGAGAACCAGAAACAAAAGAAATCAAAGAAAGGTTGGAGAAATGGGATTGCATGAAAAAGCAAAGCTTCTGCAAGGCAAAGGTCATAGCTCACAAGATCAATAGAAAGCCCACTTACAGGGAGAAGAGCTTCATGAGTTATAAAACAGACAAGTCTTATATCTAAAATATACTTAGGATTCAAAAACTTAAATCCCCAACAACATATCATCAATGGAAAAACTTCCCAATAACTACACGTGCTAAAGACTTAAAAAGAAACTTCTTTGAAGAGGAAATAAAAATGTCCATAGACACATGAAGAAATGCTCAACTTTTCTAGTCACAAAAGAAATGCAAATCAAAACTGAGATTGCTCCTCACTCCAGTTAGAATAGCTATAATCAAGAAATGTCATAACGACAGATGCTGGAGGGGATGTGGCTAAAAGGGAACCCTATTGCATTGTTGGTGGGAGTGTAAACTTGTTTAACCACTTTGGAAAGCAGTGTGAAAGTTCTTCAAAAGACTCCACGTAGAGCCCCCATTATGACACAGCAATTCCACTTTTGGGCATTTACCCAAATGATCACAAAGAAGGTCATACCAAAGCTACCAGCACAACCATATTTATTGCTGTATTATTCACCATAGCTATGATATGGAACCAACTCTGATGCCCTTAAGTAGATGAATGGATCAAGGAAATGTGGTACACACACACACACACACACACACACACACACACACACTCACACACACACACACACACACACACACACACACACACACACACACGTAATGGAATTCTATGCCTCCATCAGAAAGAATGACATTGCCCCATTTGTTAGGAAATGGTAAGACTTGGTAAAAATTATATTAAGTGAAGTAAGCCAGACCCAAAGAAACATAGGTCCCACTGTTTACCTTGTTTTTCCCTTGTTTGCAAGGACTAGTACATGTCTAGAACAAGCAGAGAAGATCAAAGGCTAGATAGATATGAACATATAAGGGGTGTTAAGCGAAATGTACCCCAAGTCAAAGACAAAAACGGTTTTTACTTTCTTGCTTTTGTTTTTAATATACTTATCATGCACTATGTGATTCTGTTGTAGGTTCATCCCCCCACATATAACCCCTGTTTTCACTGTATTTGATTCCAGTGTTCTGCATCTTATATACATTTTTTGTAATTGGAGAGTGGAAGGGATATAGCAGAATGCTGAAATGGGGATGCAGGGTGACCCAATGTGACGATGAGATGTACAGGACACTGTGGAAAATGAATTTACAATGTCAGGATAGGGTGGAGGAGGGAGGAGTTGGACATGTGGTGAGGGAAAAGATGGTAGGGGAAAAACAAAGGAGGAGGTAACAATGCTCGATAGGAAATGTACTCATTACCTAGTCATGTAACTGTAAGCCCTCTGTACAGTATTTTTACAATAAAAATATATTTAAAAATCTCTGCCTGGTTTAGATTTCCAGTGCTGCCCTCGACATTGCATTTTGCCTTTTCTGGCTGTGGTTAGGTCTACATATCCAGTGGATCAGTAGTTTTCAAGGAATCTTGGTCCTGAAGTGGGACTTGGATTGTCCAGTGGTGTTTGGACCCAGACCAAGGACAAGACAAAACCACTTCCATGGCATGGCTTCTTCATTCCCCATGCAACTAGGATTGCAAGCAGAATTTCTCTGAATTTGACTCCAGAAACAAATTACTGAACCAAAAGGCAAACCACCAAACACTTCTCTCCTCATCCCCTTCCTTACTTTCTAACTCCTTGGGAAAGTAGAAAATAATTTTGCAGGTTTTGTCAAACACACAAATTGCCCACGACCTCCCCTGTTAAACTAGGTTACAAGTCACTAACTAAGTCATGTAAACGGATAATGCCATATTCTTTATTCTGGACAACATCCTCAGGTTGTTTGATGCTTTAATTTTTTATTATTGTTGTTGTTGTTGGAAGGGGGGCCTGAACTCTGGGTCTGGGCTCTGTCCTTGAGCTGTTCAACTCAAGGTTAGAGCACTACCACTTGAGCCACAGCGCCAATTCCACATTTTTCTGCTTATGTGGTGCTGAGGAATTGAACCCAGGACCTCATGTATACAAGACAATCACTCTACCACTGAGTCTCCTTCCTAGCCCTAATGCTTTAATTCTTTAAAATTTCTTTTTGTCAGTCATAGGGCTTGAACTCAGGGCCTGGGTATTAACATAACTCTGAGTTCTTCAGCTCAAGGGGAGCCCTTTACCAATTGAGCCACAGTGCCACTTCCTGTTGGGAGATAAATGTCTCACAGACTTTCCTGCAAGGGTGTGCTTTGAATGGTGAATTTTTAAATTATATTTCTTCAAGTTGTTTATTGGTGCGTTACAGTTTTTCTGAAATTTAAAGTTTGCTGTAAACATTTGTCTTCAAGTAATCCAACAGCATTAAATATTACATTTAGAAGCTATCCTGTAGCACATCCATTTTGAAATTATTATGTTAAGATGAAATTCTTATTCTTTGTAGAAACAACCCATTAAAGTCCAAATGGGAAATATGCTAATTTCAGCAGCCTTGAGTCTCCTTCCACTTTTTTTTTTCTCTCCAGTATCTTTTCTTTTTTTGGAACAAGTGTCATGGACTGTCCAACCATTCAAAAGGAAGCTCATTCCATTAATTTAGTAGAAAAAGAATCCAGGATGCCTGCATCTCAAGGCTACTTTGATTAAAATGTTAATCTGATCATTCATGCCAGTGAATTTTCAAAGTCATTTTGATAATTTTTTACACCACTCATTAAAGAAGTTCCAAAAAGCAAGAATCAAAAATCATGTTCTGCTTTCTAAAGTTTAAAAAGCTAGTAATTCAACAAAACAATTCTTTTCTTCCAAGATTCCATGGTGAAGAATTTCTCTTTTATCATAGCCCTTACCACTGACCCCTTCCCTTCAAACTTGTAGCTTTATTCAGTTTTCTTGTTCCAGCCTTCATTTTGTTACTAGCCTCAGTAATCTCCTTATGGTATTTTACAATGAAATTCCATTTGTTGTTAGAGAGCTCAATTCATATTGCCAAAGGCAGAAGTATGAGCATATCATAGAGCATAAAATATTGAGTATCATTAATGTGATCATATGCAACTATTCCATAAATCAATATAAGTACCACATAAATGTGCATCTTCATATGCTTTTTAAAATGGAAAGGAGTTACATATCTATATCATAAAATAATTCAGCTCACTAGTAGAAGAGAATAAGCTAAGCATTTTTTATCATCTCTAATATTCTTTGTAAAATTTTCTTTTCTCATTAACTATCACCTTAGGGCCTGCTTTTCCTAGCACCAAGATATAAGTTGATGTCCTTGGATTTTAGTCACCTCTTAGTAACTTGCCTTCTCTCATGTAAAATACCTGAGGAATAACTTGTCATATTGTGCCTGCAAGAGGTGGACCCAAGTCGACTGTCTGTGCCCACTCTTGCTTTGCTTTGTTTGGGAGTGGAGTGGCAGAGACAGTGGTGTCAGGTATCAGGTGGTTGGATCCATGGTGTTAAGAATGGTGGGTACCAGAAAAGAGTAGCAGAGAGTAGGATACTAGGGAAAGGGTAATTGTGACTGTAATTGCTGAGTTGCAGTGGCAGAAATTGGGTAACACCAACAGCTTTACAGGGGTTGGCGTAGCTAATACAGGCATCCAGAACAGTTTATCAGGGACAAAGAATCATAGACAAAATGAAAGATAAAAGTTGTGAGGGATTGTGGGGAACAACAGGGTAACAAGGTCATGGTTGTGCAAACTGGGTACCCAGTACTAGGGTAGAAGTAATTGGCATGGTGGACTGATGTGGTGCAGAGCTCTGGGTTTGACTCTCCAGTTTTGGCTGTTAGATCTTTAGGGAACTACCTCTATCAGCTCATTATCAGTTGTTGTGTTCAGGCACATACCATCTATAAATGTCTACTCCAAGTAGATTGCATTCTTTGACACCAGCTCTAGGATCTTTGCCCTAAGCATTCTGAGAGACCACACTTCACAATTCTGCAGAACAAGCTCCACAAAGTGAGCTGCTATCAGTTCATACAACTCTTGCTGCTCCTCTCCAATGTCAATTATCATGGTAGGGAGGGATCTGAGTTGTGCTCAGCAGCAATGCTCTGGGAAGCTATCAATTCTTACCCTGGCATTCTGGGAGATCCCTAGAATTGGTAAAGAGCACTTGCTGGTGCTCTTCCAACTTCTCTCTGAATACCGAGACTATTGTACCTCAGATGGGTTACTTTGATATCCAGGTGGCCTCAAACTTGCTCTATCTTCTCCCTCGAGGTTCTCATTAGCTTCAGTTGCCTTTCCTTTTCCCTCCAAGTAGTTTGCTTCATCTCCACATCCTTTGAACTCTGCTTCATATCAACCTGTGGCTTCCACACCAAGCCCTTCCACTTTCTCATCTACCTCTCTAGCTGTGAATCTGGCAAAAAAAGCTACATGTAACTTCTGTATCTCTTTATCAAGATTTGAGCTGGAATCCCAGGTGGTACTAGCAAACTGAGAACATGGGGAGCATCTTAAATACTCCCCTGCCATTCACTGCTCATTGAGAAAGATGTGAAAGTGTTGTGGTCAGTATCTCCTTTTCCATTTCTGGTTCAACAGAATAAAGTGAAGTCACAATGGATCTACCAGGCAGCTGCGATGTCAGCAAGTGAACCAACCAAATATAATTCAATGAGGAGATACTTATCAAATGTAGTAGTGTAAATGCACATATTTGTAGGACACTACTAAGGGCTTTCATCAAACTAGTTAATTTCCAAAATGGTAGACCAATCTTAGACTCTCCCTTAGATCTTCCTGTTCTGAAGTCCCTGAGGAGTTTTACATACAACTCAGACCTAGTAACATGTGTAAATAGAAAAGTGTGTATGGATTAGTATTCTGAAGGGGTGATATGGTCTTGTCATGACTACCATGAAATCAATGTCCTTTCTCTATCCTTCACAACATCTCTTTATTTGGCATAACTGGCAGATTTCTTAGTGTGTTGTTTTTTCCTGCTAGTTCAGTGCACAGGTTAAAACATTAAGCATGCCAAACCATGGGTTTCCATTGCCTAGTAGACATTTTGCATCCTAGGACCTCCCTTCCAGGTAACTCTCTTCTTGGGCCCTCATATGCATATGCTCACAGAAGAGAATATATCACAAACCAGGGAACATAGTTGCTCAATGATGATTAGCTCACACAGAGACTCAAGCAGTTTGGGTCTGGAGCCTTTCTGAGAGGCCTTGGACTAGGTACTGGGGACAACATTGACAGAAATTCCTCAGAGCAATACCACTGACAGCAAGTGAGTCCTGACATTACTAGTCCTACCTAGGATATGAACACATGAACAAACCCTGTTTAGCCTATTGAACAGTGCCCCCATCAATGAAATCATTTTGAGTGTAGGAGAAAATCTCCATTTGTAAAGCAGTACACATAAGAAACACATGATGCCCCACACTCAAAAGCTCCAGTAGAACAGAGTGTAAGGCTGTGTACACAGTTGGGAAATAGGATTCTAAGGGGTGGGAAGGGATGATTTTAGAGAGCAAACTTAGAAGTAATTATAAGTTTCTGAATACTCTTACCTAACTATCTCCGGCCCCTCAGATCCAATTCAAGAAATAATGGAGTTTATGATCACAAAATAAAGTTTTTAATCCCAGGGACAAACTCTAGATGTAAGAACATCTTCCCAGATGCCCCTGATGTAAAGGGTCAGAAAGGCAAAGGGGAAGGGCGCCCAATGCTCAGGAATATAAATGGAGCTTACAAGCCACTGCAGTCTCTGATTTTCTTTCTTTTTTATAGTGAAAAAACTGTACAGAGGGGTTACAATTACATGGGCAAGATAGTGAGTACATTTCTTATCAAGCATTATAGCCTGCTGCTTTGTTTACCCTTCCCATCCCTTCCCAGCCTCTCCCATCCCCCAATCCAACCTAACCCACCAAAGTTGTAAAGTTCGTTTTCGACATGACCACTTGTACTTCTCATTGTTGCAACGGGTCCACCTGTATCCTTATTTAAACAACTTGCTCTTCCCCTTCCCCTCCACAAATTATACCGACATCAAATATAGTGAAAGCAGGGGTTATAATGTGGGGGAAGGACATACAAAGCAACAAAGAAATAATCTTATAAATGCGTTAGAAACAAATGCATGAAAGAAAAAAAAAACATTTAAATACATATCTTAGGGTTCATTTCCGGAACATCACCTTATCTGAACTTTTCTGCTTGACTCATACATATACTAGATATTACAAATAAGGGAAACCATGGGACCTATGTTTCTTTGGGCTTGGCTTACTTCTCTTTATATAATTGTTTCCAAGTGTTTCCATTTCCTAACAAATGGAGCAATGTCATTCTTTCTGATGGAGGCATAGAATTCCATTGTGTATATATACCACATTTTTTGATCCATTCATCTACTGAGGGGCATCTGGGTTGGTTCCATATCTTACTTATGATAAATAATGCTGCAATAAATATAGTTGTGCTGTTAGCTTTAGTGTGGTCTTGTTTGTAAACATTTGGGTAAATGCCCAAAAGTGGAATTGCTGGGTCATAGGGGAGCTCTATGTGGAGTCTTTGGAGGAAACTCCATACTACTTTCCAAAGTGGTTGAACAAGTTTACAGGCCCACTAACAATGAAGTAAGGTTCCCTTCTGTCCATACCCCCTCCAGCATCTGTTGTTATTAGAGTTCTTGATTTTTGCCATTCTAACTGGAGTGAGGTGGTATATCAATATTGTTCTGATTTGCATTTCTTTTATGGCTAGGGAGGTTGAGCATTTCTTCATGTGTCTATTGGCCATCCTTCTTTCTTCTTCAGAGTAGTTTCTCTTTAAGTCTTTAGCCCACTTATTTATTGGGAAGTTGTTTCTTTGAGGATTTGTTGTTGGGGGATTTAATTTTTTGAGTTCCAAGTATGTTTTAGATATGAGACCCTTGTCCATTGTATGGCTAGTGAAGATCTTCTCCCAATCCGTACGCTTTCTATTCATCTTGCTAGCTAGGTCCTTTGCCATGCAGAAGCTCTGCAACTTCTTGCAATCCCATTTGTCCAACCTTTCTTTGATTTATTGTGTTTCCCGGTCTCCATTAAAAAATTTCGGCCTGTGCCAAGGAGACCTAGGGTTTCTCATATTCCATCCTATAATGTTTACAGATTGTCTGCTTTGACTTCCAGGTGTTTCATCCATTTGGAGTTGATTCTGTTGCAGGGTGATATATAAGGATCTAGCATTAGTTTTCTACAAGTAGTTAACCAATTTAGCCAGCACCATTTACTGAAGAGGCTGTCTTTCTTCCATTCCATTTTTTAGGTCACTTATCGAAGATTAGATGGCTATGGGTCTGTAGGTTCATTTCTGGGATTTCAATTCTATTCCATTGGTCCTGAGGTCTGTGCCAGTATCAAGCTGTTTTGATTACTATGGCTTTATAGTAGAGTTTGAAATTTGGTATTGATATTCCTCCAGCAGTGTTCTTTCCATTGAGGAGCGTTTTTGCTATTTGGAGTCTTTTATTCTTCCATATGAATTTTTGGATTGCCTCTTCTATTTCCTTGAAGAATGAGGTTGGAATTTTGATAGGTATCCCATTGAATTTGTAGATACCCTTGGGAAGCATTGCGATTTTCATGATGTTAGTCTTTCCAATCCAGGAGCATGGGAGTTTTTGCCATTTTCTAACTACTGTTTTGATTTCCATTTTCAAGTTTTTAAAGTTTTCATCATAGAGGTCCTTCACATTTTTGGTTAAGTTAATTCCTAGGTATTTTATTTTTTTGTGGGGCTATTACGAATGGAGTTTCTTTCCTAATTTCAGCCACACTTTTCTCATTGTTGGCATACAGAAAAGCTATTGATTTTGGGGGGTTAACTTTATACCCTGCTATTTTGCCAAAGTTTTGAATCCGCTTGAGTAATTTTGGAGTGGAGTCTATGGGATTCTTTTCATACAAGATCATGTCATCTGCAAAGAGGGAGAGTTTTATTTCTTCTTTCCCTATTTGGATATACTTTGTGTTTGCATTTTGTCTTATTGCTGTAGCTAGGCATTCTAAAACTAGATTGAAGAGAAGTGGAGAGAGTGGACTTCCTTCTCTTGTTCCTGAGTTAAGAGTAAATGGTTTTAATTTTTCACCATTAAGTATAATGCTGGCTGTAGGTTTGTCAAATACAGTCTTTATTGTATTGAGAAATGGTTCATGGATTCCTAATTTTTCCAAAACCTTCATCATAAAGGGGTGTTGGATCTTGTCAAATGTTTTTTCTGCATCTATTGAGATAACCATGTGGTTCTTACCTTTGCTCCTGTTGATATGATAAATAATATTAATTGATTTGCTTATATTGAACCAGCTTTGCATCCCTGAAATCAATGCTGTTTGATCGTAATGTATAATTTTTTTGGATGAATTGTTGAAGTCGATTGGCCAACATTTTGTTGAGACGTTTTGCATCAAGGTTCATCAAAGAAATCAGTCTATAGTTCTCTTTCGTTGATGAGTCCCTCCCTGGTTTTGGGATGAGGGTTATGATGGCTTCAAAGAATGTGTCCAATAGTGAACTTTCTCTTTAAATTTCATTGAAGAGTTGGAGGAGTGTGAGCTCTGCTTTGAAGGCCTTGTAGAATTCCGCTATAAAACCATCTCATCCTGCACTTTGCTTAGCTGGGAGGTCTCTTATTGCTATTTCTATTTCAATGCTTGATATGGGCCTGTTAAGATGATTTAACTCATCTTGGTTTAGTGTCGGTGTGTCAATATTTGCTAAGAAAAGTCCATTTCAGCCAAGTTCTCAAACTTATTAGCATAAAGTTTTGAGAAGTATTCCGTTTCCATTCTCATCTCTGAATTTATTTATTTAGGTGTGTTCTCTTCTTTTTCTGATAAGACTTACTAAGGATCTGTCAATTTTGTTAATGTTTTTGAAGAACCAACTCTTTGTTTTGTTGATTCTTTCTATAGTTTTAGTTTGGATTCTAATTCTTTAATTCTGATTTAATTTTAATTATTTCTTTCCATCTACTAGACTGGGGTTTATCTTGCTGCTCTTTTTCAAGGAAGTTCAGATGTCTCATTAAATTGTTGGTTTCAGATCTCTCCAAATTGTTGATGTAGGAACTCAGAGCTATAAACTAGCCTCTGAGTTCTGCCTTTGCTGTGTCCTAGAGAAGCTGGTTATTTGTGTGCTCATTTTTGTTGAATAGCATGAACATTTGCATTTCCTTTCTAATCTCTTCCATGACCCACTTGTGATTCAGCAGAGTATTGTTCAGCCCCCATGTGTTACCAGACTTTCTTTGGTGGCTTTTGGTGTTGAGTTCTAATTTTATTCCCTTGTGGTCAGAGATAATGCAAGGTATAACTTCAATGTTTCTGAATTTGTACAACTTTGTATTGGGGCCTAAAATGTGGTCTATTTTAGAAAATGTTTCTTGTGCTGCTGAGTAAAACGTGCATTCTGATGTTACTGGGTGAAATATTCGGTAGATATCTGTTAAATATAATTGATCTATGCAGCTGTTTAGATCTGCGGTTTTCTCTGTTGAGTTTTTGCCGAGTTGTTCTATCTAGTGGGGAGAGTGGTGTTTTAAAATCCCCAACAATTAATGTCTTTGGATCTATGTGGGATTTGAGGGAAAGTAGTGTTTCTTGGATAAATTTGGGTGCTCCATTGTTTGGCGAATAGATATTAAAATTGTAATATCCTCCTGAAGGAGGGATCCCTTAATTAGTATGTAGCGACCTTCTTTATCTCTTCTCACGAATTTTAATTTGAAGTCTATTTTATCTTATATTAAGATTGCAACTCCCGCCTGTTTATGGGGGCCGTTTGCTTGGTAGATTTTGTTCAAGCCTTTAATATTGAAAATGTGCTTGTTTTTACGGCCAAAATGTGACTCCTGAAGGCAGCAGTTAGAGAGATCTTGTTGATTAATCCAACTAGACAGTGAATGTTTCTTAATTGGAGAATTAAGTCCGTAAATGTTGAGAGATAGAACTGAGAGGTATTTGGGACTTCTTTTCATATTGTGCACCTTTTTGGGGCTGTGAAAACTGGGTTCTTCATATGGTTCTTGGATTCTCAGTTTGGTTGAAGTTTCTTGGCCTTTATTGTGGTCTTGTTGGTTTTCTATGTGTAGGACATCTTTAAGAATCCTTTGTATGGCTGGTTTGGTGGAGATGTATTGTTTCAATTTTTCTTTGCTATGGAAGTTTTTTATTTGGCCTTCAGTTATGAAGGAGATTTTAGCTGGGTACAGTATTCTTGGTTGAGAGTTGTTTGTTTTTAGGGCATGGCATACATCATTCCAGGCCCTTCTTGCTTCGATGGTCTCTGCTGAAAATTCTGAGGTCAGTCTAATTGGTTTCCCTTTATAGGTGATTAATCTTTTCTCCTTGACAGCTTTCAGGATCTTTTCCTGGGTCTGAATTGATCCTGTGTGGATTATAATGTGATAGTGGGATGTCCTATTCTGGTCTGGTCTATTTGGCATTCTAAAAGCTTCTTGTATCTGAATAGGCCTATCTTTTTGCATGTTTGGGAAGACCTCTGCTAGGATCTTATTAAACAAATTTCCTAGTCCATTAACTTTTGTTTCTAGGTACTCCTCTACACCCATTATCCTTAGATTAGGCATTCGGATGGTGTCTTCCAAGTGTTGGATAGATCTCTCATATTTCTTAGATTTGTCTTGGATGGTTGTATGTTCTTTCTCTATCATATCTGGGCTGTGTTCAATCCCCGATATTCAATCTTCTTCATGGTCTAACCTACTGTTAAGACTTTCTACATTGTTATTTATTTCCTTTCCTTCTAATTGGTCAGCTTTGATGGCTTCAAATTCTTTGTTGAAGCTTTGTTGTAGATATTGTATGAACTTCTTTACTTCATTAATTTGGTGTTCAGTGTTTATTCTCAAACCACTTATTTGATTGGTTATGGTTTCCTTGGACTCCCATTCCTTCTGTTGGGATCCATTCCACATTCCCATTGTGGTCTCCCTGACTTCCCTTAGCGCTTTGTTAATGGATCCAATGAATGCCTTTATTGATCTTTTGTATTCTCATCCTGCTGTATTACTCTTTGCTTAGCTTCCTCCCGTTCATGCCATTCCTGTAGTTCTTTTTGAGTGTTTTAAGATTGTTCAGGCCATTCCTGCCTTTCTCTTTGAGTATTCTCAAGCTGCTCACGTAAATCCTGCATCAGTTTTTGAGTAGCTTCCTCACGCTCATGATATTACTGTATAAACCTTTGGATTGCCTCCTCTCTCTCTCTATCATGCTCATCCAGAGTCCTTTGTAGGTTTTCAATCTTTTTCTGCATTAAACTTGTGTTTGCCTCCTCTCTCTCCCAATCACCCTCATTCAGAGTCCTTTGTATGTTTTCAATTTTTTCATTTATCATGTTTGCTAGCAGTGTTTGTAGAGCTGTTTGGGAACTCTGCTCTGGATTATTCATTATCTGTTCTGTGCCATGATTATCATGAGTGGGATTTAAGATACAAGGACTTGATATTCTTCTTGTGTTTTTCCGGAGTACTCTGCCCATTTGGGATGAAAATAACACCAGTTTTGTGCTAGAACACTAACTTAAGGCAAGCATCAACAAAAGTCTGTATTTGCACAGACAATAGTCTGCAGATATAATCTAGTTCAACAGATACATCTATTCAACATCAAAAAACTATGTATTAATGGGCTACAAACCGCAAAGAAGAATTTGTAAAACAAGAAATTATAAGGGTTAGGGAGAGATGTTGGTAAAAAATAGTAATAGAGATATGAGGGAAGGCACAGGGAGAGTTAACTTAACTTAGTACTAATCTCAAAGCAAGAAATATGTTGGATAGGATGAAAGTAGAGAGAGAGAGAAATAAAGAACAAAGAGAAAGGGAAAAAAGAGACCAGAAAAAATAGAAAAGTAAAATTTAAAAATATTATACAGAATGAAAACAAACTATGCAGAGAAGAACGTGAATATAATGAGAGAAGGGGAGGGATAAAAAGGAGATGTGAAAATCTTAAAAATAAAAATACTTAAAATATTATATAGGTATAAAGAGGTAATACTGCTATTAAGTAATTTAAGTCTCAGAGGTTTTGAATTGAGTAATAAATTTGTGGATTAAATGTGTACACAATGGAGGATAGGTTTTAATAGTCAACTATTGGTTTATCTGAGGATGTGCAGAGTAACAATTAAGTCACCTAAAGAAGAACGAAAGAGAAGAAAAGGTGAAAAGGGTAAGAAAGAAAGAAAAAACATCAGAAGTTCAGTAGAGTAAACAAAAAACAAAAAGAAATTTTTTTAAAAAAAGAAAGCAAAAAAAACCCTGAAAGAAAGACGCACACACACATGAACCCGTAAAATTAAAATTATAAGAGGAAAAAAAGTTACTAGGAAACAATTTTTTTTCAAAAAAGGTAAAAATTAAAAATTAAAAAAAAGTTTTAGAAAGAAAAAAAATTTTATAAAAGGTACAAAAATAGAATAAGAAGGAAAAACAAGTTTCTAATTTTTTTGGGAGGGGTGGGAAAAATCCTGTATCTCCCTTGTGTCCCTAACCAGCCTTGTTGGAGTCTCTGGTCTGCTTGTGGTCCTGTGGCTTGGTTGGTTTCTTAAGTCAATTTGTTTGAATAGGCAGAAAAATGCTCTGCTTTACCCAGGATTTTGCAATCTTCCTCCCAGGTTAGTTCAATGGGAGGGACATCTGCTTTGAGAATCACAAAAGAGGAAGATGGCTTTTTCCTCTGGTTTGGAGATGCTGTGATGAGGCTAGGTTCTGTGCAGAATTGAGGCCTTTCAGCAAACAGTAGCTTTTCCCGGGGGCTAGTTTGTGAGAAACTGACAGAGCTCAGCCGGGAGCCATTCTCAGGGTTTATGTTTACTGAATTTCAATTGATTGTCAAAGCTGCTTATGGGAGGGGCAGCCTCTGGCTCTGATTACCCAGTGAAGAAAGCCATTCCTGGGGCTGGCGCCCGAGCTGGGTGACTTTTCCCTGGGTGGAGCTAAGTCTGGCAGATCAGTTAGGTTTTGTGACTTGCTAAATGACTAGTTTTCTTCCAAGGCCTGAGTTGGAGCTAGCAGCTGCGCCAAGCTATGTCAGTATCCAAGATGGAGATCTCTGGTACTGGGGTGCTGGAGGAGTGGCCTTCCTTCCTCCGTTCCCTGTGAAGGATTGAGGAGGTCAGGCTTTTACTCACGCCGAGTCTTGGTTCCTGGGTCGTCTCTGGTCTGTGAACTGCAGGATGAAGATGTCCTCTCCTTTTTGGTTCTTGCTGGTGTTGAGTAGAATCTGCTCACCCACTGCATCTGGCTCATTTGTTCTGGACGAATGCCATTCAGGTATGGCGAGTTCGGCCATGAGATCTGTTTCCTTGCCTGGATTTCCCACTCTGGGCTAACTCTCTGTCCTGTGAAGGACACTTGGTGTGATTCTTTGGCTTAGGACTGTTCACTGGAACTCTAAAACTGTTTTGTATGCCATAGCTTGCTTAGCCTCCAGCTTCTCCTCCGCCATATTCCTGGAACTCCCCTTCTGATTTTCTTTATTGAAGATAACATAAAAGGCAGCTTGAGTTTCTAAAAACAGTGTCTACGCTATATGGCTCCTTCATAGCTTCTTTCCCTCCTAGTGTGTTTTGAGAGCAACAGTTACTACAGTGCTTTTGTTTCTTAGGGCAATCTTTCTCTTCACACAATTCTTAAAGTAGACAATTATTGGAAGCTGCCATTAAATCTAAAAAAGTATGAAATAGCACACAGTGAGTGCTTGCCCTGAATTCCTGGACCTAACAAGTTCCCAATTCTGAAGACAAAGTGATTATGGGTGTGTACTAATAACTTCCCCTGAATGGTGAACTTAGAACACTTTTCCCAAGGCAGGTTCGGTCCAGGACAGTAGTTGCCACCAATAATCCTGGTTATTAGGATGGCTGAGATCTATGGACCAATGAACTTACAAACCATGCAAGACTGAAAATTCTAATATATTGAGTCTCAAAAGAAGAAACTGGGACAAGAAGAGAAAACTTATCATTGCTGGAAAAGGAGGAAGACTTAACTAGGAGACTGTTACTCTGAATACTGACATGGGTATAATTATAAAAATGTTCTAAGTTGGAGCTCATCAGTAGAAACTATCATGTCAAACCTCACTAAAGCTAAAAGTAAAACTTACAAAAATAAAAAAACTTTGTATTTCAGTACTAATATCTTTTTTAAGGATTCTGTTTGTGTGTGTGTGTGTGTGTGTGTGTGTGTGTCTGAGTGAGTGAGTGTGTGTGTGATGTCTGAAATTATCTATGGGAGAGCTTTGGTTCTTAAAACCATCATATTGACATTATCCTTTAGGTTTCCCATTCACGTCTGGTGGCATTCGAGCTCTAGTACATGATACACTCAATTCTTGCTTTCTTCTGGTTAACTGGAAATAAATATGTAATAGCTATGTCAACCTGGGTTGGTTTCAAACTATGATCTTCAGGTCTGAGCCACTATGCAAGTTACTTAATATTTCAGACTCTCAGCTTCTTCCTGTGTGGAAAGTGAAAAAAATTACTCTGTGGCCTTCGAATCTGGTGGAAGTTATGACTGGGTGCAGAAAGTATAAGTGTTCAGAATGTGTGGACAGAGTCTGACACTCTCATAAAACTACTGATGTTTATATTGAAATGAATTCCAGGAATTGGATTTTTCTGTTCTTGTTTATCCAATTATGGGCATTGAGGGAACCACAGAAATTCAAGAACAGGGAAACAAATGCAGCAGTTGTACTTTGTAGATTGTACTCCACAATGAGCTATATCTCTTGTGGATAGGGACAGGAGCGAAAATCAGAAAGAGAGCAATGGAAGTGATTGTCAAACAAGAACGAAGCATTACCGACTTACAAAATGGTGATCTGTATGTACACTACCTTAACAATAGCAATTTTCATAACCAGGGTTAAGGATTCTCTTCTCCAGTATTTGTAGGGGGCCCTAAGACTCAGGCCTAACTATAGAGTTTTTGAAGGTCACATTATACAATAATTAGTATAGAGCCAGAATCACTTAAGAAATGTTATAAAAAGTATTTCATTCTTAGTACTGGTTTCTCTTTGAGTCACGATTCTATATGCTGTTGGCAGAGCTAATATTTTAGTTTTGTTTTTGAGTACATCTCAGGTTTTGAAACCCTTCTTAAAACTGCGACAGAGGTCTGCTATATCTTGGTATCCTGCCCTTAACTAAAATGGTAATCAACCTTTGAAATTAATGTACTTGAGTATGAGTTTTATTTATTGGTGGTGGTGAACTCTGGGCATGGTTGCCATCCCTCAGCTCTTAAGCTCAAGAATAGTGCTCTACCACTTGAGCCACAGTACCACTTCTAGCTTTTTATCTTTAGGTGGTGCAGAGGAATCATACCCAGGGGCTCGTGCATTCAAGGTAAGCTGACTACCACTTATCCATCTTCTCAGAACCTATGAGTGATATTTTTGTGCACGGTCTATAAAGCAAATCTATTGAGCAAATGTATTCAATTGCCACTAGACATATTCAAAATTATGAATTATCTGATATTTTAATGAATAAAACTGTTATCATTGTTTTTCTCACCATGCTAAAAATATGAAGGAGGTATTTTAAACTAAAACTACAAAAGGAATTTTAAGATCTTGGTGCTAACAAATCTGTCCAGATGTTATTACATTAAACAGAAAATTCAAAATGCTTTTTCTTCATGAATACAGAGATCAAAGGTCTTTTAATACTTATTTTTAAATGCAAATTAAAGGGGAAAATCAGTCAGTAGGTAAATTTTATGTTGAATGTTAATTTTTAAAGAAGAAAACAAGATCCTAGGTGGCAGACAAAAGACAAAGCAATATCAGAGCACTATATGCTCAATAATCAATAAGAATCTTTAATTGAAAAACTGATCTGGAATGTGCATATTAGGCAAAGGCAAGCAGTCAGAACCTGCCACAACAAAGTAATACCATAATGTATATCTCAGAAAAAGGAAACAAATTCATTATCCTTGTTTGCAATGATACACATAACCCCCCCCTACACATACACACACACACACACACACACACACAATTGAATGTATGCAACAGCTCAATCTACTCACATCCATTCAACATTAATCAAAGATCTTCCTGTAATATTTGAAACATTAAAAATTTCAAGCCTTGTAAATAATTGATAACAGATGCATAAGCAAGCATTTTCTGAATAGCACTCTGCTATGGAAATGAGAGTTCGTGGTGGTTATAACTATTTAAAACATCTCTGAATCTCGAAAGAATAAAACAAGAGACAATCCGAATTTTGGGACTATATTTCTACCAGCTATTCTGCAAAGGATTAATAAGAAGTTACGAGATCCAATAATAAATATCAAATTAATACATTAATATGTGTAAGTGAAGTGAAAGACAGTGATCAGAAATCAATGCTGCCTCCAATTCTCAGCTGGCTACACACTGTGACACCTTTGATTCTGCTGCACCAGGCCCACAGTTGTCTTCCTCATAGCAGTGGCCCTGCTGGGGTTGGTGATGGGAGCTGTGTGAACAGGGGGGAGGCCACAGGGGAAGCCGAGCTGGCGCTGGGGCTGGGGGCAGTGGGGAGAGGATGGGAGGCCCTGGCAGAGGCAGTGAAGGGAGGAAGGAGGTAGTAGGCTAGCAGCTCAGGCAGCAGCAACCCCAAAGGCAGCTGAGTTCTGGGTAGTGTCTGTGAGATGCGGAATTTGGGGTGGATCTGCTGAGGCCTGTTTGCTTGGTGAGGAGAGGAAGGAGTCTCAAGTCCCACCCAAACAATGAGAAATGAGACAACCAATGGCTAAAGAATTTCAAGAACACAGGCAGGGACTCATAGGTAAACTCTGGGCCCAAGGAAGGCAGCAGAGCTGGGGCTGTGATTGTCATGCATCTCTGGAAGCCATTGGAAGTGAGTGAGGGCCAGCTACACTATGGGCTAGGCCTTGCTCTCACATTGAAACAGGCACCAGGAATTTCCAGCACTGCCTCAGCCTCCCCCATGGAGCTGGCCTGTTGTGGGTGCTGAAGACCGGGCAAGTGCTAGAAGGCTATGCGCAGCAGGGCAGAGGAAGCAAGTCTAGTAGGCGCTGCTCCAGTGCAGCCCGGCCTAGGCCCACTGGGGAAGTTGTGCCTCTGGATCAGGACCAGGCTCTGCTCCCCAAACAAGTAGAATCTCTGGGGACCTGCAAGTGGCTGCCACGTGTGTGTTGTGAACTTCCTTAGCATGGCCAAGGAGTCTCCATGGAGAGACACATTTGCTCCTGTGCCTCTCCCATCTTCTGGATTCCTGCTCCCCCCTGCCTCCTGCCATGTCCAACTACAGGAGTCAACTTCTCCAAGCTGCTGAGAGGCCATCCCGGAAATGCTCAGAGGGTTTTCCACGCTGGTTCACCATGCATGCAGGGCTCACAGGGTGCCATCCTCCAGGCAATGTGTACCCCATTTCAGCTTGGTCACCCCTGCCTAGGGGACTATGAACTGCATTCTTACACAGAAAACCAGGGGTACACAGGCCATCCTGTAGTCTAAGGCATCCTTTCCTTCCTCTTGCTCAGGTGTGGGGCAGCTATGGAGACAACTGCAAGATCATGTTTGATTATCTAAAAGGAAGAGGAAGAAAGCTTCATTGTCCCAGATACAGCTGCCCCTGGGGTTCTCTGTGTACAGTGGTCTTGTGCTGAGATAAAGATCCCCAAAGACCACCAAGGACCCAATTCCGATGCGAGCACATGAGACTCATTTATTGCATGCTGGATCCTGGACTCATAACCATCTCCATTGCAGCGGATCAGAGTTGAGAGCCCCAATCCTTCAGTTAACAGGGTTTTTATTGGGTATAGGTTTGAGGTAAGGGTGTTCCTACCTTGGCAGTTACATGATTAGTTGACATTTAGTGACTGAATCTTCTAACAATCTTATTGGCTAACATGTGCAGGCTAAGCAGTAAGCAGCAAACTGTTAACTAGCTATCTTAAGAAACATCTGTAGCTTTAGGTACCTTCCTGTCATCTGCTGATGGCTATTGCTAGGGGAGTTACTGGCAGAACGTTATTGGGACATTTCAAAGTTTTTCCAGGAACTGGAGTTCTAAATTTCTGTAAAAGTCTTTACAATGGGTACTTTCAGTAAAGGTCTTCACAATACATACTTTCGGTAAAGGCCTTCAAAATGGAGTCTAAGTCCACAATTCCTGTACTTTGGCTAACGTCTCTCACTAGGTGTGTGTGTGTGTGTGTGTGTGTGTGTGTGTGTGTGTGTGTGTGTGTATGTGTGTGTGTGTTTGGTTTGAAAGAGTCAGACACAGCTAATGTTTGGGGTAAAACACTTCTTCCCTTCAGCATTGAGTTTTGGTGTCTAGTGTTTGGCCCCCTCCCCAATTCTGAGTTCTAAAGTTGTCGTTCTAAATACTTTTATCCTTTAATCTTCTTGATATTCAGATTTCGAAGGTCTGTTTGTGAACTTCCACATTTGCTTCATGAAGGTGGTGCCTTTCTTCTAACTTCCTTCTAACTTCTAACCTTTTGTCTCTTTAAATGCAGTTTGTGCTGTTAGTGGTTTTACTTAGCCAAGACTGTTGTGGTCCAGGCTGTGACTATTAATTCTGAGATTAGTTTAAGCCAATATGATACTATCCTTTCAGTCTATCTAGTGAAAGAAGTTCAGCATATTTATTGACGTAATTTCCTGGTTGTAAATACAAAAAAAAGCATCCATTGGTATAAATGTACAATCGGTTGTTTTTAGTAAATTTTGCACCAGTGTAATGAAAAAAATCTTTTTAGTAAAGTGAGTATATGGAATGGGAAAAAAACAAATATTATAAAACATAAAAATTGATCAAATACTAAAAGAAAAAGAAAGACACTGATTGTGAATGAAGTACAAATGTAAGTGTTTAATAAATAAATGAAATGTTTGAGATTTGTATCCACATAGAAAATACATAGGAAAATAAACACGAAAGTCACTGAGATCCCATCTTATACTCCAGAATAGCTATCACCACTCAAATAAATAAACTTCTGGAGAGGTTGAAATACATCAGGAACTGTATTTGGTTTTGTGGCATTGTAAACTACTGCAACCCATATGGAGATCCTAATGGAAGTTTACACAATACCAAAAAGACATATATGTTGATGACCTTTATCGCAACTGGATACATATTGAAGGAATATAAGTCAACATGAACATCCATGTTCATGGCAGCAATATTCATAGCAACCAAGCAACCATTTAATTCTTATTTAATTTCAATTGTTTCTTTCCATCTACTGGATTTGGGTTTGTCTTGCTGCTCTTTTTCAAGGAGGCTGAGATGTCTCATTAAATTGTTGGTTTCAGATATCTCCAATTTGTTAATGTAGGTACTCAGAGGTATAAACTTGCCTCTGAATACTGCCTTTGCTGTGTCCCAGAGGACCTGGTAGTTTGTTTTTTTTTTTTTTTTTTTTTCGTCGTGGGGCTTGAACTCTGGGCCTGGGCGCTGTCTCTCAGCTCTTCAGCTCAAGGCTAGCGCTCTACCACTTGAGCCTCAGAGCCACTTCCGAGCTGGTAGTTTTTGTGCTCATTTTTGTTGAATATCATGAACACTTGAATTTCATTTCTAATGTCTTCCATGGCTCACTGGTGGTTCAACAGTGTGTTTTTCAGCCTCCATGAGTTACAGGACTTTCTTTGGTGGCTTTTGGTGTTGAGTTCTAACTTTATTCCCTTGTGGTATGAGAGAATGCAAGGTATAACTTCAATGTTTCTGAATTTGGACAAGTTTGCTTTGTGACCTAAAATGTGTTCTATTTTGGAAAATGTTCCATGTGCTGCTGAGAAGAACATGTAGTCTGATGCTGCTGAGTGAAATATTCAGTAGATGTCTATTAAATCTAGTTGATCTATGCAGTTATTAAGTCTGTGGTTTCTCTGTTGAGTTTTTGCCCAGTTCATCTATGAAGTAGGGATAGTGGTGTGTTAAAATCCCCAACAATTAATGTCTTTGGATTAATATGGGATTTGAGAGAAAGTAGTGGTTCTTGGATAAATTTGGGTGCTTCGTTGTTTGGCGAATAGATATTTAGAATTGTAATATCCACCTGAATAAGATATCTGGTATGTAGCGACCTTTTTTATCTGTTCTAATCAATTTTAATTTGAAGTCTATTTTATCTGATGTTAGGATTGCAACTCCTGCCTGTTTACAGGGGGCATTTGCTTGGTGTATTTTGTTCCAGCCATTCACATTCAAACTAATTTTGTTTTTGGGGGGAAGTTTTACTCCTGTAGGCAGCAGATAGAAAGATCTTGCTTTTTAATCCAACTAGACAGTCTATTTTGCTTAATTGGAGAGTTAAGGCCGTTAATGTTAAGAGATAGGACTGGGAGTTATTTGGGAGTTCCTGCCATTTTATCCACCTTCTTGGGGGCTGCGGTAATGGGGGTTCTTCTTATGGTTCTTGGATTCTCATTTTGGGTGTGGTTTCTTGGCCTTTATTGTGGTCTTGTTGGTTTTCTAAGTGTAGGACATCTTTAAGAATCCTTTGTAGGGCTGGTTTGGTGGAGATGTATTGTTTCAATTTTTCTTTGCTATGGAAGTTTTTTATTTGGCCTTCAGTTATGAAGGAGATTTTAGCTGGGTACAGTATTCTTGGTTGATAGTTGTTTGTTTTTAGGGCATGGCATGCATCATTCCAGGCCCTTCTTGCTTCGATGGTCTCTGCTGAGAAATCTGAGGTGATTCTAATTGGTTTCCCTTTATAGGTGATTGATCTTTCCTCTTTGACAGCTTTAAGGATATTTTCCTTGGTTTGAATTGATCCTGTGCAGATTTTAATGTGATGGTGGGATGTCCTGTTCTGGTCTGGTCTATTTGGTGTTCTGAAAGCTTCTTGTATCTGAATGGGCCTATCTTTTTGCATGTTTGGGAAGTTTTCTGCTAGGATCCTGTGAAACAAATTTCCTAGACCATTAACTTCTGTCTCTACATGTTCCTCTGCACCCATTATCCTCAAATTAGGCCTTCTGATGGTGTCTTCCAAATGTTGAATAGATCTATCATATTTCTTGGTTTTGTCTTGGATGGTTGTATATTCTTTCTCTATAATATCTAGGCTGTATTCCATCCCCATAATTCGATCTTCTCCCTGGTCGAACCTACTGCCAAGACATTCTACTTTGTATTTTATTTCTTATTCTTCTAGTTGGTCGGCTTTGATGGCCTCAAATTCTTTGTTGGAGATTTGTTTTAGATCTTGCATGAATTTCTTAAATTCCTTCATTTGGTGTTCAGTGTTTATTCTCAAATCACTTAGTTGATTGGTTATGGTTTACTTGGACTGCCATTCCTTCTCTTGGGTTCCATTCAGCATTCCATTTGTAGTCTCCCTGATTTCTTTCAGCTTTCCATTTATGGATTCCATGAATGCCTCCATTGATCTTTGTCTATTCTCATCCAGTTCTCTAAGTTTCTGTATTTCTCTTTAAATAGCTTCCTCATGTTCACAGAATTCCTGCAGTTCTCTTTGAGTGTACTGAGCCTGTTCATGCCATTCCTGACTTTCTCTTTGTCTGTTCTCAGCCAGCTCACGCAATTCCTATCTATCTCTTTGACTGATCTCAACCTGCTTATGCAATTCCTTTATTTCTGTTTCAGTGTTCTAAATCTGCTCACAAAATTCCTGTATCAATTTTTGAGTAGCTTCCTCAGGCTCATGAGTCTCCTGTATTGATCTTTGGTTTACCTCCTCTCTCTACTTATCTTGCTCACACTGATACCTTTGCAAATTTTCACTCTTTTCATTTACCCTGTTTACCTGTAGTGTTTGTAGAGCTTTTTGGGAATATCCTCTGGATTATTCATTACCTTTTCTGTCCCCTGATTGTCATGAGTGGGAGCTGAGATCCTCGGACTTGCTATTTTTCTTGCGTTTTTCTGGCTTGTTCTGCCCATTTGGGATGATTGTAACACCAGTTTTGTGCTCGAACACTATTTTAAGGTAAGCATCAACCAAAGTCTGTAGTTACACAGTCAAAAGTCTGCAGATACAATCTAGTTCAAGAGATAGAATCTATTCAACATCAAACAAATATGTCTTAGTGGCCTAAGAACAGTAAGGAGAATTTGGCAACCAGAAATTATTAGGTTTAGGGAGAATGTGGGGAAAAATAGGATTAGTGGGATGTGGGAAGGTGAGGGAGAGTGGAATTAACCAAGTCCTGATCTCAAATAGGGAAATGGATTGGACAGTATGAAAGCAGATAGAGAAAAAAAGAAAAAGAGAAAAAAGAAGAAGAAAAAAGAGACAAAAATGGGAAAACAAAAATTTACAATTAAAATGTGAAACCCTTAAAAACTGCAAGTTTGAAGAACTAGTATTCAGAGAAGAATGGGGATGGGATGAGAGGAGGGGAGGGATCGAAAGGAGACAGGAAAAAGTAGAAAAATAAAAACCTTTAAAAATATTATATGGGTATAGAGAGGAAATACTGCTATTAAAGACTTTAAGTCTAAGGTTTTGAGTTGAGTAATAAATTTCTGGATTAAGTGTGTACACGTTGGGTGATAAGATCTAATAATCGGCAACAGGTATATCTGAAGATGAGCAGAACAGCAATTAAGTCACAGAGAAACGAATGAAAGAGAAGAATTGAAAAGAATGAATAAAGAAAAAGAGAAAAAATGATCAAAATGTCAGTAGAGATTTTTTAAAAAGCATACACACATATACACCTAAAATTAAAATTATATGAGGAAGAAAAAAATAATAGAAAACAAATTTTTTTTAAATTAGAATTTAAAAATTTTAAAAATATTAAAAATAAGGTACAAAAACCAAAAGTTCTTTGTTTTTTGGGGGGTGGGTGAGATGGGAAGATTCTGTATCTCCCTTTTGTTCATAACCAGTCTCTTGGTGGAGTCTCTGGTCTGGTTGTGGTGTTTGGTTTTCCTGTGGCTTGATTGGTTACTTAAGTCAGTTTGTTTGGGCAAGCAGAAAAATGCTCTGCTTTTCCCAGGATTTTGTGATCCTCTTCCCAGGCTAGTTCAATGGGATATAGATCTGCTTTGAGTATCACAAAAGAGGAAGATGGCTGTTACCGCTTGTTTGGAGATGCTGTGATGAGGCTAGGTTCTGTGTAGAGTTGAGGCCTTTCAGCAAACAGTAGCTTTTCCCTGAGGGGCTAGCTTCTGAGACACTCACAGAGCCCAGACTGGAGCCAGTCTCAGGGTTTATGTTTACTGAATTTCAATTGATTGTCAAGGCTGCTATAGGGAGGGGCAGCCTCTGGCTCTGTTTATGCAGTAAAGAGAGCAACTCCTGGGGACAGATTTTCCCCTGCCTGGGCTGGGTGACTGTTCCCTGTGTGGAGTTGAGCCTGGCAGGTCTGGGCAGGTTCCTGTGACCTGCTAAATGACTCTCTGTTTTTCTCTCAAGGCCTGAGTTGGCGCTAGCAGCTCAGCCGGGCATTTGTCAGTATCAAAGATGGAGATCTCCAGTAGTAGGGTGGGGAATGAGTGGCCTTCCCTCCTCTGCTCCCTGAGAAGGAGTGAGGACGCCAGGATTCTACTAACACCGCCTGAGTGTTGGTTCCTTGGTCGTCTCTGGTCTGTGATCTGCAGGGTGAAAATATAAGCTCCTTGTCAGTTCTTGCTGGTGTTGAGTAGAATCCGCTTACCTGCTGCATCTGGCGCTTTTGTCCTGGACTCTCAGTGCTGCAGGTATGGCATCTATGGCCGCCATTGTGTCGGCAGCATCCGGCAAGTACTGAGATCTGTCTCTTTGCCTGGATTTTCTTTCTCTGGCTACACTCTCTGTACCGTGATGGCACACTTGGTGTAATTCTGGTCTAGGACTGTTCACTGGAACACTAAAACTGCTTTCTATGCAAGAGCTGGTTTCACCTCCAGCTTCTCCTCCACCATCTTAGTTCTTCACATTCTTAGATATGTTTTAACATCGATGTATCCAATGACAAAGACACACTGCTTAAGTCACCATTTTGATGACTGAAAAGAAACCATGCTGCAGTCTCATTATATGGCAATGTTCTGGTTTTTAGGTTAAAAATTGATGGGGGAGAATGAACATTCTATATTCAATTTTATATTTTCCTAATTATTTTAATATACTTTCCAATATTATATATGGTTAAAACATTACTACTTATTTAGTTTTTGTATTTCTAAATTGGCCAGAGTAAAAATTCTATTCATTCACAATATTAAGACAATAGAGAGTCCATTATGATCAAGTGAGACATTTCAAACTTTTTATTTGTGGTCCTTAAAGGTTGTGCTGGGGATTCAAGTTGAGTGCTTCATGTGTCTTAGTCTACCGTGTGCCTGAGCCTGATGTGACCTGTGGTTTTATTTTCACTCAACTGGAGTAAAGAAAAATTTCAATAGGATTGAAAAATTACTTGGTTACTTTCTCCAATATCTCTCGCATACATAAAGTAATATAATACTATAGTGACAGAAAATGGGGTTCCTATTAGCAGTAACTGTTTATTTTTTGTAGTCCCACTCTTCACTAGGTCTTGCCCCTTTCCAATTCCCTCTTCCCATAAAACATGACTAGATCCACTGGAAAACCACTTCCAATCAGCCTCCTCCTTAAAAAGTCAAAACTTAACTAACATACCACCTGGTAGTCCCACTATAAATTTTCAAAGGCCTGACTGCAATCAGACTTCTTCCTGAAAGTCCTCTTTGCTATAGGGAAAACCTTCTTCCACTCCACCCCTTCCTACAATCCGTGCTCTGCACCACCAGAAACCAGGATACATCCATATCTCCTCCTTCTATATCCTGTTTGCTGCACCAAGAACCCCGCCTACATCAGGCTCCTCCCTCGAATCCTCAATTCATCCATCAGATACCGGGCCCATAACTACTCTAGTCTTTCATAGTCCCATTACTCCCATATCCTAGTACCTCCAAGCTCCTCCCTTCCCTTTCATACCTTACCCACAACTAGCCTTCTCCCACTAGCCCCTCCACGTTTCATCAGAAACTTCACCCATAACTAGCATACTTCTAAATGGCCTAACCTCGCAAACACAGCCCTGAACCTACTTCTTCCCACAAAGCCCATAATGCTATACCAAAAAATCTTCACTTCCCTATAACTGCCCTTGAAGCCCGCCTTGCTTGTCTAGAAGCCTCTCACACAGCCCATCTCCTGCCTGGAAAGCCAGCCGTGCTCCAACACAAGCATCTGAAAAGATGACTTGCAACTCATCTCTCTAATGAATAATTTTGGAGTTGCTTGCCTTACTATGTATCAGAGATTTTAGTAGCAGAAATTCTCTACCAGAATCCATTTTGAATTTCCTCCTTCCACTAAAGTGACCTTTGGAAAAGATTGAAGTGAGATTATACAGGTGAAATGCCAGAAATAAAAACGTATTTGAGATCATAACAAAATTATGATGAAGATCCCATTCAAAGTGCTTGAAATTTTCTAACAAAAGGAACTTAAGAATATTTAACTGCAGACTTTGTGAAGACTAGAAGACAAAAATACAAGAAATGTCCTGTTATACCATGGTTCTGAAAACAAAACAAAACCAAGGAAAGACAACATAATGAGACAGAAGGGAATGAGGAACTTGTACATATAATGAAAAACATACACAGAATCAGGTAAAAATAATTTTTGTCACAAAATTATTTTTATTATATATATATATTTCATTGTAAATTATATATATATATATATATATATATATATTTCATTGTAAATATTGTTCTTTGCTAACCTGTGACTTAATATAGGTCTCAGCAGGGATCTGCCCAGGTAATTGTGTAGTTAGTCAATTTCATCATTGCAAGATCATCAGGATGGTAAACTCCCACACACCTTAACATACCTGCAACAACAGTAGACATACACTCCTATTGGTCCAACAGAATAAGCCAGACGTGTATTTTACCACAGCTTTTTATGTGGTATTTTACCAAAGCTTTGTATGCTATGGTTTATTCAGGAGTGATACAAAATGTCTCTGCCCAGAATTAAATGATGGCATTTATAGCTAAAATGATTTAGGGTCATTATTGACATCTAACGCATGCTGAGGTTTTTATTTATATCTCTCCTTTTCCCTTTCTTTTTTCCTCCCTTCTTTCTTTCTTTTCTTTTTGGGAGTGGGGAGTCCTGTCGTGGGGACTGAACTCTGGGCCTGGGTGCTTTCCCTCGGTTCTACAGCTCAAAGCTAGTGCTCTCCCAATTGAGCCACCGAGCCACTTCCTGCTTTTTTTTTTTTGCTTATGTTGTGCTGAGAAATCGAACCCAGGACCTCATGCATACAAGGCAAACATTCTACCACGAAGCCACCTTCCCTGCCCCTTTTCCTTTCTTTCTTTCTTTCTTTCTTTCTTTCTTTCTTTCTTTCTTTCTTTCTTTCTTTCTTTCTTTCTTTCTTTCTTTCTTTCTTTCTTTCTTTCTCTCTTTCTTTCTTTCTTTCTTTCTTTCTTTCTCTCTCTCTTTCTTTCTTTCTTTCTTTCTTTCTTTCTTTCTTTCTGTCTTTCTTTCTTTCTGTCTTTCTTCTTTCTGTCTTTCTCTTTCTTTCTTTCCTTCTTTCTTTCTTTCTTTCTTTCCTTCTTTCTGTCCTTCTGTCTTTCTGTCTTTCTTCTTCCTTTCTTTCTCTTTCTTTCTTTCCTTCTTTCTTTCTTTCTTTCTTTCTTTCTTTCTTTCTTTCTTTCTTTCTTTCTTTCTTTCTTTCTTTCTTTCTTTCTTTCTGTCTTTCTTCTTTCTGTCTTTCTCTTTCTTTCTTTCTTTCATTTCCTCTTTTAGGAAATGAGTATGAATTTAGAAATTTTGTTTGTTGAACACGTATTCTACCATTAGAACATCCTTATTTGATTTATTTACTTTGCTCATAGGTTATCAATTTTGCTGAAGGCTGAACAGAGGCTAAGTTCCTCACTTCTGTCTGCCAAGTAGCTGGGATCACAAATGTATTCCAACATGCCAGGCTTTAGGATGATATGAGACTCTTAGTACTTTCCTTGCACATTGGTTCTGAACTGTGATCTTCTCAAATTTTACCTCTTCAATTAGTGATGTGAGTTCCAGTAGGCTTCCCTGTCAGTATATATCGTCTAAATGAATTATTGAAGGCAATTTCATTTTAATCTGTTTTGCTTTGCCAGTCCAGGGATTGTTACAGTTTTATTTCTATATAATTTTTGTGTATATGTGCACATTAGCTTTAAAATATTACATTTTGACCGGTTTTTTTCTTGGTTATGGGGCTTGAATTCTGGATCTAGGCATTGTCCCTGAGCTCTTCAGATCAAGGCTATCACTTTACCACTTGAGCCACAGTGCCACTTCCTGTTTTCTGGTGGTTAATTGGAGGTAAGAATGTCACGGATTTCCTGCAAGGGCTAGTTTTGAACTACCATTCTCAGATCTCAGCTCCTGAGTAGCTAGGATTAGAGGCATGGGCCACTGTCACACAGCTAAATTATTGCTTATTTTAAATTCTATGAATTAGTTGAGGGAGTAGAATGAGTGTGTAGAAAGGTAACTTTCAAGTGATCTCTCTAAATAATTTCAGAGTTTCATTTTCATAATATTTATTTCAGTGATTAATGATAGAAGCTCCCAAAGTAACAAAATGATCCTTCATGTTCTCCTTCCCATAAGTACTATTGGAAGAGAATGAGTGTGATCTAAGTGTAAGACAATGTGTACTTGAAATTATAAAAAATTAGTTTGATGATACATAAAGAGCCAGCTAATACAACATGCTTTTCATTTTCTAAAGAAAGGAATGTCATACAAGTATGTTCATTGCCAGGCTTTTTCATCTGAAAAACAAAGAAAAAACAATATCATAAAAAAGCTGAAAGGGATTAGCAACCATGTAAGAGTGATATAGCATTGGAGACTTTAAGACATGAATTGGTTCAGGTAAAATAATACTCTGGGAAAGGTATCTGTGAACTAAATTTATTCATTGTAATTTTTTTATTTTTATTTATTATGTTACTTGATGTATAAATACATACCCGTATGTATATATATGTATGTATGTATGTATGTATATACGTATATATATGTTTGTATATTTATGTATATCAACCCTGCAACACCACTGTGCATGCAAACTTATGTGTTCCTCATTGTAAGCTAGACCTGTGTTTTACCAAAGTTTTATATATAGTGTGTTATTTTTTCATTTAGGCTTGAAACAAAACGTGTTTGCCCCTAGAAATAAATGATGGCATTTATAACTACCGTAATTTAGTGTAAATATTTACATTAAACACATGCTCAGTATGAGTTGTTCTTTGTTTCCTTTTCTTATTTTATCTTTAGGAAGTTGATTTGAGTTTACAATTTGTGTTTGCAAGACAGGTATTCACTCCACCAATCCTTTCTTGTTTAAGTTACTGTACTCATAGAGTAGCAATTTTTCCACCCATCCCAAAAAGCAGGGATCATGATTGCATTCCAAAATCCCTACCTAGTAGGTTGATATGGGTGATACTTTCCTTCCTAGACTGATTCAGAAATGTGATCCTCTCAAATTCTACCACTTTAGTTAATGCTGTGAGCTCCAGTTCTGCCTACCTCTAGATGATATTATGGAAATAAATGATTACAGGTAATTTGAGTTAATCATTGGCTAATACAGGTGATTTGATATTATAATATTTGGTAAGTTTGAAAGTAAGAAAAAGAAAAAAGGGAGAAAGAAAGAAAGAGAGAAAGAAAGAAAGAAAGAAATAGAAGGATAGAAAGAAAGAAAATTATTGAGAATGAATTTTTTGGAGTCAGGAATTACATGGTAGAGGTACTACCTGTATTGTGTATTAGGTCTGCCCCAGGCCATGCAGACCCTTTGCACACACCTTCCCACTTCTTGACTAAGTTTCCACTCTTTGTTACCTAAGTATTTGGCACACCTGGAGGCAGCTACCTATCCCTCCTGCTAATTCACAACCGGATCAGCCTCTGGTCACACTTTCAATGTAACCAGAGGTGAGTCCCAGGCCTTAAAGTCCCATCTAGATCCAGTGTGGCCAGAATTTTCCCCGACCTGGCCACACCTCATCCGGTTCTTCACCTAGATACGTCCTTGCCCGAGGTTGGGTCACCCCATTTTTTGTACATGCCTTTATACCATGTATGGCATGGGCAGCAGTTCAGTAAATAAACTACTTACCTGACTGAATACCGTGTGGTGTTTTCTTCATTGACTACTTAATGAAACTCGCCTAATTAATATGCTTTACACTTAAGACTTTCTAGTTATGAATCCATAGATACTTTTGTGACACATGTGAGTTCAGTATCTACAAAACATATGTACTGACTCATCATTTAACAATGTAATTCTGCCAGGAATCTTTAATAGCACTTTAATTAACCATAAAGTCTATTTTGTTTGCTTTCCTTTGTTTTGTTTGTTTTTTGCTTAAAGTAATAAGAGTTAGTGGGACAATCTGAAAGGATCTCTGCCTTCATATTTTCTCATCACCCTGGGCTACAACCTGTGTGCTACCAGCTCAGACGATGGGATTTTGAAATTCTGGAAAGTAGATGCACATCATAATGACCCATGGCTTCGGGATTTCTGATTCTTTTTTAAATGTAATTGTTACTTAAGTATGTACAGTGAGGTTACCATTTCACAAGAAATTCAGACATTTACATGTTTATTTATATTTTTTGTCTGTTGTGGGGCTTGAATTCAGGGCCTGGGCACTGTCCCTGAGACTCTGCCCTCAAGTTAGGTAGCACTCTAGCAATTGAGCCACAGAGCCACTTCTGGCTTTTGAGTTGTTAATTGGAGATAAGAGTCTTATGGGGACTTTTATTCCTGGGCTGGCTTTGAACTTCAATCCTCAGATCTCAGCCTTATGAGTACCTGGGATTACAGATATGAGCCACTGGCACCTGGCTTGAAATGGTGTTTGTGTGTGTGTGTGTGTGTGTGTGTGTGTGTGTGTGTGTGTGTGTGAAAATACCATAGAGAGGGGTTATAATTATATGTGCAAAGTAATGAGCACATTTCTTATCAAGCATTGTTGCCCCTTCCTTTGTTTCTCCTTCCCATCCCTTCTTATCTCACCCACACACACCTCCCCACTACCCCAACCCACACTTATCACCCTCCCCCGGGCAAGTTTTAATGTTCATTTTCCACCATAATATCTTGTATATCTCATGGTTGCAATGGGTCCAACTGTATCCCTACTTAAACAATTTGTTTTTTCCCTTCCCTTCCACAAATTATACCAACATCAAATACAATGAAATCAGGGATTATACCGTGGGGGAGGGACATACAAAGCAACAAAGTAATCATCTTATAAATATGTTAGAAACAATGGCATGAAAGAAAAAACAACATCAAATACAATGAAATCAGGGATTATACCGTGGGGGAGGGACATACAAAGCAACAAAGTAATCATCTTATAAATATGTTAGAAACAATGGCATGAAAGAAAAAAATACATTTGAATCCTTATCTTGGCGTTCATTTCACCTATCATCAACATATTTGAACTTTTCTGCTTGTCTCAGACATTTACTAGTTATTGAAAATAAGGGAAACCATGGGACCTGTTTCTTTGGGCCTGGCTTACTTCATTTAACATAATTTTTTCCAAGGCTTTCCATTTCCTTACAAATGGGGCAATGTTATTCTTTCTGATTGAGGCAGAGAATTCCATTGTGTATATAGACCATATTTTCTTGATCCATTCATCTACCGAGGGGTATCTAGGTTGGTTCAATATCTTAGCTATGGTAAACAATGCTGCAATAAACATAGTTTTGCTAGTAACATTAGTATTGTCTTGTTTGTGACCATTTGGGTAAATGCCCAAAAGTGAGATTGCTGGGTGATAGGAGAACTTTGTGTGGAGTCTTTGAGGAACCTGCATACACCTTTCCAAGGTTTTTGAACAAGTTTAGACTTCCACCAACAATGCAATAATGTTCCCTTTTTGCCACATCCCCTACAGCATCTATTGTTATTAGAGTTCTTGATTATACCCATTCTAACTGGGGCGAGGTAGTTGTTGTTTTGATGTTGTTTTGATTTGTATTTCTTTTATGGGTAGGGAGGTTGAACATATCTTCATGTGTCTACTGGCCATCCTTCTTTCCTCTTCTGAGAAGTTTCTCTTTAGTCTTAGGCACCTTATTTATTCGGTAGTTGTTTCTTTGAGGATTTGTTTTTGGGGGATTTGATTTTTTGGGTATCAGGTATATTTTAGATATGAGACACTTGTCCGTTGTATGGCTAGTGAAGATCTTCTCCCAGTATATGGGCTTTCTATTGATCTTGATAACTCTTTCCTTTGCCTTTCAGAAGCTCTGCAATTTCATGAAATCCCATTTCTCCAAACATTTTTTTATTTGTTGTGTTTCTGGGTCTCTTTTACAAATATATTGGTCTATGCCAAGGTGACCTATTGTTTCTCTTATTCACGGACTCCACTCCCAAATTACTCAAACTGATTCAAAACTTTGGCAAAGTAGAAGGGTATAAATTTAACCCTCAAAAATCAATGGCTTTTCTGTATGCCAACAATGAGAACAGCGTTGCTGAAATCAGGAAAGCAACTCCATTCGTAATAGCCCCCCCCCCAAAAAAAACAAACCTAGAAATTAACTTAACCAAAGATGTGAAGGACCTCTATGATGAAAATTTTAAAAACCATGAAAAAGGAAATCAAAACATAACTTAGAAAGTGGAAAAACCTGCTATGCTCCAAGATTGGAAGGATCAATATCGTGAAAATGGGAATACTTCCCAAGGCTATCTACAAATTCAATGCGATAACTATCAATATTCCAACCTCATTCGTCAAGGAAATAGAAGAGGTAATCCCAAAAATACATGTGGAACAATAAAATACCCAAAATAGCAAAAACAATCCTTAACAGAAAGAACAGTGCTGGAGAAATATCAACACCAAATTTCAAACTCTACTAAAAAGCCATTGTAATCAAAATAGCTTTGTAGTGAGACAAGAACCTCCCTCAGGACCAATGGAATAGAACTGAAATCCCAGAAATGAATGTACAGGCATATAGCCATCTAATCTTCGATAAGGGAGTTAAAAAAGTAGAATGGAAGAATGATCCTCTCTTTATTTAATGGTGCTGGCAAAATTGATTAATCACTTGTAGAAAACTAAAGCTAGATCCTTATATATCACACGGCACCACAATCAACTCCAAATAGATCAAAGACCTCGGAGTCAAAGCAGACACTCAAATAGTCATTTTTAATATGATGAACTGCTTTGTGCTTCTGGTTCATATATATAGTCCTAGCTATATTTAGGATTTCAGGTATGAGAAACAAACACTAGGTGTGTGTTGGCTTGTTTTAATATTGTTTGTTTCTTATACTACAAAGCTCTTATTTTTATTTTCACCTAGGTGGGGGAGATAGGTGCTGGCCAGTATTGAACCTTCTTTGGTTGAGATGGAGCCATGTGGAAGTTCTTGCCTAGAATGACATTGAATTGAAATCCTCCTGCACTCAGCTCCCCATGGACCTGGGATGATAGACATATTCCATCATGCAGAGCCACAGGTTGGGCACTATTGCAGGTAAAACTACACTGGTCTTGAAATGAAGTCCCAAATAGGTAGCTTTACAGACATATGCCTTCAAAACATTGTTGTATTCCATTTCACTTTGAAATAGTGTTTTCGTATACTTAGAAATACAATGATAACACACTACGTGTTTAAGATACAGAATAGTCAATATAATTAGCACGTTTATCTCCTAAAACATTGAAGCTAATGTATTTCGGTAAATTCCTGACTCTGCTAGTTATTTTTTGGAGTATACCATAAACATGAATACATTGATAATGTGCATAGAAGATTGGAAGTTGATAGAGACAGATAAGTTAGAATATGTGTAGTAAATATATATTTATCTATTGCTGCTCTGAAGAACATTATCATATATTCACCATGACAATACCACCATATATTCACCATGACAATAATTTTTCTGCAGCGTAGAATTTTCCATTTCATAATCTGCCATCTTTTAACTTTTTTACATTTTCCTTATAAGTATGAATGTTTTCCTGTATGTTTTGAAATTATTAAGATGTAATTTAAAAATTTGTAGAATCTACTGAAATTATCTCAATTTGTTTGGTTTTGTGATGCTAAATCATTAAAACCAAGGTTTTCCTGAAAGTTTTGCTAGCAGACTATATCACTAAATTGTATTCTAAATACTTCTTATTATTGTATTTTGATATAGGGTTTTACTGTTGCTGTTTTATGATATAGAGTGTTGTGAAGTTGGACTAAAACTTGCAACCCCACTGTCTCCAGTAACAATGCTTTATCACCAGGTTCTGTAGGCTCATAATCATAACTAGCTAATCAGGGGTTTGAGACCTGAGATTTAGTTCAGATGGCCTGAGCAGGAAATTTTATGAGTCTCTCCTCTCCAGTTCACTACTAAAAAGCTCGCAGTGGAACTTTGGACAATTGTTAGAGCACTGCAGTCAACGGCTGAGATCTGAGGATCACGGTTCAGAGCCTACCCGAACAGGAAGGTCCATGAGACTCTTATCTCCAATAAACCGCTAGAAAACTGGAAGTTGTGCTGTGGCTCAAGCGGAAGAGAGCTCTCCCTGAGCTGAAGGGCTGAGAGATAGCACTGAAGCCCAGAGTTCAAGCCCCATGACCAACAAACCCAGGGCTGATGAGACCCCCTGGAAGAGTATTGGAAAAATTGCTACCTCTCTGAGACTGTTTCACTGGGTTCTCATCAAAGGAACTTGGCTTGAGACAAAGAAGTGCACTCCCTGCTTAATTTTTTATTACTGGGCTGCCAGAATATTTCATATGCCTCATAAGCTAGTGGAAGTTAAGCAATTTGCATGCTGAGAGACTAGGATTAAAGGAATGAGCAAGTGGCACCCAACATTCACCCTCACCTAGGAAATAACCACCTTGGAGGCCTTTGAAGGAATATAGACATAAGTAAAGATGCAACTTGAACTTGAATCTGGGGCCTGAGTGTTGTCTGATTTGAAGCACTCTGCCAATTGAGCCCAAGGTCCAGTTCTGGCGTTTGGCTGGTTAATTGAATATAAGTGTCTTTAGAATTTTTCAAACTGTGATCCTCAGGTCTCACTCTCCTGATTAGGAGGATTAGAGGCAGGATCCATTGTGTATGTATCTGGACAGATGCATATAAGCATCCTCACAGAATTTCCATTAAATTGTATAGACATAACACTACTTTTTGTCTGTCATGTTTACATTACCATGTGGGACATTGCCAGTCCCATGTGTGTCATGTAAATTCAGAAAAGGAGAAGCATAGAGTTAACTTCCTACTCTCCTCCCATTGGTACTGGTCCTTCTACCGTAACTGGGAGGAAGATGAACAAGTGAAAAAGTAAGTGGAAGTTTGCATAAAGAGAAGTTTTGTCCTTGAAAACTTGCTATGTTTGAGGTTTCTGAATCAAAGTCAACTTTCTTCTTTGCTCACCAGTTTTGATTTTCACTAGAAGATTGAGGCTTGGCAGTTCAGAGGATAGCAGATTACATAGTTGTGGATGTGCTTGCGGTTTTGGACTCTCAGGGATGACAGGGAGGGCTGTGTATAGTACAAGACTCAGAATGGGGAGGGTGGGCTCTCATTTTCCTTGTCACCAATCTTCCCACAGCAATGTTTGTTCCATCCTCCCTATGTGGATGGACTTCTACCCTGATGATTTCTATGAGCTCAAGTCCATGACACCCTGAAAGAACTTTTACAGTATGTCAAGCTCAACATGCCCTCTTCAGACCTGCTCTTCTGCTTACACATTCTTCTGGACTAGCTGGAGGAACCCATGACCCATGAGACCAAGAAAAAGTGGAAGAAGTCCTTGTTTAGATGCCTCAAGCTCATGAGTAGGTATGGAACCTGCATCTCTAGGGATGGGCCTCATTAGCCAAGAGCCCTTAGTACTCCCCAGTTTGGCAAAAATGTCATTTTATGGATATTCTATGCCAGGTAATAACTGTTTTCCTTTTGAAAGAACTTAGAAGTAGCCACTCGTTTAAAACACCCTACCTTCTCATCAGTGTTCAGTCCAAACTCAAATTCTACAGTTTCTCCCATTCGATACTCATGGGAGTTTAGTCACACCTTAACTTCTAGGGTCTACTCTAAGACTCCTGTACCCATTTCCATTCTCAGGTTTGCATCACCATAGAGCGGCTCCTGCATAACTCCAGACAAAGAACCCATCAGTGATATCGTCTATAGTGACTGATGGAGATCAAAATCCATCACTGATCTCCAGAAAGCATGTGAAGGTAGAGGTTTTTTTTTCTTCAATTTGGAGAAAGGCCCAAGTAGATTTTGAGTCCTGTGGACAATCCACTGGTTTTGAACCCCACATGTTATGCAGGTGTATCGACACATACCACCAAGGAAGAAGATGATCCAGAATGTTTCCGATTGATGTTCACAATCCAGCTAGATCAGCTCCAAACCAGTAAAAAAAAAAAAAAAAAAAAAAAAAAAAAAAAAAAAAAAAAAAACACCTCATGGTGTTCAGGGTAAATGTATGCTAATGGAAAATGACCCCAGTCTATGCTGAGAAAAACCAATAAGTGAGGTCCAAAATCTAGATTCAGATGAGGTCAGGGAATCTTCCCTCACAGAATACCCAGACCAATCTGTCCTCTTGCAGGGGATCCAATTTCCAATTGAGAAATTAGAATTTTTCCCTACCTGGGCTCAGGAAGAAAATCCTGTCTTTAATGAGGAAGTCCCTTTGAGGACTCTGAGGCAGAATTTCTGCCTGAAGACAACTTAGAAACCAATCTAGATTTCGAGATTCCTTCTCCCCTTCAGAAGAAAATCCTTCTTTTTCTTTTTGTCCTGATTGTCGTAAAAGGTTCATTCTATTTCTTTTTCGAACTTTATTAAAATGTCAATGTTTTTTGACATATTCTATAATTCTTGATATATTTCCTTTTAAACTTACAATCTGAAGCAGAGTGACAGGAGGCTGTACAAGAGATCCTACTGGATATAATGGGAACATTTAAATGCACAAGGAGTAGCAATGAAGCCAGACCATGCCAGCATGGGGTGATAAGGTGGCTACAAAAGGTCTAGGACATAGCAGATCAGATGTCCTAGAAAGTTAATCTGTCAATTGGTATAAATGCCACAACACTTATAGTGGTATGTGGGACACACTTCCAACAGTTAGTTCCAATCTGTATACATCTTCATTGTGCTTTGGGCAAATATGGAAGAAAAATTTGGCTCCAATAATATAAAAAGTCTACATAGTGCTGAAAATATTTGACAAAATATATAGGAGATATATATACTGGAAAATATAAACCATCATCAATAGAAGAAAGAAGGCTTACAGATGTGAACAAATGCAAAATCAGGAAAAAAAAACTCCACAATTAAATCAGTTTTATGTAAATATGTTATATTCTTTATGTAATATATATTATTTTATATAATATATAAGATTGAATATGATTTTTCAAATTACAAGGGCATTTAACTTTTTAGTCTTTAGTATTTTTTTGCATAAAACATTAGTGTAAATATTATTGGGGAAAGAAGTGATATAATTTGATTATAGTTATATGAATATATATACGTGTGTTTCTAGATATAACACTTGTTATAAATAGATGAATAATTATATACATATATTTGTATATATCTGTCTATGAAGTGAATATAATGAAAGTGAGTATTATGAAATTGACTACAATATGTATACAAAAGTTGAGTCAATGAAACTCAGGCCTGTAATCCTAGTGATGTGAGAAGCTGTGTTCTGACTTCTATCTTTTCTTACCACAAGCCGTAGATTTTCAGAGGAGGCCTGGGCCCTTCAGTGTAGCAAAGAGACACATATGCAGTGGGATCACACTCCCTACCCCCAGAGGAAAGTAAGTAGAAATCACTACAATTCTCTGATCTTATGACAGTCTACTCAGTACCTGTACCAAGATGGCCACCTGTAGAACATCAAATGGAAAGTTGGTATTCCCTCCAAAAGGTTCTAAAAAAGAGCCTTCTGAACTATAGACTCTGACTACATTGAATTAAAACTTATTTCCGTTCCCAAGCTGCAAACACAGAAATATGGCAAGGGCTCAAGAGAGATGGTCAAAGACATACTAATACAAAAAATTATATACTCTGTTTCAGTAAATCAATGACAAATCATCAAAGGCATGTCTTGAATTTTTCTTTTTTTTCTTTAAAGAAAATGGACACATACTCTGAGTTGATCAGGAACTGGTGATAGTTTGGTTGCTGAATTGTTGAATGGACTCCTGGCAAATTGTGTGGGGGTGGGTGTCCTCACACAGCTTAACAATACAATGGCCATAATTTCTATGATGGCACAGCCACCTTTGCCATAGCAGGAAATAGGTGTCAGGCACTGATTTGGCCCTGAAATGGATTCAACAACACCAAAAGGCACAAAGAATGAGAGGGAATGACTACTGGCCACCAAACTTCAGCCTGAAGAGCTCTCCTGACCAGAAGCTAGGATCAATTGAGTTGGAGAAGGCTGATCTCCATGTAAGGCTCCTGAGCACTAAGGACTAGGCACTATTACAGGTGTTGGAGAAACAGAAGTGAATGTGGCTCTCTCCTCACTAATTTCATGCTGGAAAGAAAACCAGAAATCTTAATGTTAATTTCTATAAATCAGAGACATGAAATTGATGATTTTGTGGCAACAACTTCACATTGATGAGGGATGTTGATATGAGAGCCATCATCCAGGCAATTATCAAGGAGCAGGTACTCCAAGCAGTAAGAACAGTAAGTACATCCCCCATTGATGGGAATGGAGCTGACTTGCCTCAGAAAAGGAAAACAGCACTAACATGCTTGCTTGTGAAATAAGAATGGAAAAGTTCAAAGAAGAAAAAGATCAGAAATGAAGATAGGAATAAATTAGATAGATATTGGATGCTGTCAGTAACAAGAAGAAAAGTTCTGAATTTAGTTTAAATCTGTCCCACTGGAAACAAAATGCTAAAATAGTAGTCAGACACATCTGATTCAGTAAAGAATACTTTTAAAATGTGATTCTAGCTGGGCTCAGGTGGCTCACAACTGGAATCCTAGTTACTCAGGAAGCTGATATCTGAGGATCAGGTTTAAAGCAAGCCCAAAGAGGGAATTTGGTAAGACTGATCTCCAATTAACCACGCAAAATATGGACATGAAGCTGTGGTTCAACTGGTATTGCACTAGCCTTGAGGAGAAAACTAAGGGACAGGACCCGGGCCCTAGGTCCAAATCCCAGGACTTCACAAAACAAAGAACCCAACAAACAAAATTTGGTGCTGTCATTCATCACTTAGCATTCTAATTCAATATATTTGGTATGAGCCTTGGAAATTTTATCCTTAGCAAATGCTCTTCCCGGATATTTTACTTCATTACCAGCATCACCACTGTCTCCTCCCAGTTAGCATAGCAGTCTACCACTGGAAATTTGAAGATATATTTCATTAATCATAAGAATTCTGATCATTTTCCACATACATCAAATGAATAGTAGCCACAATGCACTATTCTGAGTATTTTAATCATCCTTTGATTTAATAAGCATTAAGGCTTAACAATTCTAGAGTGGTTATCAAATTAATTCAATAGTCATCATTCTTCCACCCAATCATGTAACATATGTTTATAAAAGGAGAGACTATATGAAAGTGTGCACATGATAACTTTTAAATATAATATTCTCAAGAAGTAGGGTTTTACAAAACATCCTGATTGTTTTGCCAAAGGAAAGGATAAGAGATTTAAATAAGCGACCTAACATCTCAGAAGGAAAATGCTAATGGCTTTAGAACAAATTCATTTGCCTAGAACTGAGGAAATGAGTTTCAGAAATGCCAGAGGCAAAGGGTATTATTTAAATCACCTCGTCATGAGGTACAAGCAGCCTGTCTAGATCAACTTTCCAGGAAAAGAAGCAATGAATGAAAAACAATTAATGCTTCTAAAACAAGACAGTTGGTGGTTTATGCTTGTTATCCTAGCTACTTCGAAGTCTAGGATGAAAGGATCTCAATTCAAAGCCTGACCAGGAAGAAAACCTTCCTCTCTGCAACCAGCAGACAGAAGCATCAGCTCTGGGCCTGAAGCCCAGTTGGAAGGCTTCTGCCCATAGACATCCAAACACAAGACCACCCCCATCTGAAATATTATCAAATAAATTCAAATAATATCCTCTGTTTGGGAGATAATATTTAAAAGGTGTATCAAAACATTTCATGATGTCCTGTTTAAAAAGTCAGAATGAAAGTGGAAATATGTACTCACTCACTGAAAGGTAAGTTACTGACCAGAATGATGTTAATGGGGCTAGAGGCCTATTTGGTAACTTATCCATTCAACCATCTTTCCTCACAACTTGTCAATCAGCCTGAACAGTGAGGTTTTTGAATGAAAGGAATGTGTGTGAACATGTATCTTGTGAAAGTAATAATCAAAAGCTAGGCACTGGAAGCTCAGGCCTGGAAAACTAACTACTCAGAACCCTGTGATATGAGAAACTCAGTTCAAAGCCAACTGAGCAAAAAAGACTCTTACTACCAATTAAACAGTAATGAAGAAAGCTGAGTTATGCTTCAAATGGTAGAGTGCAAAAGCTAAGGGACAAAATCCAGGCCCTGAATTCAAGCCCCAGTACTGGCTCTCATATACAAAATACTCATGACAACACCACAGTATATGCTTATGTTAGCAAGGGATGTAGATGAATGGGATGATGGCATCATTTACCTCACCTTTAGTCTCAAGCATTGTGTACAGCGTAGCTCAGTCTGTGAAAAGCCCTAGGTGAACTCTTTCCTCAAAATCAGTAGATACATCCTCATTTTCCTTAGCACATTCACACACACACACACACACACACACACACACACACACACACACAAAGGGCTATATTTTTCTTCTTTTAAGGATATATTTTTCTAACTAATTTTGAAGTACATAACCATTCATACATGCTTCAGAATTATGTGTCCTTGTTTAAGTTTCATAGGGAGCTCAATATATCCAGGTTCTGGCTTATTCTTGTAATTTTAGCTGCTCAGGAGTGTGGGATCTGAGAATCACAGTTTGATGCCAACCCAAGCTAATAAATTCTCAATATTCTCATCTTCAATTAAGTAGCAAAAAGCCAGAAGTGGAGAGGTGGTTCGAGTGTCATAGTGACAGCATTGAGTAAAATAATCTAAGCAAGAGCTCCAGACCCTCAGTTCAAGCCTGATTCTATCTCAAAAGCCAAAAACTTCCAAAACACCAAATCAAAAATATGTCAAAATATTTTGTAACTTTTGAGGCAAAATCCAATGAGGCAACATAGTTTCTGGTTTGTTGAAGATTTGGTGGGGAAACCCCAAATTTAACATGTGTTTAAGCTATGTAATGAACAAGCAACCAAATAAAATTTCCCAGTAAAGAATCTTCCTTATAATTCACTGAGACCCATGACACAGGGAGTTTTTCTATGCTTTTTGAAAATAGGTGTTTTGTTTGCAGTAAGGGAAATAATATAAACTTTTGCTATGTGTTATAGGAGTCATTGGAAGCTCCAAGTGAAGTGAATGTACAACAAAAAGCATACAATATTACAAGTTTCTATGCCTCTTTTGAGTCACTACAAACCTGAAATAGTGTGGCTTCTCAGAAAGAGAAGGGGGATGCTCAGCATCACTGGTCATGAAAGAAATGCAAATCAAAACCAAAACCACATTTAGATTCCACTCACCCCAGTTAGAATGGCCATTATCAAGAGAACAAACAATAACAGATGTGGCGGTTGATGTGGCTAAATGGGAACACTACTACACTGATGGTAGAAATGTAAGCTGGTTCAACCACTCTGGAAGGCAGTATGGAGGTTCCTCAAAAGACTAAACATAGAGCTCCCCTAAGATCTGAAATAGGCCCTGAGGAAACCTGAACTGGTACAGTTTCTTTCCAGGCTTTGCTTTTGCTTTAGGTATTTAAGAGAAGAAAAAAAAAAAAACTTTAAAAACAGGTTTACTAGACCTTGGCTCCAAGCAGCCCAGTTCTTGGAATGTAAAGAATGCCCTTATGCTCCCCTCCCCCCCCTTTACAATCTAACCCACCTTGATTGTTCTGATACAGACTGACCAATAAAACAGATAGGTTGTAATCTGGCTCCTACTGGAAATATCTCCACATATTTCACGTGCTTATGGTAAACTCCACTAAACTCCTCCTTTGTGTATGATTACCATAAACTCTGCCTTTTGTGTGTGCTTCGTCTTACCCACTGACTTTGTGAGTCATTTAAACCAAAAGTGATAGGCTGGTTTAAACAGCCATTATGTGACAAACTGTAACCTCATTGACCACCTGTGTGTGGTCTAGTATGACTGTGCAATCTTTTGTGTGTGTAACAATCTCATTGGTCACCCTGCGTGACCAGGCTTGACTTCGTCAATTTTGCCGTTAAAAACCAAAGTACATGGGCTGCTAGGGGTGGTATTATCAGCTTCCGAGCCTGTGCTGGGGCCCTGACAGGTCAGTGTAGGAACCTTCTCAATAAAATTGCTTCCTAGTTAACAACTTTGTTGTGGTTGGCTCTGTAACTCTGGACGACTAGGTGGGCTTGTCTGCCTACTAGAGATCCAACAATCCCAGTCCTCTGTATTTATCCAAACGATCTCAAACTAGGGCACAATAAGCTACCAGAACAACTATGTACATTACAGCATTGTTTACCATAGGTAAGTTACAGATCCAACCCAATTGCCTCTCAATAGATGAATGGATCAAGAAAATGTGGTATATTTACATAATGGAATTTTATGCTGCTATCAGAAAGCATGACAGCGTCCCTTTTGTAAGAAAATGGAAAGACTTGAAAAAAATCATATTAAGTGAAGCAAGCCAGGCCCAAAGAAACATGAACTCTATGATTTCCGTCATTTGCAATGTTTAGCATTAGCCTCTTACTCCTGAAAGTGGACCATAATAGTTCGAGTTATGAGCATATATATGACCATACCAACTGATGCTAAATGAAATGAACAGCAAGACATAGAAACAGCAAGTCATCTGTTGTTTAGTTGTCAAGCTTGATGTAGCCAATGTACTGCAAGTAGTTCTTTCTTCTTACTTTATGTCATTTTGCTTTTCCTATCGGTTTTATCCATGGCAATTCCTGTCTTT